>NW_022436992.1:11332999-11504532 GCF_009761245.1 Sapajus apella | reverse complement strand
CTTTAGACTTTGGCTACGGCTTCTGGAGCTGTTTTTCTTTTTTTTCCCTTTTTTTTTTTTTTTTTTTTTTTGAGATGGAGTCTCCATCTGTTGCCCAGGCTGAAATGCAGTGGCATGATCTTGGGACACTGCAATTTTCTGGAGCATTTTCTAAGGTACATAGATTGATTGAAAAAGCGTGGCTGGGCACGGTGGCTCATGCTTGTAATCTCAGCACTTTGGGAGGCCGAGGCAGGAGGATCACTTGAGGCCAGGTGTTTGATACCAGCCTGGCCAATATGGTGAAACCCTGACTCTCCTAAAAATACAAAAAATTAGCCAGGCATGGTGGCACATACCTGTGGTCCCAGCTACTTGGGAAGCTGAGGCACAAGAATCACTTGAACCCGAGAGACAGAGGTTGCAGTGAGCTGAGATCATGCCATTGCACTCCAGCCTGGGCAACAGAGCAAGACTGTCCCAAAAAAATTTTTTAAAGGCACACTACCCATTGTGAGGGATAAGAAGACTACACTTAGGCAGCATGTCCAGTTGTGCTGCAGGGACTGCGATAAGAGCAGAAATTTGCCAGAAGTCAGGAGCAACACAAAGTTTGTGGCTTCTGCTTGGCTCACTTACAAATGCAGGGGCTCAGCTTGACCTGGAGCTCACCAGGTGCGGGCTGGCCCCTGTTCTTTAGACCTGTTCATCCATCCACTCCTCTCAACCACCCAGTGAGGGAGTACAGCGACTCTCCTCATTTTACAGTAACCTACCCAAAGACAGTCAACAAGTTGTGGAACAAGGATTAAAGTCAAGCAGGTGGCTCCAGAGTCCGGGCCCTTAATCTCCCTGTGTCCACCCGCTTTGCTTGGACAGACCCTGAGGACAGGACTTTGTTGGAGGCTGCCCAGCATGCAGTATGGCAGGTATATGTAAGGGCAGCAAATCCCTCCCCAGGCCCCGGAATACCTCTTCTAAGGTATGTCTCTAGGAGGTACAGACGAGACTCCTAGGAGGTGGGGTCTGCACTTTGCCGAGTTGGGGAGCTGGCAGCTCACAAGAGAGGAAATTAGAGCAAATGAGTAACAAGCAGTCACCTTAAGGAACTGAAACTCCCAAGTGATGGCCCAAATCAAAGTACAAGTCAATATTGAAGAGTCTGAGAAAACAGTGGTGGGTTAACCCAAAGGGATCTTCCAGCCTTGGGGCTTTCCTACGGAGAGGACGTGGCTATGGGCTGTACCCATTACAAAGAACCTTCGTGATATCATCTCATCGAATCCCCACAGCCCTGCAGCACATGTCCTGTTGTCCCCATTTCACAGTTGAAGAAATGGGTCTAGTGGTGAAGGGGAGGCCAGGTCGGCTGCCCCTCTTGGAGCTGTGCCTTTGTGTGGGCCACCTCCGGCATTGTCCTCAGGTTCTGACTGGTGCAGGGTGACGGCTCCTAGGTTTTGCTGATCAGAGTGGCTAGTTCTCTCCTTTCAAAATAGAAGGGGGGCCCCTGAAGAATGAAAGCCAGGTCAGAGAGGGAGGGAAAGGAAAGCCATAGAAAGCTGGTGGGTGGGTCCATGGGAAGGTGGCCTGCGAGGCTCAGCATAAGGGACAGAGTATTAAAAAGGGGAAATGGAACAACTTGACCAGCCAAGGTCAAGGGCTGGATCCAGTGCCCACAGGACATCTGCCCTGCTCACTATACTTCTCGCCTGCCTTCCTTCCCTGCCTCTGAAGACCTGACCTGGGCAGGCACCTTGTGTTAGGCTGGCTGGGCCTGGCATGGCCCTGTCGCAAGTGATCTCTCACAGACAGGCTCCTCACCCAGCATCCTGCCACCTGGGGACCACCCAACCCCAGGGGCAGGGCTGCCCGGGCTCTGCCTGGGCTCTCACAGGACCTGGCAAGCCGCCCTGGCCCCTGGCCTGGGACACGGTGTTTCCCTTCCACCCTCAGATTGAGTCATTGGGATTCCTTTGCATCCGGTCACACCACAGGCTGGGGCCCTGGGCAGCCAGTGACTATCTGGCTGGTCCAGCTCTAGACTCTGTTTGAGACCAAGACTCTGTCTTTCTTTTTTTTCTCTGTAGTCCCAATTTTAATGCTCAGTTAAATATTGGACAAAGAAGGAAGGAAAGGAAAAAAACGGAAAGGAGGAGGGAATCCATGTATCCATGGTCCTCAAAACGAACATCTTTTTCTCCTTCATTTTCTAGAGCAGTGGTTCTCACAGTGAGGTCCCCAGGTCAGCAGCAACAGTAGCCGCTAAGAATGTGTTAGAATGCAGGCCGGGCATGGTGGCTCACACCTGTAATCCCAGCACTTTGGGAGGCCAAGGCGGGTGGATCACTTGAGGTCAGGTTTTTGAGACCAAAGGGCTAATATGGTGAAACCCTGTCTCTACTAAACATACAAAACTTAGCTGGTCATGGTGGTGGGCACCTGTAATCCCAGCTACTCAGGAGGCTGAGGCAGGAAAATCACTTGAACCCAGGAGGCAGAGGTTGCAGTGAGCTGAGATTGCGAGATTGTGACACTGCACTCCAGCCTGGGTGACAGAGCAAGAGTCTGTCTCAAAAAAGGAGGAAGAGGAGGAGGAGGAGGAGGAAGAAGAAGAAGAAAAGAAGAAGAAGAAGAAGAAAAGAAGAAGGAGGAGGGGAGGAAGAAAGAAGAAGAAGAGGAGGAGGAGGAGGAGGAGAAGGAGAAGAAGAAGAGGAGGAAGAAGAAGAAGGGGAGGAGGGGGAGGGAGAAGAAGGAGAAGAATAAGAAAGAAGAAGAAGGGAAGAAGTTGTTGTTAGACTGCAAATCTCAGGCTGCACCCCAGACTCCTCGGTCAGAAACTGCAGAGTGGAGCCTGTTATCTGAGTTTGAACACTCTGTCTGGGGGATTCTCGGTCATGCTCCAGTTTGGGAACCACTGCCCTAGAACTGTAATGAGGAAGCTGTCTTATCTCTGGCCTGCCCTCTTTTTAGCTTTCTCAGCCCCAGAACTCTCCTGGGTTTGTGGAAATAGCCCCAGAGGCCCTCAGCCTCCGCAGACCACAGCTCCTATCAACGCCCGTTTAACCAGCAAGGGGGGTGGGCATGGCAGGCCTGCAGCAGCAGCAGGTGCAGAATGAGCCGCTAGCTTCTCTCTGCATCTTTCATGTGCCTCAGTTCATTGGAACTTCACAACTGTCTGTGAGGCAGGCAGGCAACACCAGCACCTCTGTTTTATAGATTAAGGAAAGGAAGACTCGGGGGTGTTATCGGCTGTTTTCCCGTGAGAACATTCTGACTCCTTGGGGACAAGGTCTGTGCCTGTGAAGCAGTTAAACAACTGGCAGAGAGGCTTTGTGTATCTTGGATGGGGTGTGGGGCGCTCACAGATCCTCATCCCCCTAAGCCAGCTAAGGGGAGATGAACTAGGACATCCTAGGGCCCATCCTCCTGCAGTACTCCTGCACAGCATTTTCCCAGACCCAAACAAAGCCCACCGGCACCTTTGTCTTGTATGTTTAAAACTCCTCTAGAGCCGGGAGCATTGGCTCACACCTGTAATCCCAGCACTTTGGAAGGTCCAGCTGGGTGGATCTCTGGAGGCCAGGAGTTTGAGACCAGCCTGGCCAACATGGTGAAACCCCCATCTATACAAAAAATACAAAAATTAGCTGGACATGGTAACACGTGGCTATAATTCCAGCTACTTGGGAGGCTGAGGCAGGAGAATTGCTTGAACCCGAGAAGTGGAGGTAGCAGTGAGCTGAGATCGCGCCACTGTATTCCAGCCTGGGTGAGAAAGCAAGACTTTGTCTAAACAAACAAACAAACAAACGACTCCTCTAGAACCAGGAATCCCATACACAAATGAACCCAAAGCAGGGACTCAAAGAGATATTTGTTCACTCATAGCTGCATTATTGATTATAGCCAAAAGGTAGAAACGACCTAAGTATCTATGGACCGATGCACAAACAAAATGCTGTATATATATCCAATAGAACTTTATTCAGCCATATAAAGGGATGAAATTCTGATACACTCTACAACATGGATAAACGTTGAGGACATTATGCTAAGGGAAAAAGCCAGACACAAAAGGACAAATACTATATGAGTCTATGTATATAAGGTACTTAGAATACTCCAATTCATAAAGACAGAAAGTAGAATGGTGGTTGCCAGGGCCTGGGGTGAGGAGGGAATAGGGAACTAATGTTTCATGGATGCAGTTTCAATTGTGAAAGATGAAAAAGTTCTGGAGATGGATGGTGATGACGTTTGCACAACAATGTGAATATACTGAATGTCGAATGGTAACTTTTACATTATGCATTTTTTACCACAATAAAGAAAATATTGTAACCCCTTAATAATTCTCCATCCACCCCCAAAAAATCCTTTGGGTGTTTAGGCCATTTCCAGAGAAAGGCAGCATACATTCTGCAAATACTCTTTACAGTCACGAGCCTCTGTGACTCCACTGTGGCAGGGGAAGGAAAGGCCAGGACACTGGGTTTGATCTCCTGGGCCCTGCTTTCTGGCCTCTGGCCCTATAACCTTCAGCAAGTGGTCAGCTGATCTCAGACCCCCAGTCTCCTCTTCTATAAAATGGACTAATTCTCAGGGTTCTCATGAAGACCAGGTAGAAATGATCTGAATGCTTCTGGCACACAACAGGTGCTCAATCACTGGTGTTTCGTTATTTATGATGTTCCCTCAGCCTAGAATGTTCTGGCCCCTTCTCTACACAGTAAGCTCCTTCAAAGCCACCTCTGCTTAAATCCCACCTCTTCTGTGAAGCTGTCATATTCTGCAGTATTATTCATCAGACTGGCTTCCCCTCGCTGCCAGATGTTGGGCATGGCCATTCAACTTGAATGACTTCTAAGAATTGCTTAATTCTTTTCCATGAATGACTTCTTTCCCTCTGGTCTGGTCACTAGTGCTGCTCTAGATGGTGGATGCACTGGTCGCCTGGCTCCCAGGAGCAAAGCCCCAGCCAACTCACAGTGCACAGCCTGCATGAGTAAGGAACAAACCTCAGCTATTTAAGTCTCTGACATGTGGGGTTGCTTGTGACCCCATTATAACCCATTTTAGGGCCACTCCAAGTGTGGTCTTCCTACTGCCAGCATCAGCAGCCCAGGGAGCGTGTTGGAGATGCACACCTTGGATGCCACTTCAGACCTGATGAACCAGTCTCTCAATTTTCTCATAAGGTGGTACATGCGTTGAGCATGGTTTCTCTCTCATAAAAGCCCTTAGTGGTGGTGATTCCCCCCACCCCTGACCCTAATTCCTCCATGGCCTCTACAGCAGGCTCTGCTAGTTGCCTTCTCAAGATCTATTCTCTCCTTCTTCCTTACTGAGAATTCGGATTTTATTGGTGATGTCAGTGTGCTCAGGTTAAAATATTGTTTCCCAGACTCCCTTGCAGCTAGGAGTAGTCATGTGACCCATTTCTTTCTCTGGACCAGAGAGAGACACTGAATGAGGCTTTGGGGAAAGCTTGTTCAAAAGGATAGGCCTAGGTGGCAGGTGCTTCTGCCCTTTGGCTTTGTTTTTCTCCTTTCTTTCTGTCTGGAATTTGGATGTGGTGGTGGGGTGTTATGAAATGATCCCAGCGACTTAAGCCTCCCTGTATTCACACCGTCATGTAGGTCCCACCTGCATTGAATCTGGGCTGATCTATGACTAGCTTTGACTAATTGAATGTGGTAGAAATAAGATTTGGGGACTTCTGTTCTGCTTGGAACCTGGGACCTGCCTAGACTGAGGAGTCAATCATATCTCTGTCAAGGGGAGAACCATTCATTCAATTCATCATCATCCCGGCCAGAAGCTAGGGAGTCACTCAACTCTGCCTCTTCATCTTCAGCTAATTGATGACCAGGCCCATCTGTTCCCATGGCCCACATTGACCTGAGGGTTGATCCATGGAACAGCTCCTCTTAATGATCTCTTGTCTCTTCATCCCCATTCTGTCCCCTGCTCCTCCCCACTTCTACTGATCAAGCCTGCATACAGCAGTCAGATAGCTCTTTCTAAATGCAAATCTGAAGATCATTCCTCAGTGCTCTTAGGGTAAGTCTAATGGCATGGCCTACAGGGTCATAGATGATATAGAAGCTCTTGCTCTAGCCACATCCCTCTCTAAATACCGCTGCCTCTGGACATACCATGCTACTCCCTGTTTCTGATATAAGCGATGCCTGTTAATACTTCCATGCCTTTGCCCCATGGCGGCATGCTGACTCAATGTCTCAGCCTGCTTGGGTTGCTGTAACAAAATACCACAGACTGGGTGGCTTAAACAACAGAAATTTGTTTCTCACAGTCTGGAGCCTGAAGTCCGAGATCAAAATGCCCAGAGGTAGGTTTCATTCTGAGGCCTCTTTCTTTGGCTTATAGGCAGCTGCCATCTTGCTGTGTGTTCCTGTGACCCTTCCTCATTCCTCCACAAGGAGACAGACAGAGAGGAAGAGAAGGAAGAGAGAGAGTGTGTGTGTTCCCTTGATCAAAGCCCCGCCCTAGGACTCCGTTTAACCTTAATTACTTCCTTAGAGGCGCCATCTCCAAATACATCCACACTGAGGGTTAGGGCTTCAACATACGAATGTGAGGACGGACATGGACGTTCAGTCCATTATACTCAATTAGGGGTGGCTGCCTAGAGAACTCTAAGCATCGCAGCAGGCTGTAAAGTAGGGATAAGCCATCAGACAGTTGAAAGTCTCTCGTGAAGTGTTCACCCTTCTCTTTCCTCCCCGTGTGGGAGTTGCTGCATCTGTCTTAGAGATGCTACACAGATGGCTGCACCAGGGTCTCTCTGGTCACAGGTGGCTCTTGCTGCCACCGTCCCCTAGAACAGCTGAGGCTTTTGCCCTTCCTGCCATCTTCACTGTCTGTACCCACCCATCCCAGCACTGCCATCACTGGCTGCCATCACTTTGAATGAGAAGCAAATAGATTCAGTGACTTCCTATCCTGCTAGAGCAGGGGAGGGATTGATTTGCCTTCTGTCTGGAGACAAGGGGGCCCAGGTTAACCACTGCAATGTCACAGGCAAATCAAGAGCAGGCAAGGGTGTATGCAACTGGGAGCGGGTGCTGTGGGGAATGGAGAAAGGTATTCAAGACTCAAGTACTTAGCCTCATCAAAACCATAGAGATGGAAAATGGAATGGTGGCTGCCAGGGCCTGGGGGAAGGAGGAATAGGGAGTTAGTGTTTCATGGATACGGAGTTTCAGTTTTACAAGAGGAAAAGTGTTATGAGGATGGATGGTGGTGAGGCTTGCACAGCAATGTGAATGTACTTAACGTTACTAAACTGCATAGTTAAAAGATGGTCTTTTTCCTTTTTCTTTGTTTTTTGAGACAGTCTCACTCTGTTGCCCAGGCTGGAGTGCAGCGGCACAGTCTCATCTCACTGCAACCTCCGCTTCCCAGGTTCAGGTGATTCTCCTACCTCAGCCTCCTGAGTAGTTGCGACTACTGGCACCCGCCACCACGCCCAGCTAATTTTTGTATTTTTAGTAGAGGGTATCACCATATTGGCCAGGCTGGTCTCGAACTCCTGACCTCGTGATCCGCCCACCTCGGCCTCCCAAAGTGCTGGAATTACAGGCATGAGCCACCTACCCAAGATGGTCATTTTTATATTATGTGTATTTCGCTACAGTTAAAAAATAATTGAGAATAAAGAAGACATGCACTAGCTCTGTTAGAATGAAGCTCTCGTAATTGTAAACGTGTGTCCAAGTGTGTGGGGGGCACTGTTCCCTTGGCCCCATGCTCAGCCAAGCTTCCTCCACCAGCAACGGCATGCCACATGGCTGAGCCCCCTGGGGACTGCTGCAGGTGGGCATCCTGCCCTGGCCGTGCCCCTGCTCTGGCCCTGCTGCAGCCTCTATCTCCCAACTGGGCACTAATTCTTAGCCAGTGCCCCCCTGCCTACCCTGTGAGATGTGCGCTCCTTAAGGCCAGTGTGGGCTGCAGGACCATCCTGGGTCAGCTGCGTGTTGGGAGGGCCAGAGAGGGGCAACTCTCTCTAGGTGGAAGATCAAGGACAGGCCTTCCAGGTGAGGTGGCAGGTAACAGGCACAGGAATGTGTGGGCATGCACAGGACAGCACATCCTCCTCTTTCCCTGAAGCGGAAGGTAAGAGCACAGGGCAGAGGGTAGGGGGCGGGGAGAGCCCAGCAGGAGTAGGTTGTTAGGACTGGGTAGTGAAGAGACAGCCCCGGAAGCCTACTCTCTCTGGCTCACAGCCTTGAGAAAGGAGCAGGGGCTTCCTGCAGCCGGTTCACAGGAGGCTCCATCTCCTCACTCGGGGGCAGTGGCTGATGGTCACTGCTGGGAGAGAAAGGAGCAGGGCCCAGCTCTGCTCAGGACCCAAGTGGGCCCGGAGCCCCGCACTCAACAGGGGACTGGCCTCCAGCGAATTTCCCAAGGATGAAGGAAGGCTGGGAAAAGCCTTTGATTATTTCCCAGGCCCCTCACAGGCCTCCCAGGAGACCCACCCAGAGGGCGCTGGCCTCTGCACATTCCCAGCATCTTCCTGGAGGTCACACTTTCCCAGCCAAGAAGGACGTCAAGTCCCTGGGAGCAGAGTCACAGAGGTGAGGGCTTCCTTGGCCCTGCCCAGATGCCAGTGCCCTGGGGGAACTGCTCCCTGCAGAGCAGCTGGTGCCATCAGAGTTGCACTGAGAGGCGGCCAGGTCTATCTACGCTCAAAGCATGCCCTTTGGCAGGCCCCAGTCCTGTGAGAAGGATTCCAGGTGGCTCACTTTGTAAACTTCATCTCCAACAAAATTGTTTAATGTTTGTTGCATCGTAAAAATCGAGCTTTTTCACATCTGTTTTCTGCCCACCCGCTGTGTCTTCTACAGTGTTCTCCCAGAATGGGGACTAGCACAAAGGCAGTTGTCTGACATCTCACCCCCTACTCCACAAGCCCCTCTGCTCGCTCTGCCTCCCTTACTGACAAAACCCTACTTTCAATCAGGCTGTAATATATCCAGCTATAACTGGCCTAAACCAATCATAGCAACCCTAGCTCCTGTGCTCTTGACTGGCCAGACCCTGGTTAATGGCATGTAAGTAGCTTCTGGGAAAATACATATTTACAACCATAGGGGGAGGTTCATCCCCTCCTTTCCTTGCCTCCGTGCCCCATCCTGTGCAGGTGTGGAGCTGGGGCAGCCACCTCGCTGCCACTGGAATGCCTAGAGATTGGCAGAAGGCTGACCTAGGGCCCTGGCATGGTTGAGTCCGTTGTGACCCATTTTTATTCTGCATTGTATTTTAAAGCTGATTTGCTGTCACCACTCTCACATTTTACAGGGAAGACTATGCCTTTCACCATGTTCCTAAATTTAAGAAAACCTGCACAGTCCTCTTTTATAAGATGAGTAAATGAAAGTGAGATCAATGAAGTCAGTTAATTATCACCTCAACTGGTGGATAAGATCAAACGCCTGTGACAAACAGAATCTGCAATTTTGTGTTAACAAAG
This sequence comes from Sapajus apella, assembly GCF_009761245.1. Lineage (NCBI taxonomy): Eukaryota > Metazoa > Chordata > Mammalia > Primates > Cebidae > Sapajus > Sapajus apella. The sequence continues at coordinate 11,495,057 of NW_022436992.1, read as the reverse complement.
GTTTTCTACAACACACATTCTGGCAGATGTTACTACAACAAACATATCCTGGTCTCAAGATTGTAAGTCAATCAATGATCCTTAGAACAATACTATTAGAACTATCACTGTTTCAGAAAAACTCTATGCCCTTCTCAATAACTATTCTCTTTTGTTCAAAATCAATTGGCTGTAAAAGCATGGATTTATTTCCAGGCTCTCTGTTCTGTTTCATTGGCCTTTGGGTCTGTTTTTATGCCAGTATCATGCCGTTTTGGTTACTATCACTTTGTAGTGTATTTTGAAATCAGGTAGTGTGATTCGTCCAGCTTTGTTCTTTTTGCTCAAGATTGCTTTGGGTATTTGAGGTCTTTTGTGGTTTCATACACATTTTAGAATTTTTTTTCTATTTCTGTAAAGAATGTCATTGGCATTTTGATAAGGATTGCATTGAATCTGTAGATTGCTTTAGGTAGTATGGACATTTTAACAATCCATAAACATTGGATATCTTTCCATTTGTTTGTGTTTTCCTCAATTTCTTTCATCAACATTTTATAGTGTTTAGTATAGAGATCTTTCACCTCCATGGTTAAATTTATTCCTAAGTATGTAGAAGATCTTAAATTTGTAGCATGATGTATAAGCTTCCTGTTGCTGCATATCAAATTGCTACAAATTTAGCAACTTAAAAGAACATACAAGTATAATCCCAGTTTCTGTAGGTCAAGAGTTTTGGTACAGCTAAACTGGGTCTTCTGCCCAGGATCTCACAAGGTTGCAGTCAAGGTGTTGACGGGGCCATGATCTCATCTGAGACTTGCTCATTTTCAGCAGGTCCCTTGCAGCTATAGGTCTGACACTCAGCCTCTAAAGACTACTTGATGTTCCTTAACACATGGTCGTCTCCACAACATGGCAATTTGCTCCCTCAAGGCCAAGGAGATAATATCTCTGCTGCTTCTTCTGACTCTGACATCTAGATCCTTTTTTAAAAAAATTATGGCATAATGTACATATCAGAAAATTGACCATCTTAACCATTTTTAAGTGTACAGTTCAGTAGCATTAGGTACTTTCACACTGTTGCCTGTGTTTTTAACTACTTTAGGTACCTCATATAAGTGGAGTCATACACTATTTGTCTCTTTGTGACTGGTTTATAGGCCTTCTGTCAAAGGGCTCACATAAACTGACCTAATGGTCATCCACACAAGAAGATAATGTTCCAGGCCAGGCATGGTGGCTCACACCTGTAATCCCAGCACGCTGGGAGGCCGAGGCAGGTGGATCAACTGAGATCAAGAGTTCAAGACCAGCCTGGCCAACATGGTGAAACCCCATCTCTACTAAAAATACAAAAATTAGCTGGGCATGGTGGCACATGCCTGTAATTCCAGCTACTTGAGAGACTGAAACAGGAGAATTGCTTGAACCTGGAAGGCAGAGGTTGCAGTGAGCCAAGACCATGCCTTTGCGCTCCAGCCTGGGCAAGAAGAGGGAAACTCCATCTCAAAAAAAAAAAAAAAAAAAGTTCCTTTTTATCAATTAAAGTCAATTGATTAGGAACCTTAATCACATCTGCACATCTCTCTACTTTTGTCATATAATGTCACCTATTTACAGGAATGACATCCTATTATATTCACAGGTTCAACCTGCGCTCAAGGGGAAGGAATAATACAGGGTTTGTATACAGGGAGCAGGAATCTTGGAGCTCATCTTAGAATCCTGCCTACCCCAATGGCCTCTAAGGCTTTGCATGGTCTGGCCCTTATATCTCTCTCCCTCTGACATGATCCAAGCCATTGTCCTCATTGTCTGCCTGCCTTTGGCCATACTAACCTTCCTGTGCCTGAAGTATCAACCTCTGGAAAGATGTTCCCACTGCTGGAACACTTCCCCCTAACCCTTCAACTGATTGATTCCTAATCATTCTCTAGGTCTCAACGTAGAAGGTCCTCTAGAGCTCTGAAAACTAAATGAAGACCCTACTATATACTTTCATGACATCCTGTACTTTTTTTTGATACAGAGTCTCACCCTGTTGCCCAAGCTGGAGTGCAGTGGCATGATCTCAGCTCACTGAAACCTCCACCTCCTGGGTTCAGGCAATTCTCCTGCCTTAGCCTCCTAAGTAGCTGGGACTACAGGCATGTGCCACCATGCCTGGCCAATTTTTTGTATTTTTTTTTTAGTGGAGATGGGGTTTTACTATGTTGGTTAGGCTGGTCTTGAACTCCCGACCTTGTGATCCACCTGTCTCGGCCTCCCAGAGTGTTGGGATTACAGGTGTGAGCCACCACACTTGGCTTTTTTATTTTTTGAGACGGTGTCTTGCTCTGTCACCCAGGCTGGAGTGTAGTGGTGTGATCTCGGCTCTCTGCAGCCTCTGCCTCCCAGGTTCAAGTGATTCTCCTGCCTCAAACTCCCACATCCTGTACTTTTAATTCAAACACATATCATAGTCTGTAACTCAATGTTTATTTGTGGGATTATTTCTTTCATGTGACTCTCCCCACTAGATGGAAATCTATATTAGAGTAGAACCCATGTCTGTCTTGTTTGCCATTGTATCTCCAGCCCCTTGCACAGCAAATTGGAGGCTCTCATTAAATATCAGTGGCATTTGGGAGGCTCTCATTAAATATCGATGCACTGACTGACAGGCTGAATGAATGGAAGAAAATATACCGAGACAGTCATAACCACAAATTGCTTCCCTATTAATCTTTAGAAGCAGGAAGTGGAACAATGTCCTCGGCAGTAGGATTCAAAACCCCTTATATTAGTGAAGATACAAGTGAGGTGACAGACATCTTGAAATACAGTGTCTACAAAGGCTCAAATGAGATAGAAGTCTATACCTTGCCTATGAAATCGGTCAGAAGTAGACTGGTGGTACCAGGTGAGTAGGACATTTGGTTGAATGAAGTTGTCCACGTCATCAAAACTGCTTGCTCACCAGCATCATGTCCACACTGCAGTCCACAGGACAGAAGAAAAGTGGAGGAAAAGCCATTTACTGATAATAATGTGATCTGTAAGTTGCACACATCACTTCTGCTCACATCCCATTGGCTCAGACTTAGTCACATGATTACATCTTCCTGCAAGCAAGGCTGGGAAATGAAGTCTTTACTTGGGCAGCCGTAAGCTCAGCTTAATCTCAGGACTAAATCTATTAATACGAAGAAGGAAGGGAGAATCAGTTGTAGTCCCTGACATCTTCACATCTGTGTAACTCTTCTTTTCAAATACACTTTCTTGTCTATTGTCTCACTTAATCCCACAGGTTAAACGTGGGCTAGTTTTAGGCAACGTATTTTTTTTTTTTTTTTTTTTTTTTTTTTTTTTTTTTTTTTTGAGACGAAGTTTCACTCATGTTAACCAGGCTGGAGTGCAATGGCGCGATCTCGGCTTACCGCAACCTCCGCCTCCTGGGTTTAGGCAATTCTCCTGCCTCAGCCTCCTGAGTAGCTGGGATTACAGGCACGCGCCACCATGCCCAGCTAATTTTTTGTACTTTTAGTAGAGACGGGGTTTCACCATGTTGACCAGGATGGTCTTGATCTCTTGACCTCGTGATCCACCCGCCTCGGCCTCCCTAAGTACTGGGATTACAGGCTTGAGCCACCGCGCCCGGCCACACATTTTCATGTAGTAGCTGTGACTCACTTTGCAAGTTTAAAGGAACGTGTCAGTTGCATTTTCCCCATTAGTTGCCTGAGCACCCATTTGCCTATATTAGCAGGGAGGTCTGGCATCTCTTTTTTTTAGATAGAGTCTCGCTCCATGCCCAGGCTGGAGGGTAGTGGCACAATCTTGGCTCATTGCAACCTCTGCCTCCCAGGTTCAAGTGATTCTTCTGTCTCAGTCTCCCGAGTAGCTGGGATTATGGTGTACACCACCAGGCCCGGCCAATGTTTCTATTGTTAGTAGAGACCAGGTTTCACCATATTGGACAGGCTGGTCTCAGATTCCTGACCTCAAGTGATCTGTCCACCTTGGCCTCCCAAAGTGCTGGAATTACAGGTGTAAGCCACAACACCAGGACTGGAATCTCTTTTTTGAGGCTTTCTTCTCATTTTTCCCCACTCCAACCCTACCACCATTGTTGGAGGACCCCTAGAGGCTGACCATCCAAAGGGCCCAGTCCTGCTTCAGCCACCAGGCCTAGAGAAGAGGCTGGGATATGGGATTGTTCTTGTTATTTCTGTTGCCACCGTGCTAATTCTGCCCCATATGTTGCAGCTTTGTCCCTTCTACAGTGATGCCCTTGTTGGCCTGATTCCCCAGGAGCCTCCTGCGCAGGAGCTCCAAGTTCACCCTTCTGCGCTCAGCCTCAGCAAAAGTTGCGTGTGTCTGAGTGTCCGGGGCATTATGGTACTTGCCCTTGTGCTTGGCCAGGAGCAGCCTTTCTCCACAATCCTCTGCTGCCCTCCCTTTCTTTAAGGATAATGATGTCCTGATAGGGTCCCTTCCAATCCACAAGGGAGGTCCTAATGACAGTGATATTCAGAAGGGAAGCAGTTGGGAGTCTTAATTCTGCCTCCTCAGGACATTCCTTGGCCCCCAGGCAGCCATCTCTGTGCTGGGCAAAACAGATCTTGCTTGACTGCCAAGTCTCCTACTATACATTGGCTCTGTGGCAATAGGGCCCACTCTTCTGTTTTTGCACAACTCAGAGTGGCCACTGAGGTTCAGGGGACAAGACAACCAAGATCTTCTCCAAGGTGGCTGTCAATATCCACAGAGATGGAAAAGTTATTGGCAGCTTTTTTCTCTAAGTGTACTTACCCCTCATCAAGCCCCCATTCACATATGGGAAGGAAGCAGAGGCTCAAAGCTATGAACTGGCCAAGGTCACAGAGCCAGCCACCAGCCAGGCTGTGGTGTCATGCCTCCCAGCTCTGACCACCCTGACTCTGATGTGTCTAGGCTCGGGTCCCAGCCCAGAAGGCTGGCTTGTGTCACTTCAAGCATTTTCTTCTGCTTAACACCCCTTTGCTTCCATAGTCATTGCCATTATTTACTTTGGAAGGTCCTTTTCTCTTTAGCTTTCCATTTGGAGGGACTGATAATGCTGTCCAGGCATGGCTTCTTTTATTATCTGTGAGTATTCATCCAAGAACTACCTCTTGCGTTGATTCATTCATCATGGGGTGTCTTACTCACATTTCATTGGCCAAAGCAGTTTACATGATAGCTTCTAACTTCAAAGAGGGCAAGAAAATACAAACTTACTATGGGGATGAGAGGAGGAAAAACTGATTATGCACCGCACTATGACTCTCATGGTTTTTATGAGAGGATTCCTTATGTGCTCTGTGGAAACCAATGCACTTCACCTAAAATCCTTCAAATGTGTATCTATAGTAAATCTCTGACAGATCAACTTGTTGACTCTGCAAGAAAAGAAAATTAGATTAATTTGGCATGATATATTCTTAGTAAGTTTGTATTGCCTTCCAATGAGTTGTATTTTTTCTTTTAACTTAAAAAAATTCCAATTCAAATTCTTTATATTTCCAATTTTTATTCTGCGTAGTCACAACCTAATTTTTAACAAACCATTCTAGAATTTTCCCAGGGAGAGGCAGAAATCTACATGTCTATGGTTTCTTAATGCATGTGTAATTAATTGCCACAAAAATTAATTGCATGATATTCATTGCTACAGTGTTGTAAGGGCCTTTGTTATAGAGGACTCGGTTGCTATGGTCAAAGCAATTGCAACTCAAGATTGAATGAGCAAAAGTATTATGTATCCTCAAAGTGCTGTGTGTGTGTGTGTGTGTGTGTGTGTGTGTGTGTGTGTCTGTAGCCAAAGATGCTTGAAACCAGCTGATGCTTAACCTCAAAAGCAGCAAAGACTTGGGCTTTCTACATGGGCAAAAGGAGGCCCAGGGTCCCACAGTATTTACAAGGCCAGGTCAGGGTTCCCCATCTGAAGATAGACAGATTGTGCTGTGAAGGCACCTCCTGGGGGAAGTCCTTCCTAATGCTTGCTTAACGTCCCCAGTGAACTGTGGCTCTAGGAATCCACAAGACTCTGACTCACCCTTTGATCCAAGCACTCAGATGACACAACCTGAGGCCCAGATTTTTCTGTCAAGAGGGAGTTGACCGTCATCAACACGTGATGAGACCAGAGGACATAGCCAGATAATGAAGAGGCCTGAAGAGAAGATGACACTTCCTGGAGCGACAGGGTCTCCCCTTAGCTCCTCTGGGATGAAATTGACCATACATCTGTGCAGTGAGGCACATAGAGGGTTCTCTGTGTGTCCCTGGGTAACATCCAAACAGGAGATCACAGAGGCTGTCACTGGTGTCCGAACGTGGTTCTCCTTCCATCAACTCTTCCTCTTTGATCTCCGAGCACTCCCACTTCAGAATGGCAGGGGTTCAAGGTGAGGAGTCACCTCCAGCTGAGTGGGTGGGGAAGGCCTTAGCTGGGATGTGGAATTTGGATTGCATGTTGAAGAACAGATGGAGAGAGCGGGAGCAGGGGCTGGAAGGTCAGTGAGGAAGATCTGATTTGTCAGGTGTGGGAAGTTCTTGTAATAGGAGGTGGACCAGAAAGTTGACTGATGCAGAAGGCTTGAATGTCAGGCTGAAGTGTTCAGACACTTCAACAGGAAGCCATAAAACGCTTCAATCTGGGGCTTGACATGTATAGACCTGGGTCAAACCACGACAAACTTGACAGAGGGCTGTGGAACAGACTGGGAAAAAGACCAGAGATAGGCTCACAGGCTATTGTCCAACTGTCATTGTCAAAGCCAAAAGTGAGATATCCATGAGCCAAACTGCCAGCGGAAAGGAAAAGACAGAGATTCTGATGGCTAATCCTGTGAATTTGAGAGTGAAAAATACTTAGAAGTTGACAATTTAAAAAGATCTTCTGTCCACAACCTGTATGATGCTGAAATTTTAGGCATCTGTGTCCCCAGAAAGAGAGAGAACCCTGACCAAATTGAGAGCATATTTCCACCTCTTTCCTGTGGTCACATTCTCCTGGGAAAATGAAGTTTCTTACAAAAGAAGTAACTCCACCCAGTGTACGTGCATTCTTTTTCACTTCTAGAGTAACAGGTATCTTCTCAGTTCTGGATATCTTATTGCTAATGTTTATTTGAAACCTAGAGCTCTTCATTCACTTCCTATGGCAGCCAGAGTTGGAGGCAGGGGAAAGAGACACAGCTGACTCCCCCTTGATCTGACTGCATCAGTCAGAGTCTCAGCAGGACAGAGATGGCAATTCAAAGTTACAGTTCAGTTGCTGGAGAGAATACAGTGAGCGGACCCTTTATAAAGACATGGGCAAGATGGAAAGAAATGAAAGAGGAATTGTGCAGCACCTCTAGGATAGTAACAGTGGAGCACCATCACCACCCTAAGCATGAAGGAGCAAGGAGGGAACGTGGCATCAAGAATGCAGAGAGACAGCACTTTGGGAGGCTGAGAAGGACGGAATACTTGAGGTCAGGAGTTCAAGACCAGCCTGGCCAACATGGCGAAACCCCGTCTCTACTAAAAATACAAAAATTAGCTAGGTGTGGTGGCATGTGCCTGTAATCTCAGCTACTCGGGAGGCTGAGGCAGGAGAATCACTTGAACCTGGGAGGCGGAGGTTGCCTTGAGCTGAGATAATGCCACTGCACTCCAGCCTGGGCAACAGAGTGAGATTCTGTCTCAAAATAAATAAAATAAAATAAAATAAAAGAATGCAGAGAGAGCCATAGCCAAAGGAGGGGCTTGCTGGAAAGGGTGCCGTGGCCTTCAGTAGAGGAACCAGACATTCCACCACCAAGCCACCCCCCATGACAAAGAGGGAGAACGGTAAGTGCCAGGATGGCTCTTTCCTCCTGCCCTCCTACTCCCTGCTGGTGGCCACGATAGGCTGAACTCAACCAGAACCTGGAAGGCGGGAGCTCAGTTGACACAGTTCCTACAGGCCAGTTCCAGGATCAGGTGGAGAAGAAAGGAGAGCCAGCAGATCTGGAGGGACCAACGAAATCTGCAGCAATAATATTAATGTGCAAAACCAAGAAGCACGGCAGAAACCGCCACCTCTCACTGAGCTCTAACCATGGACCTGGTGTGAGGAAATGGTGTCAGGCCAAGGCTGGGCTCTGAATAGATGGTTTGCACAGACAGGAGCCTGCCACTGAGGCCCCGAGGGAGGCAAATACACAGAATAGGCGGAGAGAAACTGCAAATCCCTTTTCTAATTCCTGATGCCAGTTCTCTGAGAGGTTTGACCGCCTGTTTTCATGAAAGTCCCCTGATTTCAGAGAAAAAATTTCCATGTTACCCAAGAAACTTGAGGAAGTTTCTATTTCTTATAACCAAAGAATTTTGGGTATACTTCATGTAAAACAAGAACCTCAAGCATGCTTAATTTTATCTAACCCATAACCCTGAAACGGAGACATCCTTCTCCAAGTTAAAGAAGACGGGATTCAGGATCTGAGTAAGATAAGGTGAACCTTATCCTGGGAAGCGGGACTCATACTCGGGTCTACTTGACTTCAGCACTGTGGAATTTTCTAGGACTCCACAGGTGGGCAAAGCGGGCCAAAAGCAACTTCCAAAACCAGGAGGGAACTCCACCCCCAACCAAAGCCACTTGGTGAGGAAACTGGCCTCTCCATGGGGTTTCGAGCGAAAACACCCTGCAGTTCTGCCAAGGAGCTCACAGGCACGGCCACTCAGCACCCAAGGGTGAGAAGGGGAGGAAGAAAGGGACCGGCCTTGGACCTGTAAACCACAGCCCAGTTTTCCCAAGTGCTCCTAGGAAAGCAGTGTATTTGAAAGTGCTATCATTTCTTTGCTAAATGCCAAGGAAGGAGTGGGCGCGCCCGTTCCCCACATAGCCAGCCCTCCCGGCCCCAGTGAGAGCCTGAGCTCTTGGAGAGAGGAGTGCCCCCTGACCCCCTTGGGTGGGCTCTCCGGACTCCCTCTCTCGCCCCCACCCCCAGGCCCACACCCTGTCGCCTCCCCACCTCAGAGTGGAAGGTGAGGTGAGGTAATGTCTCCACTAACTCGCAGTAGCAAGGAGATGAAAAGAATCTCAGAAATGCAACGTTTAATTTAAAGCAGACCCAGCCTGCCTTAGCCAGGCTGTAATTTCACTCAGAATAACCACATTGTTTTTCTTGGACATTCCAGGCCACCCCGTGTTAAAGCCCTATTGGAATGTTAGGGGGGCCCCTTCCTAGGGGCCGCATGGCTGTCTGCAACTCATTCTCCCTTGGGCCAAGGACTCCTGCTTTGGGTAGGATCAGGGCTTCTCTGAGGGTCACTTAAGGTCCTCCCCTTGGTTCCCTGGCACTCCTCCTTCCTCAGCACCCCACTCCTAACTTGGTGCCAGAGTTCTAAGGGTAAATGTTGGCATGGACTGTAACAGTAGCACCATCTGTTCACCCTGTGTTCTCTGTGCCCAGTGTTGTGCAAAACTTTCTATTCAGTATCTTGCCAAATCCTTACAGCAACCCTATAAAGGTGGGTAGAATTTTTTGACTCTCCTTCTACAGATGGTGAAAGAGAGGCTGCATAATCTGTCCAAGTTGGCCCAGCTAGGATTTGAGTTCCCCCAGCTCTGAGTGCAAAGCCCAGAGTCTCTGGACTGCCCATCCCAATGGCCCCTCCCTCCTGGGGCTGAGGAGTTCAGAGGACATTTATTTTGAGGGAGCTGCCCTTGTTGGCCATCTGGGTTCTATGGAGGGAGGCATTACCGGGACACATGGGTGACAGCTGGAGGGAGGAGGTGCTATAATCATAAGTCCTTCTTCCTTCTAGTTGCTGACACCCCCACTTAGGATTGAGTTGGAATCTTCCAATCTCTAAGGGTTTTGCTGCTTCTAAAGACCTGGCAGACTCCTGATTTGTGATGATCAAGTCCCGGGTCAGAGCAGGGAGAAGCAGCCCATGTGGGTGGAGAAATGGTGCCCAACGGAGGGAAGGCCCTGGCTGGTGATCCTGGGCAAGTCCCTCCTCATTCGCAGCTTCAGCTTCTCCTCTATAAAATGATAAGTGGGGATGGAATGGGACAGGGATGCGGGGCTCTGATTCCTCAGGCCTCTTCTGGCCCTGACATTCTCTTACTTTATTCTGCCAGGATCTGTGCGGATAGGCCTCGGTCCAAGGAGATGTGGGAGGTGGTGAGAAGGGAGGGACTGGCAGGGGAGGGACTGCTGGGGAAGTTTCCAGGACTTGAAGGAGGAGAAAAGAATGGGTGGAGCCTGCAGCCAGAACCAGGCACAGGGTGGCCCAGATGGATTTATTGCAGAGCCATTTCCCAGCCCCTGGTCTTCCTCCTGCAGGCCTGGGGGGGGGGCGGGCACTGTGGCTGGCTCAGGGCATAAGGCTGCCCCAAACAGAGGGAGAGGTCTCTCTCTTCCTGGTGCCCCCTCCACTCTCAAGGCTCAGGGCAGCTAAGAAGTGAGCTCTCTTGCCTCACTATTGGGGCTGTCTTTGATTTCATGGGGAATAAGGAGGGGCCCTAGGAGGACAGGATCCCAGGTGGTGGATTCTGTGACTGATTAAACCACTCTGGCTCCCCAGGCCTGGCCAGCAAGAGGACCAGCTGGTGTTGCTGATGGGGCAGAAGCTGGGAGCTGTGAGCCTGGGAAGGAGCTGATGAGGGCTGCTCTCACAGCTCAGGGGACAATGAGCTTAGTGTGGGAGGGCTGGGCTGTTGCTCTCCCTCAGGGCTCCCAAGAGAGGTTTCCATGGCACCCAGAAGCTGGCTTGGCCGCAAGTTATCAACGGAGACATTGTGTGGGAGTCCTTGAGCCCCCAGCTCCCATGGTGGGGAGGAGGGGGTGCAACGCCAGGGAACTGTCTCTCCGGCCCTGCAGATGTCCCTGTGCTATGAGATGCTACCAGGGGCCTCTGAAGCTGCCCACCTCCCTTTTCTTCTTCAGAAAAGGGTGGAGCTGTTGGGGCTGTCCTAGGGCAGACACCACATGAGATCCTGAATCCAGGCATGAGTTCCTGAGGAGCTACTCGCCTAGGGGAGGGAGGAAGATAGGTGACACATGCCTTCTTTGTGCCTTTTTCCCACATTGAAGCCAGTGGGTTGACTCTCTCCTCTACCAATTCACCTGAAGGACCAACAAGACTCAGCCGGGGTGACAGAGCAAGACCTTGTCTCTAAATTAATTAATTAATTTAGCTTGGAGACTCTTGCATGCTTCACCTAAACAGTCAATCGTGGGTTGGCCAGTGCCCCTTGACCTGGGTATCTTGGGTCAGACAAGTGAGGGAAGTCATCACACTCTCTCTCTCAGGAATGTGGCCTCCAAGACTCAGAGGGAAATTGCCTCTGAAGGAGACACTGTTTCCACTTGGACTCGGCATGGTGCTACCCAGACTCCTCCAGGGCTGAAGAGCCTGCATCCCAGGGGTCATCCCTCAGCTCAGTCCTCTTTGGGAGCAATTCAGCCCAAATCCAATGACTGGTCAACATAGAGGCATAAAGACCAGGTATTTTTGTCCCAACTCAGGTCTTATGTATAAAATTTTTCTTTTGGTGCCACAAAGAAGAATTAGTACTGGGACAAAGGATCTCTCAGCAAAGCAACTCTTTTTACTTCCTGCAGAAAGGGTACTCCCACTAGCAATCTTGCCACGAGTGTGCAACAAACAAAGGAAAGCAGATATATTTATTTCTTACACATTTGGGGTTGTCCTTACGGCTGTGTCTGATCTCTATTGGCTGGAGCCAGGCCTCACAATCTAAACTAAAACCCGGTTGGCTAATAACTTGAAACTTTCCTAAACAGGTAAAAGCAATGGAGAGCAAATAAAAAGGAAGTCCAAATAAGGAAGGGGCATAGGCTGCGAGCTGGGACATGCCTGTGAGCACATTCTGCACAGATATCTTGGTTCAAGTACAAGGACATAGAATGTCCTATGTGCCTGTAAGCATGTCTATAACGGCGACATAGTATAGTGCTTCTAGCAAAAAGACAAGAAGGCTTTTGAAGAAAGTGTTTAAAACGAACTATTATTTCTAACCCTTATGAATTTTTCTTAAACAAGAAAGGAAACTTTGAAGAGGAACTTTTCTACTTCCCACATCAGGGCAGCTCTCAGCATTCAACCCAGCTCCAGAGCTGCCCGAGGGCTTGGGACTATATCAAAGCCCAGCTTCTCCAAGTGCCACTCCCTTCCTCTCCTTGGGTGTCCTGACTCCAGGGCACACAATAAACTTCCTGCCCAACTATGTCCATCTTAGAGTGTTTACCAGGGGACAGGAAAGATGCCATGGGGAGGGCAGGAAAGAGGATGAATAATTAGGCCTCTCACAGGTCTGCTCCTCCTGTCCCTGCTGAGTCCTGCTTCTTCTGCAGGGGGTGGGGCAGAAGCAGCACCCCATTCCCACCTCTGACCTTTCTGCATGTGTGTCCTTGAGAACCTTTGCCTGGCTGTCAGGGTCTCCAAAGGAAGATGTCAAATACGTCACAGAGAAGCAAGGCTAGTTATGATAATTGCCTCTCTGGGCCTTAGTTTCTTCATCTGTAAAATAGGTCACGGCCACTTACTTTGTAGAATTTAGGGGAAGATCCAGAGAAAGAACATAAAGCTACTGGGTTTAAGGCCTTCTTGTTCTGCTGGGTCTCAAGTCAGTCATTGATGGGTTAAAAAAACAAAAGAGGGCCGGGCGCGGTGGCTCAAGCCTGTAATCCCAGCACTTTGGGAGGCCGAGGCGGGTGGATCACGAGGTCAAGAGATTGAGACCATCCTGGTCAACATGGTGAAACCCCGTCTCTACTAAAAATACAAAAAATTAGCTGGGCATGGTGGCATGTGCCTGTAATCCCAGCTACTCAGGAGGCTGAGGCAGGAGAATTGCCTGAACCCAGGAGGCGGAGGTTGCGGTGAGCCGAGATCACGCCATTGCACTCCAGCCTGGGTAACATGAGTGAAACTCCGTCTCAAAACAAAACAAAACAAAACAAAAGAGCCCCAGTGATCATCATGTACAGTCCCAAAGATTCCCAGGACAATGGCCACCACTTCACCATTTCCCCAGAGTGGGTGTACTTAAAGACTCAAACACTACCAGTGACTCTCCTTGACAGATGGTGTCATCCATGCCAGGCGGTGCCCTGAGCTCTCTTAATCCTGCTTGTGCCTACTCCTGTTGCAGAGAAAGAACTGGAGGTCAGGGAGACTCAGCCGGGGTCACATAGCTGGTACACTGTGGAACCAGTGCCACCCAGGGTATGTGACCCCCAAGCTTTTGTTTGGGTAGAGCCACTGCTTTCACTCCCCACTGCAAAAGGGGTTCGAGGTGGGCAGCAGGGTCAGCTGTACCCTGAGAGGAACTTACCTGATTTGTAGCCAGAGATGCTCTCCCCTTCTTTTGGGGAAGTATTGGGAAAGGAAAGACTTGCCCAATTTCCCAGGATTTCTCTGAATTCCTGGATATTTACCATACCTTCACGTTGGTCACCATGGTGGGACACCATGAGAACTGGCAATTCTACCCATCAGCGATTTTAGGGCTTTTGTTTTTGGAGAGCTGTGGTTACACACTGCCCAGCACACCCGGGGGTGGGTTCCCCAGGACCCCTAGGGAAGTAGTCCCAGCTACTCAGGAGGCTGAGGTGGGAGGATCGATTAAGCCTGGGAGGTCAAGGCTGCAGTGAGCTGTGATTGTGCCACTGCATGCCAGTCTGGGCAACAGAGCAAGACCCTGTCTCAAAAAAAAAAAAAAAAAAAAAAAAGAAGATACATTCTCTTTTCTATACATGTTACACTCTAAGTTTTTTGAAGGAAAAACAAAGAGCATTTTCTCCTGAGGTTATTTGCATGTTAGTGGGGATAGAGGCCAATAATGCATTTGGCTCCAATGACAAGAGTTTTGTTAGTTTTTCTAGTATTTTGCTAGTTTTTCTAGAGGGCCCAGGGGAGCCTGGGAGATACCCTTTGGGCTGTGTGGTTTTCATTTTGGTCACGTGTCTCATTTCTGCCTCTGATTCTCGTAGTTCTCAGAATCACTAATATTCTGCCCACATGCTAGGGTCTATTTTTAGAACTTCCTCTTGACAGCACCACTTCTATTTTTGTGTCCACAGAAGGGGATCCTGACTGAGCACAGGGTTCTCGGGTGCGCCGATCCCAGGGTGGGCCTCTTGAAGACCTCTGCCCTTGGGTTGCTTTTTTTTTTTTTTTGAGATGGAATCTCGATTTGTCATTCAGGCTGGAGTGCAGTGGCGTGATCTGGGCTCACTGCAACCTCCGTCTCCCGGGTTCAAGTGATTCTCCTGCCTTAGCCTCCCAATAGCTGAGATTACAGGCATCCCCCACCACACCCAGCTAATTTTTGTATTTTTAGTAGAGATAGGGTTTCACCATGTTGGTCAGGCTGTTCTCAAACGCCTCACCTCAAGTGATCCATCCACCTTGGCCACCCAAAGTGCTGGGATTACAGGTGTGAGCCACCATGCCCGGCCCCTCAGCTTACTTTTAAAGACTTTGTTCCAATAACACATTAAACACAGCCCATACTGAGTATATGTATGTACACATACATATAGGCACACAATGTGTCTTATTTATTTATTTTTAATTGACACATAAAAATTGCACATATTTATGGAATACATAATGATGATTTGATGCATTTATTGTATAGTGATCAGATCAGGATCATGTGTATTTTTTGTATTCCAAAATATTTTTAAATGGTTTTAATGATTTTTCTTTTTAAAATAATAGGACATGAGCAACTTGTTATTTCTCGGCAATCCCCACACATGCCTCAAGAATTCTTGCAAAGAAGGAAATGTTATTTTCAATTTGTTTTGCAAAGAAGGAAATGTTACTTTCCATTTGTTTTGAAAATGTAATAAAACTTTTAAAAATACTGAGTATATCAATTAAGGAAGCTGACATAGTGTTCCACTTTGCAGGCACTTAATTAAACATTTATTCACTTTGATCATGCAGTTGGAAGAAATTCTTTTTTTTTTTTCTCATAACTCAGACTTTTCCTATGAGGATAGTGGCCAATCAGTCAACTAGGTCTGGCTGGGAAGTCAACTTTTTGGCCAAGTGGGTGGGCCTGGCCAGGACTTGTGGGATGAATAGCAAAGCCGCAGCTGGGGTATGCAGGAGAGGTTGCAGGTTGTGGGCAGAGAGTAGATGGTCTCAGAAGAGTCACTTGTTCCTTCAGGATTAATGACTATCAGGCTGTTTTCCAGCTTGTGGTGATGGGGAGAAAATCTCTGAGTCAGTTTAGAAGACCCTTGGAATCATGGACTTCATTTGAGCCTGACCCCAAAATGCATCTGATAAGTCTTTTTTTTTTTTTTTTTGAGATGGAATTTCACTCTTGTTGCCCAGGCTGGAGTGCAGTGGCATGATCTCGGCTCACTGCAATCTTTGACTCCTGGGTTCAAGCGATTCTCCTGCCTCAACCTCCCCAGCAGCTGGTATTACATGTGCCCACTACCATGCCCAGCTAATTTTTGTAATTTTCAGTAGAGACAGAGTTTCATGATGTTGGACAGGCTGGTCTCGAACTCCTGACCTCAGGTGATCTACCTGCCTTGGCCTCCCAAAGTAGTGGGGTTACAGGTTTAAGCCACTGCACCTGGCCTGATGAGTCATCTTAAAAAGTCTTCTCATGGGATACATCTTTATGAACTGACAAGAAAAGATGTCCCAGGGAGAGTCAAGTGAAAGAGGCACAGTGAGTAGCAGACAGCCTGGTGTGGATATGCACACACACACATACACACATGGCCACACACATGCACAGAAACACAGACAAAATCAGGAAGGCTGTACTAAGAACTGGAAACACTGACTGTATCTGGAAAGCAAAATGATGTGTGAACTTTTGACTTCTAAAATAAGAATGCTGGCTGGGGGTGCTGGCTCACGCCTGTAATCCCAGCACTTTGTGAGGCTGAGGCAGGTGGGTCATTTGAGGTCAGGAGTTTGAGACCAGCCTGGCCAACATGATGAAACCCTGTCTCTACTAAAAATACAAAAAAAGTAGCCGGGCGTGGTGTGCATATCTGTAATCCCAGTGAACCAGGGAGGTGGAGGTTTCAGTGAACTGAGATCATACCATTGCACTCCAGCCTGAGTGACAGAGTGAGACTCCGTCTAAAAAATATTAAAAATTAAAAAATGAAATAAGAATGTACATCCATCTCTTGATTTATGTGGTCAGTCCTAAAATGTGTCCATTCATTCAAAATGCTTACTGCAAAACTTCAAAATAATCTCATACAAAATAAGGAAAACGTGAGTGGTATGTTTCAATTGATGGAAAACAGCATGTTTGGACAGTCTTTTTCTGTTATCTATTAAATGTATCCAGTAAACAAACCGTATAAATGTATATTAATGTTATTCAGGAAACAAAAATGTCCCCCTGCAAAGACTAATGAAGTGGCAGGTAGTGTGACCAGACTATGACCATGAACTATGTGTTCCTCTACATTCTCCATTTTAAAAAATCTTGTTTTCAAAATGTTTGTCATGAGTGACACTTTAGTCCTTGTCCCTCTAAAAGTGTTGTGGCTCTGTTGTTTGGTAAAGTGATATTTGATTGAAAGATGAAGATGAAGGCCATTTCTCTAAGGGCTGGCACTTTTCAATGATAAATATTTGGCCATGTATTCACCCAGGGCCTCCCAAGGATATGAATTGCTAGTTGTTAGTCACATAGCCCTACAAGGTAAACCCCTGAGAAATGCATGTCCCAGAGTGCCATCTCAGACCACCTGGAGAGGACAGTACTCAGGCTAACTGGAAGCCCAAGGTTGGCTGAGAGTTCACTTCAATCATGTGGTACATTTGCTTGACTCCAGGTCACAGGCCTGAACTTCCTGGTCAGAGAAAGTCCCCAAAAAGGTGGGCAGGCAGGTTATTCCAAAACAAGTTTCTATATATTTTATTTTATTATTTATTTATTTATTCTGAGACAGAATCTCACTCTGTCATCCAGGCTGGAGTGCAGTAGGGTAACCTCAGCTCACTGCAACATTTGCCTCCCAGGTTCAAGAGATTCTCCTGCCTCTGCCTCCCGAGTAGCTGGGATTACAGGCACCCACCACCATGCCTGTCTAAATTTTTGTGTTTTTAGTAGAGATGAGGTTTTACCATGTTGGCCAGGCTGGTCTCGAACTCCTGACCTCAGGTGATCTGCCCACTTCGGCCTCACAAAGTACTGGGATTACAGGTGTGGGCCACTGCCTATGTATTTTAAAGGAATTAATTTCTTTAAAGATTTTTTTTTCTAAAATGTGTATAAATTAATCTTGAGTGAACTGATTAATCAGAAACAGTCCTATTTAATAAAATTTTAAAAGAAGAGGCTCAGGCTCCTGGGTGTCCATATTTTCATTCATTGATTTGTTCATTTATTCACTCAGCTTTGGCTCATTACTGACCGTGATGCTTTAGGCCCCATCCTGGGGAGGTGCAGAAGGCACAATGGCATGTGAGCTGAGGCCCAAGCCACCAGCACATGCCGCATCCTCCCATCGACTTACAAAACACAAACTCAAAGAGAAAATCATTAAAAATTTCAAGATAGGCCAGGCGTGGTGGCTCATGCCTCTAACCCCAGCAGTGTGGGAGGCCGAGGCGGGTGAATCACCTGAAGTGAGAAGTTCAAGACCAGCCTGGCCAACATGGTGAAACCCCATCTCTACTAAAAATACAAAAATTAGCCGGGCACTGGGCATGGTGGCATGCATCTGTAATCCCAGCTATTTGGGAGGCTGAGGCAAGAGAATCGCTTGAACCCTGGAGGCGAAGGTTGCTGTGAGCCGAGACCAAGTCATTGCCCTCCAGCCTGGGCCACAAGAGAGAAACTCCATCTTGGGGAAAAAATCAAGATAATCAACTCAGAGCATTAAACCCTAAACGTGAGGGCTTTTAAGTGAGGGCCACACTGTTCTCACACATGACCTGCCCTGCTGTAGGTTATACTTATTCATGCACATCGTGTGAGTCAAACGTTCTCAATATAATCAGTGCTCGGGAGGTTGAGGTGGGAGGATCGCCTGAGCCCAGGAGGTCGAGGCTGCAGTGAGCTATGATGGCACCATTGCACGCCAGCCCGGGTGACAGAGTGAGACCAATTCTAAAAAATAAAAAATAAAAATATTAAGTAAATGATAGTACCTGTAGCAAAATATGGGAAGATGATACTCAGAGTTTGGAAAATACTACCCAAGGTGGTGAGTTCTTTAAGGTGTGGAAGGCATGGGGGCAGCTTAACATTATGCTTGGTGGGTCACTTGCAGGGGTAGACCTCTTGCCCACCTCTGATCCAGCATCCCAGTGCAAAATGGTGTTACCCCTGGGGGGTCTCCCATCCACCTTGGGTTGGGGCAGTAGGCCCATGGGGAAGGGAGATGCCTGGCTCAGCACACTGACTCAGCAGCTATAGCTCAACATGCTGACTCAGCAGCTATAGCAGGAGGAGATCCCAGGAGCCAGTGGTCTGTGGGCTCTGGGGTAGAGGGTGGGGGCCTGTGAGGGTCTGCACTTACATCGGTATTTCCGTGCCTGATAGACACGGCTGTAAATAGAGAACAAAAAACGGGATGACACGCTGAGAGAGAGAGGGTGGAGGGAAAGGAGAAAGCTTTACATGTTAGCACTTTTAGCATCACTTTTTTCTCCCTTTTTGAACACACCTTTTCTCCCTTTTTCTCCCTTTTCTCCCTTTTTGCCCAAGTTTTCATTCTGCACTGAGCCCCACAAATTATGTCCTGACCCAAGGCAGCACATGTCAGGTCTCATTGGGGACATTCAGGTACGGTTTCTAGGAAGCGCCCGAGGATGTGTCTCCTGGTGGTTTCAGGATCCAGAGAAGCTTTATGGTAGATGTGGCCTCTGTGTTGGGTTTTGGAACCAGAGGCGATTAAGACCTGCAGGGCTTGGGGAAGGCTTACTGTGAGGAAATGTCTGGGGTGGGACACTCAGAGTAAGCCTGGGGGATTTCCAAGGTGTGGTCTGGCTGGAGCACAGGCGGGAGATGGATCAGGAGGTGGGGATGGGAGAGAGGTCCAGGAAGAAAAATCCAAGGCTGGGAAGGGGCAGGATTTGGCTTCTCATGGTGTTCAGACAAGTAACATGTAACAGATTCCTTTCTAAACTCTTAGAGGCCAGGAACTGAATTTTAGCAAGACATAATTTACTAGAAGAGAGAGAGACAAGCAGCAGGGCAGGGTATGGGGAGAGTTAAGAGCGCGCGAGGCCAGATGTGTTATCCAAGCCAAGAAAGAAAGCTCAATTGCAGTTGTCTCCAAAGTGTTTTGGTTACACACTCATAAAATATTTTTGAGCACACACCCTAATATGTGTATTTGCTTATGCATCAATTGTATACTTGCACAACGTTATTATATCTAATGGATGTTATAAAACAAAAGCAAAAACAGAACTTTTTAAAAGGCAATTAAAAATGAGCATAAAAAGGCGGGTCAAATATCCTCCCTTTGCCCAGCAGTGGACCACCACCTCCTGCATGTTGGGGATCTTCAGGCTGGCTTTGTGTCTGGAGGCAATTTGCCTGTTTTTATGTCCCCAGTGGCAGCTCAGGACTCTCCTCCCAGATCTTCTCAGGTGGATCGAGCCTAGGCCTCTGGGCAATTTATGTTTTATATGTGTGGATGGGGGAGGCAGGTGCTGAATTAGTTGAGTGTCAGGGAAGTATCTCAGAGGGGACAATCAGGGGACTCTCACAACAACCCAAATGGCCAGGATTGTTGCCTCTAGGTTGTTAGGGGGATGCTGAGAAGTCCAGTAACTTGCCAAAATCACACAGCTAGAGCCAGGATTTGAACCCACATTTGGCCGACTCTGGGATCTCCCCTTCTGAACTTTGGGTTCAGTGCCATTGTCAGTGCAGAGCTGCCACTCCTGGACGAGGCAGGGCTCTGGGGCTGCTGGAGCTGGCACCCTGTCAGACGTGCACAAAGGTTTCCCCTGCAGCCACCTGAACCTCAGCTCACTTAGGGTGGGCTGGCAGGCTGGGGAGCATGAAGGATAAATTGTCCCTCCCTCTCTCCTCGGGTGGATAACTCTGAGGCATATTCCCCGTCCTCTCCCAGAGTTGTCCCCAGGTGGGCTGCTGTAACAGTGGGAGCCCACTTATTGGCACCCCTGTACAGGCTTCTGTCTCTTGCCTTCTATCCCTTCCTTGTCCCACTCCCCACTCCTGGTGTCCCTTCTTTAAAAACTACTTGCACACAAATCCTTGTCCTGGCATTGCCTTCTGGGGATCCCAGTGTGAGCAGCCTGCCTGGGAGGGAGCCCTGGTTTGGGGATTCGACCGTGGAGCTTGCGTGCCCTGCTCCCTTCTCCTAGGCCATGGCAGACATTACCAATCAATCACAGCATTCTTCTCTAGAAGCCCAGATTTCTCAACAGGGCACTTCAAACCAGTATTTATTTATTTATTTTTTTGAGGCAGAGTTTTGCTCTTGTCGCCCAGGCTGGAGAGCAATGGCGTGACCTTGACTCACTGCAACCTCTGCGTCCTGGGTTGAAGCGATTCTCCTGCCTCAGCCTTTAGAGTAGCTGAGATTACAGGCATCCGCCACCACGCCCAGCTACTTTTTTATTTTTAGTAGGGATGGGGTTTCACCAGGTTGGACAGACACCAGGTTGTCTCAAACTCCTGACCTCAGGTGATCCCGCCTTGGCCTCCCAAAGTGCTGGAGTTACAGGTGAGAGCCACTGTGCCCGGCCCAAACCAGTATTAAACAATTGGTTGGAGGTGACAAGTGAGTTGAAACCTATTTGCCAGGGACAGAGTCTGACTGGGATCACTGCAGAGGAATATGCCCCTCACTTCCAGCACTTAGTGTGACGTGAACTGATGCCCAGGTTAGCAGAACAGGGTGGGGTGAGGAGGAAAGAGGAGGGTTCTCCCCATGCACAGAGCACCCCTCGCCAGACACCTTTGGTGACAAGTCCCAGCAGGCCACAGGAATGGAGAACAGCAGTTAGAGGTGAAATTAATACCATTTGTCAAGTGCCTGATGAGCTAGGCCCTGGGCTGAGGCCCCTTATGTCATCATTGCTAGTGCTCTTGCCAATGACTCGCCTGGGGCCTCAGTAGGTGGGGGCAGCATCAGATGCCAACCGAAGCCTCTGTTCTCCCCACCACACCGCGCTGGGCCTTGATATTCAGCCCCCAAACTGACTAAATCTGTTATTTAGCATCACACCTCTGGTGACCATACATTTCAGTCTATCCACGGTGGTCTGACTCTCACAGAATTTCCTAGTTTTCAGTCAAGCATCAGGGGCAAGAAGTGTATACATCCAGCAGCATGTGCTAGATTTTCAATATGAATACAATTGCAAACCAGAGAAGCATCATTTGTCAGACTATGTGTCATTTTTAATTGACGAATGACAGGTGGCACTTATACTTTCCAACATGCAGTTTTGAGATAAGTGTATATTGTGGAATGGTTAAATCAAGCTAATTAATATATTCAACACCTCACATACTTACTGTTAAGATGAGAGCATTTGGCATCTGCTGTCTTGGCAATTTTCAGGCGAACTCTACGTTACTATTAACTACGGTCACCACACTGTACAACAGATCCTTGAACTTGCTCCTCCTAACTGAACTTCTGCGTCCTTTGACTAATGCCTCCTCAGCACCATCCCACCCCACCCTACCATTCTACTCTTGATTTCTATTAAATTATTTTTAAAAATTCCACAAATAAGTGAAAACACGCAGTATCTGTTTCTCTGTTCCTGGCTTATTTCACTTAACATCATGTCTTCCAGGTTCACCCCTGCTGTCACAAATGACAGGATTTCCTTCTTTTTAAAGGCTGCATAGTATTGCAATGATAAACACATATCATCTTTTTTTATTCATTCCTTGATGGCATGTCCTGGTTTTTAAACTTAGAGACTGTGATCATCCTTAAGTCTGGGCTTCTGTAGGCCTTCAAGTTGGGCCTCCTTCTTGGAGGGCTGAGATACCTAGGCCTTGGGAATATAGAACTGCTTCCTTTCTGGAAGGTGATATATACGAACTCAGCACATTTGCATGTGTTCCCTCTGCATCTAAAGCATTTCTGGTAAGTGCTAAAATCTTTTTTATTTTTTTTTTATTTTTAAAAGTGTTTCTTAAATTAAGGGGTCAGCCTCTGCATTTCCATACAATTTGAATTTATTTGCACTCAGTCCAGCTTGTAAGCAGCTCTGTTTCCTCTGCCTGGGGATGCTGCATCCTAGGCAGGAGAGCCTCCTGGGAGAAGCCACAGGCACCCACCAGAAATCACGGCTTACCACGGAAGCGTTGCTCAATCTCTCTTCCACTCTCTGCCCAATCTCCCCCCACTCCCCCAGGTGGCAGTTCCCAAAAACCCAGCTCTGTGTAGACATGGCTTTCGCCTTTGTAAGGTCAGGGAATCTTTCCCAGCATTCCAGAAAAAGGGCACACCCTTGAACCCGCTGGAACAATGTCTGAAAGATCAAGCTGGATGCCCCCGGGACTAAGAGAGAGGACAGCCAGAGGCTCCTGGAACACAGAGTTCCTTGTGTTCAGCTGTGCTGGCTCCGCTAGATACTATTCTCCCTTGGGTGTCACTTCACACCCCCCGGGTCTTCCATCCCACTCCTAGCCCAAGATGGCCGTATTTGAAGTCCCGGTTTGCCATTAGAGAAGTCTTAGTTTACCTCATCTGTAAAATGGGGATTCAGGCCCCTCCCTCTTAGAGATGATGGGAGATTTAATGAAATGAGAGAACCTGGTAGAGCTCTCCCAGGGAGGCCTGCCTTCAGGGTGGGGGAACGGGCTGCCTCAGGTGGGGAGGCAGAGACTAATGGCATGTGTTAACTGCCTCAGCATTAACTGTGAATGGGATAGTTGCATCTCCTTCACAAGGTATTCTCATAAAATACAAATAAAACCAGGCCGACCAACATGGAGAAACCCTGTCTCTATTAAAAATACAAAATTAGCTGGATATGGTGGCACATGCCAGTAATCTCAGCTACTTGTGAGGCTGAGTCAGGAGAATCGCTTGAATTTGGGAGGTGGAGGTTGCGGTGAGCTGAGTTCCTGCCATTTCACTCCAGCCTGGGCAACAAGAGCAAAACTCCATCTCAAAAAAAAAAAAAAATGCAAATAAAATACTCTATGTAGAAGAATCTGCCCAATAAATGGAGGCAATTAGTTCTCCATTGCTGACAATTGCCTCTGTCACCCATTTGTTCACTCAGTGACATTTATTGAGCTCTTACTATGTGCCCCATCTCTGTTCTAGGCTCTAGGATGCAGCAGTGAAAGAAACAGACAAGTCTACGGGTTGACATGACATGCAGGGGCCATGGAGAGGGCGAGAACTGTGGAAACGTCATTGTTGAGTATGTCAAATGGCGATGTGTGCTATAAAGAAAGACTGAAGCTGGACTCAGAGGAGACAGGAAGACAGGGGTAGGGGTAGGTCTGGCCTTTTGCATAGGATGATCTGAGAAGGCCTCTTTGACAAGGTGATATCTAAAGTGAGGACACAACCTCCCAGACTCAGCCCCCCACTCAAGTAACTGGAAGTACAGGCACATGCCACCATGCCCGGCTAATTTTTAAAATTTTTTTTGTAGGGATGGATTCTTGTTATGTTAGCCAGACTGGTCTCGAACTCCTGGGCTCAAGCAATCCAAAGTTCTGGGATTACAGGCATGAGACGCTGGGGCTGGCTGCATCCCAAATGACATCTCCTATCCCTCTAATGTGTTCCTCCTGGTCTTCTTCTTCCTCTTTTTTTTTTAACACGGAGTCTCACTCTGTCACCCAGGTTGGAGGGCAGTGGCAAGTTCTCGACTCACTGCAACCTCTGCTTCCCAGGTTCAAGCAATTCTCCTGTCTCAGCCTCCTGAGTAGCTGGGATTACAGGCATGCACCACCACACCCGGCTATTTTTTGTGGTTTTAGTAGAGATGGGGTTTCACCATGTTGCCAGGCTGGTCTCCAACTCCTGACCTCAAGTGATCCACCTGCCTCAGCCTCCCAAAGTCCCGGGATTACAGGTGTGAGCCCCTGCGTGTGGATCTCTTGGTTGTCTAGCTCTCAAGAAAGGGCAACTCCAGTTGCTCAGACAAAAACCCTGGGGGTCATTTTTGATTGCTGTCTTCCTCTCATGCCCTTCATGGGACGGGTTAGTGAATCATGTTGGTATACCTTCAAAACACATCCAGAGCTCAATGTTTCTTACCACTGCTTCTAATATGGCCCAAGCCACCTACAGTCCTCTTCCATGTCACTGCAGCAGGCTGCTAACTGGTGTCCCTGCCTCTGCCCTCACCTCCACCATCCACTTTCCACCAAGCAGCTGGAGTAAACCTTTCAAAAACTCAGCTCAAATCATTGTTCTCCTTTATTCAAAACCCTCTGGAGGCTTCTCATCTCATACAAAGTAAAAGCTCAAATCCTTAGCGATGGCCATGAGGCCTGCCATTGTCTGGTCCCTAGCACCTCACCGACCACATCCACTCTTTCCCCATTCTTACTCCACCTGAGCTCTGCTGACCCCTGCTCTTCCTTGGAAACACTGAGCACATTCATTCCTGCTTTGGAGTCTGTGCACTTTGCTGCTCCCTTTTCCTAGGACAGTTGTGCCCACGTAGTCACAGGAGAAACTCCATTTCTACTGAAAATACAAAAAATCAGCCAGGTGTAGTGGTGTGCATCTGTGGTCCCAGTTACTTGGGAGGCTGAGGTGGGCGGATCACCTGAGTCCAGGAGGTGGAGGCTGCAATGAACCCTGATTGCATCACTACACTCCAGCCTGGGAAACCAGAGTGAGACCCTGTCCCAGGAAAAAAAAAAAAGAGTCCTCCAGCCTGGGCAACAAAGTGAGACCCTGTCTCTACAAAAAAAAGAAAGAAAGAAAGAAAAAAAAAATTTAAAAATTAGCCAGGTGTGGTGATACACACCTGTGGATCCAGCTACTTAAGAAGCTGAGGTGGGAGGATCACTTGAGTCTGGGAGGTTGAGGCTGGAGTGAGCTGTGATTATGCCACTACACTATAGCCTGAGTGACAGAGTGAGACCTTGTTTAAAAAAAAGGAGTTTTGTTTACAGGGGAGCAGATCGGGGGGAAAATGCTAACACAGGATGAGAGATAAAGGAAGAAAACTAGGTTGTCGTGTTGCTTCCCATCTTGTTATTGATTAAGCATTCCAGGTCAGCCACAGTGAGGTTCACCAAGGCCAATCCAATAGTAGGAGCTGGAATGTGGGCAAGGATGTTCTGTCCTGATCAGCTGTGAAGTCCACATTGGGTAAGGAGAGAAATGAGGCAATTAAGGGGCTAATGACTCATGAAGAGGTGGTTGGATCAGATTCTAAGTCTCAGGTGGTGGAAGGATTACTGCAGTCTGGATAAGAGAAGGGGTGAGCTGCAAACCCAGGGCACAGTGGTTGGAGAGTGGGACGTAGAAACCGAGGTGACCGACAACTGCAGCCAGCGAGAATGACAGTTCCAGGGTGCGACCGTGGGAGTGAGGTTAGGGTGGAGTTGGCCAGGTCACTGGTGGACAATAGGAGACATAACTGAAAGGCATGGGAGGATTTTCTGTGTGGATATTGAAATCACTGTGAGATAAATGTAGTGCTGGAGAGAGTGAGAACGGACTCAAAGTCCTCAAGGATCAAGATGAGAAGTGACCTGGGGTCACCAGGTGCCTTCAAGAAGGAGAGGGTCAGTGGTATAGTTTGATGAGATTTGAAGGGAGATTCAACCCAGTGGTTGCTTAGGAAGGAAGGAGAGAATGGTCTGGAATCAGCAATCAGTACTGAAGAGGATATCGACCCCACCCTAGGGCCAAGGTATGAGGGCTGGAGGGAGAACAGCCACCACTTGAACAATCCACCACTTGAACACCTGGGCTCAGGTGATCCGCCGGCCTTAGCCTCCCAAGCAGCTGGGACCACAGTCTGCAAGGGGGACAGAACAGCTTCACTAGGACACTTTTTGAGTCTTGAACTCAATTTCTCAGAATACATATTTCACTTCCACCAAAGTTGTTTGAGAGGCACCACTTTCTGAACCTGCATGTGATGCTGACATTGGGAATTCTAACCCAAACCACAATTACCCGCTCACATTACATTCGGACAGTTTTCCTCCCATTTACCCAGTAGATATATATTTATAATCCTCAAGCTTGCATTTTAAAATGATCTTTAAAAGCCTTATTTGCAAAAACAGGCAACTCTTTTCATTGTGAGGTCATAGCCCTAGGGAGACTTACTAAATCTGTGTTCAAATTTCTTTGCCTATTTTTTCACCACGGTCATCAGGTGACCTTTATAAACATACAAACTAGCATTGACCGAGGTCGTTTCAGGCAAAGGCATCTTCCTCAGACAGCTGTCATTACTTAAAAAGATGAAGAAAGAAAAAAAAGGGGGAATGGGGAAAGGAGAAAGAGAAACGGAGAAAGAGAAAAAAGAAAAGAAAAAGAAAGAGGAAAAGGGAAAGAAGAAAAGAGTGAGAATGAGAGAGAGAAGGAAAGAAAGAAGAGGAAAGAAGGGAAGGGAGGGAGAGAGAAGGAGAGAAGGAAGGAAGGAAGGAAGGAAGGGAGGGAGGGAGGGAGGGAAGGAGGGAGGAAGAAAGGGAGGAATGGAAAGAGGGAGGGAGGAGACTAAGGTTTCCAATATAAGACCACATGGAATTAGTCTGAGAGATAATTTTCAGAAAAATAAAAAAAACTTTACCTTATATTCAGTCACCTCTGGTGCCATCTTTTCTGTCCTAGTGTCTAGAACAGTGCCAGTGAATGTTTCTGGAATGAATTAACAGGTTGCTATTGCCTTCTAGCCCTAGCAAAGATTCCTCCATGACCCTTAGATCCTCGGAACCCTGGTCCTAAGAGAAACATCACCCACCTCATGTCCCCATGCCTTGCTTCTGCTTGGCTACTAAGCTCCAACTTGCTTCTTTTTTCTTCCAACATGTGTATCCAGAAGCTCTTGGCTTTTATTAAATGCAACTCTGCTGCTAATGCATCACAGAATTTAATCTTGTGCCAGCCACACCCTGGCACTGAACCCAGCTGGGCAGGGGGCCAGATTTGGAGTGAGGTTCTCCCTGCTAGTTATTAAGTTTGGTTAAGAGGTGAGATAGTCACTGCCACATGCAAAAACTCCAGGAGGCATATTCAGCTGCATTTAGAACTCTGGTAGTTGCTGCCTCTGGTGATGGAGTTTGGGGGTCATCTGAACTGGGAGTGATGAGAGGTAGGAGCTGAAATAGAAAGATGCAAATAAAACAGAGGTGAGGACAGCAGCGGGTTGGGTGAGTTTCGTAGGAAGATAAGGAAATAAACTGTGTTGTTAGAAACTTCTCTAATCTTTGACACCTCTAACTCTATCTCCTTCCTGAAAGCCCTAATCTGGACTGGAATTGGCTTTGAGGGTTGTACCAGTATGCATTTTGATAACGCATGATGCATTTTTAGACCAAAGCACACTGGGGTAGTTGTTGAAGAAATACATGGCTAATTCTGCAGCCTCCTGTGTGTTCAGGTTACCCCAAGCCCTGTGCCTCAGCCATGGGACACAGAGTGATGGCTGTGGATGGATCCTTATGCGCCATTCCCTTAGCTCTTGAGTATGTAATACAATCCTTATTTGAGAACCCAGGTCCCTATCAGTACAAGTGAAGGGAAAAGAAAAAACAACCAGAGTGAGATTCTCCAGGTAGCTTTGAGGATGTCCAAGGTGAAACTTTAATCAATCAATAACAACATGATGGAGAGGCAGCTGTTCCCTCTTCCGCACCCCGTTTCCTGGAGTTTAGGAACTACCAAGACTCTCACAATACAACTCAAGGCTGGAGAGGGGACAGATACCATTTGTTTGTTTGTTTGTTTGTTTTGAGATGGAGTCTCACTCTGTCACCCAGGCTGGAGTACAGTGGTGTGATTTTGGCTCACTGCAACCTCTGCCTCTGGGGTTCAAGCAATTTTCCTGCCTCAGCCTCCCGAGTGGCTGGGATTATAGGCACCTGTCACCATGCCAGGCTAATTTTTGTATCTTTACAGAAGTTTTTTGTAGAGACAGGATTTCACCATGTTGGCCAGACTGGTCTCAAACTCCTGATCTCAGGTGATCCACCTGCCTTGGGCTCCCACAGTACTGGGATTACAGGCACGAACCACTGCGCCCGGCCTAGAAAGATACCATTTTTGAATAACAAGGTATGGTAGAAATGTCAGCGGGAACTCCACTCTTCATAGGTTGAACATGTGATGTTGCAGGTGCATTACCCCAATGCTGATCACCATGAGGGTTAATGAAATCCAAAGAGACAGCCCACTCATCACCTCCCCCTGCCTACTAACCAGCCATGCAGACAGAAATGGCTAAAAAGGCCCCGAAGTCTGGGCACAGGGACTAGCGCTTGAAAAGGACCAAAGGGCAGAGGTGCAGAGAGAGTGGGAAGGAGAGAACCTAGAGGAGGGAGGGTGATCTTTGCTATTCAAGGTGGCCACACAGTCAGTCTTCCAGATGGGGCCCCCGTCACGGAGACACATTCAACAGGGCAGAGGAGCCACAGCAAACCCTGGCTCTGTGGGTTTTCCGTGGCAAGGGCTTGAAGTGAGGCATCTGGGGGCCCTCTGTGTGACCGACCAGCTACCAGAAAGGCCACTTGGCGTGGGTCTGGCACTGCCTTCCCTTCCCAACAAGGGCCAAAGGAGGGGCTACTCCAGCCTGTGCTGAATGCTTCCTAGGTGCCACGTCCTCCAACACACATAATTCCCTGGGCAGAAAGAGCCCAGTCACCATCCATGGCCTGAGATGCCATGCCCGTCTGACTCGGGTCTGTGGTCTTCCCACAACACAGGAAAATGGCAGCAGCTGACAGGCTTCTTGTTTTCAGCACTGGCTGGGGTCTGCCTCTCATCTGAGCTGCTTCACACCCTGCCAAGTCCTCCCAGCAGAGCTCGGTCATGCTGGGTATGAATCCGTTTCACTCCCCTCTGATCTGTTCCATGCTGCCAAACACATTGCAGCCCTCATTTTCACTTCGGCGTTATGTTGAAGGTGAAAACAACATGTTGGAAGAGAGCTGTGAGAGGAATGAGGGAACACTTTTTAAAATGACATTTCCCCTGTTCAGCCCTATTCAGTCCTTGGAAATGACCTTCGGCACAGATCAGAGGTCTCTTTTTGGAAAATGGCAAAATCACACAGACTGGTCCACTCCTATGTCCTCTTATTGGTGCCTTGAAACAGTACTTTTCAGACTTTACAGTGCCTAAGCATCCCCTGCAGAGCTTCTTAAAACTCATATTCTTGGGCCCCACCCCCAGAGACTCTGAGTCAGTGGGTCTGTTTGGGGCAGGGGCAGAACTGTCTTTTTTGGCAAGTTCCCAAATGATACAGATGCAAATGGTCAGCGAAGTATGTGTTGAATGCCCCTGCCTTGTGGATGTCACAAACTCTTTCTAGGCACTGGCTGGATTTATCTGCCAGTGCTGGAAGAGTGGGGAACTTTCTAGATTGCCCTGAGGGCTCCTGGGAAGTGTGGCTCCCTTGGGCATTACTGTCACCCAGGAACATCAGTCGGTCCCCAACTTTCTCTTCTACCCACTTGGTGGGGAGAGGAGGACAGAAGATTGGAAAGAAATGAAGGAAGCATTAAAATAAACTTTGCCTACTGGTGATTGTGCTGAGGCCATTCTTGCCGAGAGAATGACTAGAAACAATATTTGAGTTTGATTCAGATTTGAAGATTTCAGGTTGGATATGCATATCAGTTTCCCTATTTGTAAGACTTGGAAAAAACTACTGCCTTGAAGATTCTTGTGATGAGGGGAGTCGCAGCTGGTGAGGGTAGTACCAGAGCCAAAATCTGGTTTCTTAGGATCTCAGGTCAGTGTGCTCGTGGGTGCACCAAAGACAGTGTGCCCATGGAGCGAGTACCCACCAGGTCTAGGCATTGTGTAAATGGCTCCACAGTTGATGCTCCAGTGGAACCTCACAATACCCTGACAAAAAAGATATTGTTCTTCTCATATTACTCCTGAAGAAACCCAGCCTTAGAGATTGAATAACTTGTCCAAGGTCACAGAGCCAGAGGTTGAATCCAGATCTCAGTCACACTGTGGCTGTTACCACCTCACAAACCCCAGGCATCCTCTCACCAGTGCTTCAAGAAACTGTCAGGTTGGCTACAGCTCAAATAGGGCTGAGAGCAGGGACAGCTGGGGTGTAGAACCTGCTGTCATGGAGCTGTGTGGGCTGGTGCAAGCCGCTTTCCCTGTCTGGACATCAGCTTCCTTATCTGCAAAATGGTGTCTAAAAGCCCTTTCAGTGCTAACATGTAAGGACTCTGCTACTTTTCCACTAGGGTATTGGTACCAAGTTAAGTTCCATAAGTTTCTCTCATTGCCAGCATGGCATCTCCAGGGCTCCAGCAGTAAACCAGGTTCCAGGGAACCACTTAGACTCCTGTAACTCCCTCAGGCTTGGAGAGAGGGGGCCCCTATAGATCATCAACAAAGACAGCTGCATGTCAGCAAACAGAAAGGTCCAGGTGAGCTGCTGGTTCAAACTAGGCAAGTACATGGGTGTTGTCATATCTTTTCCTTGGCGTTTAAAGAAGAGAATATGAGCACAGTAACATGTACTCTGCATAAAAATATTTCAACACTATTTCTTTATAGATGACATAAAGAGACTGGGTCCAGATGCCAGGCTGAGTGCATACAACCATTCAATGTCAACATAACCTTCTTAGAAGGCAGGCCAAGTATTTTAATTTTATAGAGAACACCCACCATTAGCATGACATTTACCACTAACACCTTACCTGCTTTATCACATATCTGTTCATCTAGCCATTCACTAATCCATCTTATTTGTGATGGATTTCAAAGTAAAGTGTGACTTCAGTTCATTTCCCCCTAAATATTCAAGTATACAGATCATTAACTAGAATTCAATATTTGATATATTCTCTTTGATGTAAAATTTATATATAATGAAATGCACCAATCTTGCATATGTGTTAGCTGAATTTTTGTCAAATGCATCAAACCTGCACAATGCAACCCTCCCAGCGAAGACACGAAGCATTGCTATCACCTCAGAGAGTTCTCTCAAGCCTCTTCCTGTCATAGATTCTCCCCGATCTTCACTAAAGATTCATTTTATCCAGGACGGGTTTTAAAATTCAGCTTTATTGAGTTATAATTTACATACAATGAAATTCACCAATTTTGTTTTTCTGGATGAGGTTTAACAAAGTTGTGATACAATTGTGCAACCACCACCATAGCCAAGATATAACATATTTCTATCACCCCAAAATGTTCCCTCATGGCTTTCTGCAGCCAATTGCCTCTCCCCCACACCTGGCCTCTGAAAACTTCTGATCTGCTCTCTGTCACTATAATTTTGCCTTCTCTAGAATGTCACGTTATTGTTACAATATAGTATATAACCTTCTGCATTTGGCTTCTCAGGCTTACCCGTGTTGCTGCAGGTATCAATAGTTCATTCTTTTGGTACTGAAAAGTAGCATTGCATTGTGCTTGATGTACATAATTTGCTTATTCTTTCACCTGTTCATGAACATCTGGATTATGTTCTGTGTCTGGAACTCAGATCCCAAATGAATACCATATAGAAATGGTATGGAGTGAGTCTTAGCTAGAAAGAATTAATCTCTGTATTAATTCTTATCTTGTATGGGGAGTGGGGATAGACATCTAGTCAAAGATCAGCAAACTTATAAAGTAAAGGACCAGATGGCAAAATATCTTAGGCTTTGTGGGCCACACAGTCTTTGTCTCAACCACTCAATTATCCCATGGCAGCACAAAAGCAGCTACATATAAACAAATATATATATATATATATATACCTAAAGATGATACAGAAACAAAATAAGTGTGGCTGTGTTCCAGTGAAACTTTGCTTAAGGACACTGACATCTGAATGCTATATAAGTTTCATGTGTCTTAAAACATTATTTGTCTTTTGATTTTTTTTAACCACTTAAAACTATAAATTCTGGGTGCAGTGGTTCACACCTGGAATCCCAGCACTTTGGGAAGACAAAAAGGGAGGGTCACTTGAGCTCAGGAGTTTAAGACCAGCCTGGGTAACACAGCAAAACTCTGTCTCTACCCTCCAAAAAGAAACAAAAACAAAAATTAACTGGGCATGGTGGTGTGCACCTATAGTCCCAGCCACTCAGGGGGCTGAGGTGGGAGAATCTCTTGAGCATCAGAGGTCAAGGCTGCAATCAGCCTTGATTGTGCCATTGTACTCTAGCCTGAGTGACAGAGTGAGACCCTGTCTCAATAATAAATAAATAAATAAATAAATAAATACAAATACAAATACAAAAACAAAAAAACTAAAATGTTCCTAGCTTGTAGGCTATGGGAAAATGTGAGACAGGTGGGATTTTGTTACCAAAACACCAGAGGTTCAGTGTAGGTCCTGCTGCTCACCGCACAGAAAGCCAGTCACTGAGACAACAAGTATTGCCAAGGAAGAATGCTTTAATCAGGTGCTGCAGCCAAGGAGGTGGTCACTCAGTCTCAAATCCATCTCCCTGACCAACTAAAACTTGGGAAGAAATGCAATGCTGTGCAAGAAACAGGAACAAGGAAGGGCAAGGAAGCTATCATGACGAATGAGGGTCAGGCATTTCACTGTCTGAATGTGGTGATCTGGTGAGGTTCAGTTTGTTGCTACTTTTTAAAACAAATGTAAACTTCAAGCTTTAAAATCAGAAAGGTCAATTTATATGCTTATCCAAAAGAATAGCTTATGGAACTATTCAACTGGTTTCAATTTGGCCCATAGGCTATAGTTTGTTAACCTCTAGTCTAGACAACTTCAAAATATTTTAGAAAATTATCTTTAAGTACATGTCATCAAAATTTAATTATAACCACAAGAGGAATAGAAATAGGATATATAACTGCCAATCCACAAAAGGAAAAACCACGGAATAAAAAAAAGATCATCTGAAGAAAAGTTTAAAAAGCAAAAGAAACAAAGAAAATAAAAAGAAGATAGTATGATAAATAGAAAACATAAAATAACATGACAGGAGTAAATCTAATCATATGTGTAATAACAGTACCCATGAATAGGGTAAATTAGCCTATTACAAGGCATAGAGTTTCAGTTTAGGTGAAGAAAATTTTAAAAATGAGCCACTACTGTTACCAAAATTTATATCTAAAATGAAATTATGCAGGATATTTGAAAACAAAGGTATAGAACTATATATACTATCTAAATGGGTATGAAATATTATGTAATTGCTACAAGAACAGGTAAATTATTGTTTATTATACAATAAACAGCAAATCCTGGGTAAATTGCTATAAGAATAGATGTAGCAATATTAACACCAAAAATAACAATTTGAAATAAAAAGCATCAAGATCAACAGTGAGAGTTCATACTGATAAAAGTTATAGACCACCAAAAAGATACACAAATCATACGCTTCAGTGTACCTCACAATGGAATTCTGAAATCTATTTAATATAGGTATCAATAGAATACTGTACTGGATAAATAGAAAGTATCCATTCTTTCAAGCATCTATAGTCCTTTAACAAAATGAGTCATGTATTTGACCACAAGGAGAATTCTAATACATTTCCAAAAGCAGAAGTTATACAAACCTTCTTGTTTGGCCACTACACAACAAAATTAAAAATTAAAAAGCAACAGCCAGGCACGGTAGCTCATGCCTGCAATCCCAGCACTTTGGGAGGCTGAGGCGGGTGGATAGCTTAGGAGTTCAAGACCAGCCTGGGCAATATTGCAAAACCCCATTTCTACCAAAAATACAAAAATTAGCCAGTCTCATGACCTGGTCTCAAAAAAAATAAAAATTAAAAAGCAAAACAAAACATATGATATAACAAATATATACATATATTATATATATAACATAACATAATGTGTATATATATACTGTGTGTGTGTGTGTGTGTGTGTATATATATATATATATATATATTACATGTATTCCCCCACTGGAAGTTCTAAAGCATCCTCTAATGCAGCAGTCCCCAACATTTTTGGCACCAGGGACCAGTTTCATGGAAGACAATTTTTCCACATATGCAGTGCGGAGGTGGGGGTGCTGGTTTCGGGATGAAACTGTTCTACTGCAGATAATCAGGCATTAGACTCTTATGAGGAGCACACAACCTGGCTCCCTTGCATGCACAGTTCACAGTAGTGTTTGCACTCCTGCGAGAATCTAATGCTGCTGCTGATCTGACAGTAGGTGGAGCTCAGGTGGTAATGCTCACTCTCAGACTGCTTGTCTCCTGCTGTGTGGCCCAGTGCATAATAGGCCACAGACTGGTTTGGTCCACAGCCTGGAGGTCGGGGAACCCTGCTCTAACATTATTCTTAAGTTAAAGAGGAAACTGTAAACTAGAAAAAAGCCACAATCAGAAACTCTGTTGCAGGGACTTGTGGGACATGGCCCAAGTGGGACTCAGGATAAGTTTATTGCAAACAAGCAGGGCTAACAGTAAATAAAAGAACATTAAATCAAGAGTCTAGAATGAAAAGGCAGCAAAATAAACTCAAAGAAAGTAGAGGGATGGAGTATAAAAATCTGCAGAATTTAATGAGGTAGAACTGTCATACTTTTGTGATGAACTTAATTAATAAATATGAACTTAATAAAACAAAATCTTGATCTTTGAAAAGACTATTACTACTTACAAATCTAATGAAATCTCATTTAAAAAGATATTTAAATTTAAAAGATAACTAATGTTTGAAATGAGCAAGAAAATACAACTATGGCTATTTTAAAAACATTTCCAAAGATGACCAAAAAGAAATTGTTAATTAAAAAAATTGAGAACCTAGATTGAAATATAAAATTTTTTAGGACAGTGTAAAGTACCAACTTTTTTTGGTAGGGACTACTGCAATGGGATTTTACAGCAGGGAAGAGATTGGATTCAACTCTCAAAATTACCAAAATTAGCACAGGAAGAGTGAGAAAACCTGTGTAGGTCAATAAACACAGAAGAAATGAGAACCATTGTTAGACTTCTTTTCCTGGACAGACTCAGATGGTTTTATTTGTGAATTACATCTAATTTTCAAGGTTCTAATACTTTCTATGATATATGAATTCTTCCAAGGTATAGGAAATAATCAGAAAGCTACAAGTTTGGTATCCAGTTAGATACCAAACTGGAAAGCATAGCATACAACTGCAGACTTGAAGTTAGGGAGGCAAGCAGCTTGTTACACCTGTGAAAGAGAAAGGAGGGGCTCAGGATTGAGTTAGAGAAGCTGTCAAACCAGAATACAGGTCTGACCAAGTATTTGCCAGCCCAATGAGAAGCTCCAGAGTTCTAGAAGCTATGCAATAAAATTATAAATTAAATTAGAGGCTGGATACGGTGGCCTATGCCTGTAATCCTAGCACTTTGGAAGGCCGAGGTGGGTGAATCACCTGAGGTCAGGAGTCCAAGACCAGCCTGACCAACATGGTGAAACCCTATCTCTACTAAATTAAAAAATTAGCTGGATGTGGTGGCCGGTGCCTGTAATTGCAGCTACTTGGGAGACTGAGGCAGGAGAATCGCTTAAACCCAGGAGGCAGAGGTCGCAGTGAGCGGAGATCACGCCACTGCACTCCAGCCTGGGTGTGACAGAGCAAGACTCCGTCTCTAAATAAATAAATAAGTAAGAGGAGGCTTGTGTTCAAGGAAAATGGCTGGGCCCTTATTCCTTCCTTACTGTAGCTTGGTCGTTACCTGAAAGCATTCTGAGACAAGCAAGACCTTGCTTCACCACAAAATGTTAAAAACAAAAGAGAAACAGAAGAGGAGGAAGAAGAAGGAGGAGGAGAAGGAGGAGGAGGAGAAGGAGGAGGAGGAGGAGGAGGAGGAGGAGGAGGAGGAGGAGGAGGAGGAGAAGGAGGAGGAGGAGGAGGAGGAGGAGGAGGAGGAGGAGGAAGAAGAGGAGAAGAAGAAAGAAAAGAAAACCAGACTGGGCATGATGCCTCACATCTGTAATCTCAGCACTTTTGGAGTCTGAGGCACAAGGATTGTTTGAACCTCAGAGTTTGAAATCAGCCTGGGAAATATGATGAGACCCTCATCTCTACAAAAAAATATAAAAAATTAACTGGGCATGGTGGTGTGCACCTGTAATCCCAGCTACTTGCAAGGCTGAGGTTGGGGAGGATAACCTGAGCCCAGGAAGTCAAGGTTGCATTGAGCTGTGACTGTGCCACTGCACCCCAGCCTGAGTAACAGAGCAAGACTCTGTAAAAAAAAGAAGAGAGAGAGAGAGAGGAAAGAAGGAAAGAAGGAAAGAAAGGAAAGGAAGGAAGGAAGGAAGGAAGGAAGGAAGGAAGGAAGGAAGGAAGGAAAGAAGGAATGAAGGAAGGAAGGAAGGAAGGAAGGAAGGAAGGAAGAAAGAAAGAAAGGAAGGAAGGAGAAAGAAAACTATGGGCTAATCATACTAAAAAGTTAAACGCAAAAAAAAAAAAAAAAAAACTATCAGCAACTTGACTCCAATGGTGTTTAAAAGGATTATGCATAAAGAATGTAAACATAGTTTTAAGTAGAGAATCTATTAAGATAATTTGCTACAGGAGTAGATGAAGGGGAGAAAAGATATTCCCATCACAATAAATGCTTTCATGAATAGATTTGATGAAATGTATTCCTATTTCTGAATCAGAACATAAAATCCTTAGCAAGCTAGAGGTAGGAGGAAACTTTCTTTGCTAAAGGCTAATAAAAACTTGTAGCAAACATCCCATTCAGTGGCAAAAAATTAGACATTCCCAGAAAAACCAAGAATAAGACAAGATGGCCCACTGCCACCATTAAACTTTATTATCTACTGGTGATCCTAACCAATTCAATAAGAAATTTAAAAAGAGCAGAGAAGAAAAATTATGAGTTTAAAAATTGCCATTCCTTGTAAAACTGATTGTGGTGATGGTTGCCCAACTCTGAATATACTAAAAACCATTAAATTATATCCTTTACATGAGTGAATCCTATGATACTGATGGCAGCAGCAGGCCATCTGGAGCAGCTGCTGCGATCATGCTGGCTGCAGCAGTGAGGCATGGCTGGGGCTGCCCTCTCTGTTGAGCCAGCAGGAGCTAGGGACAAGCAGGAGACCCACTCCTTCTGAGTTGGTGCAGGAGCTGCCCAATCCATGGCTGTGGACCCGGGCATCCCTGTGCTCTTAGGGCTGTGAGCAGATAGGAGACCCACTCTCCTGGGTGTAGCTGCAGCTGCCCAAGTTGTCACTGCAGATCTGGGCCTCTGGCTCCGCAGAGCAGTCAGGAGCCTCACTCCCCAGGTGCAAGTGCAGGTGCAGGTGCAGGTGCCCAAACTACAAGTGCAGACCTAGGCATCTCTGCACTCTTGGGGGCCCAGGAAGGCACACCCTGCCCTACCAGGCTCAGATGTGCCTGCTCCCACTGGCTGGCTTCTCTCTGTTGTCAGCGCCTACTCTGATCTTGGAGCAAAGTTGGGCCCAAGCCCGGGCACTGTCTCAGCCCAGCTGGCTGTGCACATGCTCAAGACAGTGCTGACACACCAGTCCCCTGCCACCCCAGCCCCCTCCAGACTTTGGTCACCAATGAGCATAGGAGGTAAGCCATAGGAAATTTGAGGGCAGCTTGGTGCTGGCCTGCAGGCACCCCTTGGCAACTACAATTTGGATGCCATGAAAGGCATCAGGAGGCAGACAGATTCTTGGGTAGAAGGGGGTGGGTCCCCAGTGGCTCCACCTTTGGTCCAAGGGGGCCTGAAGGCTGAAGGCTGGGCTGCCAGTTCCCACGGACCACAGTGAGAACTTGTGGAGCCTTTTCTGGGCCTGCCCATGGACCAACTGGCATGTGCTTCCTCCTCTCTGAGGCCCTTAAAAGCACCAGGCTTATCCAGAGCTGAGCAGACATCAGGATGACCAGATGCAGACAGGAGCTACCCACTCCAGGGCCTCCTCTCTGCAAGGAGAGGTGTCCTCATCAGGACACCTTAGCTGCGGAGAGGAGCTAACCACTGCAGATCTCCTCAGAGCTGTTCTATCACTCAGTAAAGCTCCCTTGCATCTTGCTCACCCTCCATTTGTCTGTGTACCTCATTCTTCCTAGTCACAGGACAAGAGCTTGGGACCCATCAAATGGCGAGGCTAAAAGAGCTGTAACAGAAACAGGGCTGAGACATGCACCTTGCTCACCATGTTGTGGGTGAAGAGGAGAGAGAGCTGTGGCCCTTCAGGAAGCCAAGACCTTGGAGATCCCCAAGCCTGGACTGTAACTTCCTCTTTGGGGCCCTGGGGTTCTTGGCATCTCCAAACTTCCAGGCATCCCACATTCCCTGGTGCCAGCTGTGGAAACTGCTTGCAGTGTGCCTGGTCCAGCTACAGCCTAGCAGAGAGCCCGCTGGCACCTGGGACTGCCCACCCCACTGCAGCAGCCAGTGTGTCTGACTGCTCAGTAGCCAGACCCCATACTTGCTCACACACCCCTCGCTGCTTTATGCCTGACTTGCCCTTGGCAGGTGTGGGATCCAGGCTGGTAGCATGAGCCAAGTGCAGTCTGCCAGGCCAAGTGGGCGGAATAAGCCCAGCAGGCCTGAGCAAAACTCGGGCAAAGGCACCACTGGCCACAGAGGTTTCCGGCAAGAAAAATGACACTCCAAGGATCCCGTAAGAGTATATGAATTATACTTCAATATAGCTGTTTAAAAATTATCATTATCAGCTACATGATTATCTACTAAGAAAATCAGAGAAAAAATTTTTAAATGAATTAAAAGTGAGAGCACAGAATGGTGCCAAGTGAAAAATTAACATACAAAATCACTTTCCAATATACCAGCCATAGCCAGTTTCAAAGTATCCCAGAAAAGAAATCCCATTTACTGTACACCAGAAAGATTAAACATCTACAAATAGGTCCAATAAGAAACGTGATGGGCTTAAATTGTAAAAACCATACAGCTTTACTGATTGATATGAATTGAGGCATAAAACTGGGTTGCCAAGCATTTGGGGCCCCTTGTCTCCCCTTCAGGAGTGGTCAGGGGCTCAGGGCGATTCCTTTTAGAACAGCCTTGGAAACATCACAGGAACTATGGAGAGAAGGTGACTAATGAACTATTTTAAATGCTTTGCATCAAGTCTGGCACGTAGTAAGCAGACAACAGATGTTAATCTGTTTTCCATGTATATTTCATGTGCAGCCAGAACTTGGGGTCACAGACACTGAAAATTAGACTTGATGCTGTGGTGTTAGCTGGTTGATTGGGATGGCAGGAAAGTTTAGGGAAGAGCTTGACAGTTCCTGAAGTTAAAACAAGCCACTTAGCGGTGAGGGGATCTGAATGGACATCGAGCTCACAGGAAAGCAAGTTGTTAATTTCAGAGATGGAACACACTCAGTGTGTGTGTTTGGGAGTGACAGGGGAAGCCATCTTGCTTGGGGTGACCAGATCATGAGCTATGGGGCTCCCTCATGTTCACCCCTGAACACCCCAACTCAGGGGTCTGCTAGAGCTCCCTCTGTGGGTGTGTTAAGCTCAAGCTCCTCTCTGACGTCTTGAGGCTTTCACAGTATGGCCCCACTGGTGGACAGTGCTGGTGCTCAGCTTGGACTTCCATCCTTTTAAAAAACTATTTTTGTCCTCTTCCTCCTTTCACCCTGTAATAGCCAGCACCTGCAGCTCATTCTCAAAGGACTATCCTCAGACTACATAGTGTTGGAAGTGCCTGAGAATGTACTTTCCCTAACAATTACATTAAGTCCTCACTTACTGTCTAAGGAAAACAATGTAAAAATAAACCAGTTTTCCCAGAGGGTAATTGATACAGAAGTTAAGTTCCTATAGTCTACTTCTGGTCGTAAAAACATCACTAAACTTCTAAATAGAGACCAAAATACTTCTAATATTAACCATCGAGATAAATGTGAGCTATACATACATTTAAAAAAGATTAATAAAAACAAGCAAGATAATGATATTCCATTCAAGGTGACAGTGGGTCAGAGCCGATCCCACAGCTCAGGACACCGGGTAGGGACCTGCCTTGGACAGGACGCCA
Source organism: Sapajus apella (assembly GCF_009761245.1). Lineage (NCBI taxonomy): Eukaryota > Metazoa > Chordata > Mammalia > Primates > Cebidae > Sapajus > Sapajus apella. The sequence continues at coordinate 11,454,944 of NW_022436992.1, read as the reverse complement.
GCTCATCTCAGGGCACACTCATACAACCCACACTCACTCAGACTGAGACAAGGTAGAGACCCCAATTCACTCAATGTGCACATCTTTGGGATGTGGAAGGAAACTGCAGTACCCAGAGAAAACCCATGTGGACATGGGAAGAGCTTGCAGGCACCGTCTAGACAGTGGCCCAGCTGGGGATCGATTTTTTCCTCATCAGTGTTACAATGAAGTCACATTGAGCTAAATGACATTATTCCAGGACCTGCTGTCCTAGGGTTGTGCAGGCACTGCAGGGGGTCTCCATGCTTCTGCTCCCGCGCACCAGCTGACCTCAGTTCTAATAGTGGGGATCTGAACGAGTTATGGTAAAGCTAGCTGCTATAACAAAACGTACTGTGACTCAAGGATAAAAGCAACTTGTTTTTCAGATAAAGTCTAAAATGGGTATTCCTGCTTTGTGGGTGGATCTCCTCTAAGTGGGGATTTGGGTTCTGAGCTCCTTCCCTCTTATGTTCTGTCAACTGCAACACATGTCTTCCAGAGTGTTTGAGGCCGGTCTCATGCATCACTCTAACAGCAAGGAGGATGGGCAGCTGTCAACCCAAGGAGAAGAGGAAATGGGTTTGGTGGGTACCTAATCAGCCTCTGTGTTGTACCTATGCCATATTAGTTGTTAAATATTTTGGATACCATCCCTGGTCAGAGACATGGATTTGAGGCTTGACTCTGCCTTCCCCCCGGCCCACCCCAAATCAATAGTTGCCTAGGCTCTGCCTCTTTTTACTTTTTTTTTTTTTGAGATGGAGACTCGCTCTGTCGTCCAGGCTAGAGTACAGTGGCATGATCTTGGCTCACTGCAACCTCCGCCTCCCAGGGTCAAGCTATTCTCCTGCCACAACCTCTTGAGAGCTGGGATTACAGGCATGCACCACCATGCCCTGCTACTTTTTTTTATTTTTAGTAGAGACAGGGTTTCACCATGTTGACCAAGCTAATCTTGAACTCCTGACCTTGTGATCTGCCTGTCTTGGCCTCTCAAAGTGCTGGGATTACAGGCGTGAGCCACCGTGCCTGGCCGGCTCTGCCTCTTAATAGTCAAGAGAGGATAGGTGTCGTGGCTCACATCTGTAATCCCAGTACTTTGGGAGGCCAACGCAGGAGGATTGCTTGAGGCCAGCTAGAAGATTGTTTGAGTTCAAGACCAGCCTGGGTAACATAGCAAGACCTGTCTCTACCAAAAAAAAAAAAAATCTTAAAAATTAGCTAGGTATGGTGATGAGTGCCTGTAGTCCCAACCACTTGGGAGGCTGAGGTGGGAGGATCACTTGGGCCCAGGAAGTCAAGGCTGTAGTGAGCTATGATCATGCCACTGCACTTCAGGCTAGGCAACAGAGTGAGACCCTGCCTCAAAAAAAAAAAAAAAAAAGCAAGCTCTTTAACCTCTCTGAACCTCAGTTTTTCCATATGAAAACAGAAATGCTACTAATTATAATAAATAATACCTTCAGGGTTATTTGGAATTATAAAAAAGATAATGTTTGTCAAGGGACCTTAGAAACTATTAAATCTCATGGAAATGCTCTTCTTCATTCACCCTGCCTGGAATGAACTTCCTTTTCCCTTAATTTATTTAAATTCTATCCACCTTTCAAAGTCTGAGTCCAATTCCCCCCTTAGAGGGCCAGAGTGCCCTACTCTATTAAATAGCAACTGTGACCTTTTGGGGTCCTGACACCACTGAAAAGAAGAAAGAAAACATTGGTTTGAAATAGCTTGGGAATTTTACTACCCTCGGGAAGCCTACAAGCAATTCCCACGACTGTAGCACTTCCCCTAACTCAGAAATATTTGTCTTTCCTCCTGGTGAGCTTGTAGCAAGTTGTGACACTCCTCCCCAAAACACTAGGAATCAGGACCTTCCTCTTGGACCATCGGTATCCAAACCCAACAACTAAAAAGGTTAAAAACTTAATTTAAGGGACATGGAAATTAGAGGCCTGTAACATTGCTTTATACTGCACCTGTTATGATGTCAGATCCCCAAAATGTCACTGGCAGAGCCCAGAACACCTCACTAATCCTCATAAAAATCCTCTTAACAATCACCTCTTTTATAAAATATTCTCAAGCGTTTCCAGCCCACGATATGTTCCATTTTTCCCAAAGGATTGCATTTCATAAATACCATCTGATACTGATACCACTTAAACTCAAAATCCTTCTTTTGTTAGTGAAAGGGACTGGTTCCTTTCACTCCACACTAGACACATGGCAGACCACCACTAAGGATTTCTTAACCAAGGACGTCCCATAGGGAATGTCATTTCCTGGAAGGGATAGTCATGTCGCATTATCATGTGAAGCATCCAATATAACCATTAAAATATTGGGATCCTTGAAATCCAGTGTTCTTGGACATTCATCTATTCAGGTTAGCACTGACCCAGCCACATGGCACCACTCAGTGATAGGAAATGGGCGAATCACAGAGGACTTTCCATTCATTCATCTAGCAAATAATTATTTGATTCGAAAACTGTTCTTAGCTCCTGCAAGGAGTTTCAAGAGAAAAGGCATATATATAAAAGATACAGACCCACTTTCTAGTCAAGCACAGTGACACCAGGTTATAAACAGACCAATAAACTTGGATAAACATCTCAAGCAGGCAAGAGATTCAGAAGCAAGACCGGGGTAGGCAACATCAGGGACAGGCATGTGGGAACATGACCCAAGGGAGGCCCACAATTGAGAGCAGGTTTCAACAGCTGCCTCCACTTATCAGACTGGCAAACTTTAAAGATTGACAACACCAGTTGTTGCTAGGGTATGCAAAGCAGACCCCCGCATATTGCTGGAATGGTGTGAATTTGCGCCAGCCTATCTGTGGGGCAATCTCACAAAATGTATCAACATTTAAAATGTATATACGTATAACTCGGCAATTACAGAGCAGACATTTGTCTTGTGGGGATAATTGGGCAAATTAAAACAGACATTGCTACCACTGTAGCCTATTCATTGTGCCATTGATTGGAGAGGGTGAAATTGTAATCACTGGGCCATGAACTTGTTCCTGGACCAGTCACAATGGCAAGAGGGATTGGATCTTCTGACTGGCCAGGCCTCAGCCACACATCTCTCCTCTGTTGTGAGGGGATAGGGGAAAACTGTGACTGACAGTTGAGCCATATGGATTAGAATTAGAGAAAAGACAATCCCCTAAAGGAAAAAAAAAAAAGGGAGAACATTATTACTAGAAGACTAACAATGGAAAGCCAAACAAAATCTGTAACTAGGGCCGGGCTCAGTGGCTCATGCCTGTAATCCCAGCAATTTGGGAGGCCGAGGCGAGTGGATCACTTGAGGTCAGGAATTCGAGACCAGTGTGACTAACAAGGTGAAACTCTGTATCTATTAAAAATACAAAACTTAGCCGAGCGTGGTGATGTATGCCTGTAGTCTCAGCTACTCGGGAGGCTGAGACAGGAGAGTCGCTTGAACCTGGGAGTGGAGGTTGCAGTGAGCCAAGATCATGCCACTGCACTTCAGCTTGGGTGACAGAGTGAGATTCCGTCTCAAAAAAAAAAAAAAAAAAAAAAAATCTGTAACTACCCCAGTCCACCACAGCAGGAGTTACTGGGAATAGGTTATTATTATTTTTGTCAGTTAGAAAATTCCTAAATCTCAGGGAATCGATTATATTTTTTACAGAGCCTCTGAGAGCCTTTACAGTTTGTTATGAAACCATCTCCAGAGAGGAGGAAGGGGAGGCAGAGAAGGCCACCCCTGCCAAAGGAGACCCAGGTTTGTAAATCTAGCTCTATGAATAATTGAATAATTTTAAAGACCTGGTTGAGGCTGTGAGGTAGCTGTAAGAAAAGTATAAGCAAATCAGATGAATGAGGATGCCGTGGGTAGAGCCAGGAAAGTCCCTGACCATGGATGGACCCATGTGGTGTCCACACATGCCAGTCAGACATTGGCTGGCACTGTGGGTCCCACTTGCTGCCAGGTGACCTTGGACAAATGACTTGAGCACTTGAGACCTCAGTTTCCTTATCTCTAAGACTGAGAGAAGAAACCAATCTGTGGGCTGACTGTGAGAATGTCACAAGCTTGTGCAGGTGAAAACACCTGTGTGCCAGTCATTGTATACAGGATCTCAGCAAGGAGAAGGGCAGGCCAGAAGTGGCCCTCCAATCTAAACAGAAGAGAAAAAAGTAAACAGAAGAGATGAAGGATGGTGGCTCCAGGAAGTCTGAAAACCAGAGCTTTATTCTAGGGCAAAGGGAGCCCTCAAATTTAAGCTGGTGGCCATAAGGAGGGTTACAATGGCACTTTCAATCAGAAACTATGTTGAAAACCTGGAGCTTGCCCCCTCCCACAAGTCCTTAACTGTGTATAAGTGGAACGACTGTTTACTTGTACATTTTTATTCTCCACGGCTCACTCTCACTGATCATGGAAACACTTCAGAACAGGAACTCCTTAAACCCCCTAACACCAGGTTGGGGCACCATGCCGCCATCACCCTGTTCCTCCATTTTGCCCTGTACCAAGAACACCACAGGCCTGCTCCTGCCTCGAGTCCCCTTCCCTGGGGGCAACGGGGTACAATGTGTACCATGGCTGCCTTGAGTTTCCTTACCTCAAATTCAGATCTCGTGAGACTTGCACCATCGAGGTGGTAAGCATGCGTTGCTCTGTCTGGGAGGGAAGGGAAGAGTGACACCATGAGAAGGCATGAGCTTGGAGAGAGCAGGAGGTGGTCCCACTGCTCCTGACCCCCACAAAGTCCAGTGTGTAAAAACAGCATTGACCCAGAAACACAAAGGCACCTCTGTTTGGGTGGTATTGGGCAAGCCTCTGGCCTCTCCAAGCCTGTTTCTTTAGCCTTAAAGTTGTGGTGATTCTATCCTCTGAGGGCAGCCGTGAGAAATGGGGAAGAGATTGCAGTGAGAGCCTCGTAGCCCCTTAAGCAGCCATGCCCTGGGAGGTGTGTGTCACTTTTTTTCCTCCAAGTTTCGCTTTTGCGCCCAGGCTGGAGTGCAGTGGCGTGATCTCAGCTCCCTGCAATATCTGCCCCCTGAGTTCAAGCAATTCTCCTGCCTCAGCCTCCTGAGTAGCTGGAATTACAGGCATCCCTCACCACGCCAGGCTAATTTTTGTATTTTTAGTAGAGATGGGTTTTCACCATGTTGGTCAGGCTGGTCTCAAATTCCTGACTTCAGGCAATCCACCCACTCAGCCTCCCGAAGTGCCAGGATTATAGGCATGAGCCACTGTGCCCAGCTGGTGTATGTCATTTTTACCCTTCTCCATCCCACAGGGTTTTACGGAGCATCACAAGGTAAGAAGTCAATCGGTCAGATAACAAAGCATGAAAGTGAAGCCACAATGAAGCAGGCATTTCACAGAGACTCATCTTGGGGTTTTCCATCAGGAATCCAAAGTGTTACTGCTGCTGTAGACATCTGGAGTTGCTTGACTGTGGCCGGAGGAGACGTGATGTGTCAGCCAGCAAATCTCAGAGGTGCCTGTGAGCAGGAGGGAGGCCACTCAGAAGTGGTGTCCACAGGGTTGTGGAAGGGCAGGAAGAGAACGAGGAAACAAGGAAGCAGGCAGAATGTTTCTTTCTTTCCCTTCCCTGGCTCCTCATCACATGCCTGGGGGCCCAACCAGCCCCAGTATCAGAGCATAGCCACCCTCAAATGGCTTCATGTCACCCCTGCCCCCAGCTGTGGGCTCTCCCTAGACATGAGGCAGAGACTCTAGCAAAAAGATGGCAGTGCTCTGTGGCACACACAGCCATTCCAAATTCCTTCATTCCCTGCTCTGTGCTTGGTGCTTTGGCAAGAAGCAAAAGACATCATAGCCACAAGCTGCTCACAGTAAACAGCTGTATTTGCACAGCCAGCCCTGTAGAGGGGCTTTGCTAGGTTGAAGCCACCTAGGACCATAGGTGCCACTGTGGCTCCCTTGCAAGCACATCACTGGTCACTGATGTTCAGAGAGATGACCAGAGTGACAGAAAGGTAAGGGTACCGGGGGTGTGGTATGGACCCCAGCCAATGCGGAGGGGCATTCTGGAGGCTGGGTCAGGTTACTGAACCAGAGAGAAAACACCAGATCCGGATGGAAGATTCAGCAAGGGGAAGGCCGTGGCAGGAACCCAGGTGCGACCACGGAAAGTGGCAAAGGCTATGCCATGAATGTCAGGCCTGGGTGACAGGGACACTCCCTAGCCAAGGTCAGGCTGTGGATGTGGTTAGGACGATGAGGAGAGGTTGCTCACTTTAGGGGACTCCTGAGGATGAAGCTCCTTCTTTCCCTCCCGTTTTCCTCCCTCCCTCCTTCTCTCCTCCTTCCTGTCTTTCTTCCCTTGACTTAGCCACTTTTCACGCAATTATTTCCAAACAGCAGGGTTTCTTGGGATTTTACTACCCTAATGTGCATTGTGAGTCTAAAAACTACCTGACTATTCTTGTTTGCCCATATTCCTTGGTTGCCACAAACACATTTCTGCCTGGGGAGCAGAGCAACTGCACATTCCAATATTAGCTAGTCACCTGTTAAGATAACTTCTCGCTAGCATTGGGTGACCTTCGGGTACACACACCCTTGCTGCAATGTGGGTAACTTCCTGGCCTTATAAGCGTCATGATGGCCATCTCTTGGCTGGACTGTTTACTCAGAAGTGTCACATGCTTCATCCAACTCTCCTATTGTTCCAGAGCTCAGGGACATGTGATTTGAGCTTTCCCTCATATGCAGGCCACAGACCTCATTTAGCCTATAGGCACTCTCAAGGAATTGCTGCCCCCACAAGTAAACAGGCAGGCAGAGACCTCGTGAATACAGATTGCCTGGAGCTTGTGCCTTATAGCCCAGGGTGGAACCTTCCCTCTTCTCCCCTCAGCCTGAGACACTCAGTGCATCTGAGTTCTCACGAGACTCTGGTGCCCAGGCATGAGATCTGAAAGAAGTCTTTCTAGACAACAGGCACCTAATCGGTCTCCCTAATCGCACCAACCACCCACCCTGCGATGCTGGCCAGAACATTTTAAACACCAACGTGAGCACCCTCAGAAGATGATAATCATGTCTAATCTCGCCATCACCTCCGCAGACACCCTTTGCTCTCCTCTATGCACCCATACCCCATCACCAGTTCCTGAGGACTCCATGTTTGTAAATACCATGCCTCTCCTGGAAAATGATTCCTCACTCTCCTAGATTGGGAGCCAATGTCACTGTTTTGTGTACCTTCTTCTCTAGGTCGTTTCCTGCTCTGTTCTCTGAGGCCTGTTGCTTCAGTTCATGTAATAAGGTTACTGTCCTTTGGCTGTTGATGCATGTGTCCCTCCCACTTCTATTAGAGCAGCAGCTTGAAGGCAGGGTCAGGACTCAGTGTCTAGCGGGTGCTTCCTACAGATCTATTGCTGAAGACTGGACAGCAAGAAGCTCTAGTTAGGGAAGAAGAATAGTGCACTGCGTATCTACTGCATGCCACTGTTCTAAGGTCACTTAGTACAGCAACCCTGTGAGATAAGTGCTATTGCCGCCCTCATTTTACAGCTAAGGAAACTGAAGAACAGAGTGGTTGCGTAACTTACACGAGGCCTCCTGGCTACTAAATAATAAAGCCAGGATGGATTTGAACCTGGAGCCTCTGCTCTTAACCAGTACACCTATTGTCTTTCAGACGAATAGAAATGAGACCAAGAGCTAAATTTCAAGGTTAGAGGCATCAGCATCAAACCGACTGGATGCAAACATTGGCTCTGACCTTGACCTTACTCAATCAAGCTGAGCCTCAAATATGAAATGGACATTAGAATAATATTTGCCTTATCTTGTGTTTGGTTGATTTTAAAACTCTATGGATGTGTTGTAATCCATAACAGCAATGCCTGTGTGCTGTGACCTTGTGAATCTTTCAGATTTGAACTGTTGCTGCCAACCCTGTGAGAAATGACGTTCACAGAGGATTGCCTGGAGAGTATTGAATATATCTCTTTCTTTAGATTTTTGATGGAACCAGTCTATCAGCATCTGTGCTTTTGGAACTCTGACCTTCCCTGCAAGTATCCCATTTGCTTTCATTGCCCTTGGGTGTTGGGCCCTTGCTGTGGGTTTGAGCTGATACGCTTTATGATGGGCACGTTGGGGTAGATATGACTCAGCTTCCTTTACACAGGATCACGGGGGTGGAAGGGCACTGGAATTGTCTTCATCCCTAGAAAAATGCCATAATAAAGGGAAATTGTATGATTTTAGTTGCTGGGAGTAGAATTTTTCTTAGGCAGTAAATGGCTTTTGTTTGGGAAAACATTTCTATAAGCCGTAAGTGGTGGGAGTCGGAGCCCAAAGCACTGTATGTTTCTACAAGTAACTCAAGGTAAGAGATAGTGTGTTCTGCCTGAGACAAAGAGGGGAATTTGGCCTCTAAGAGGCTGGAGAGAAAATTCGGAGAAGCCAGGAGAGGAAGGGAAGGGATGCCTATAAGATAGTGTGTGGAATGAAGGCCAGCGGCAGAGGGCCAAAGGCAGTGTCCTTCGTCTCCCTAACCTTGACTTTCTGTCAACATCTTCACTATTTTGTGTGAGCGGAGTTTTTTGTAGAAGTTAAAGAAAAGGCTAAGTTTCACATCTGGGAGCCATGTGGTGTGGAAAGAGGTAGCCTTTGTGGGATCAAGAGCCTGGAGAAACTCAGCCTCCAGGGGAACAGAAGAAAACTCAAGATATGCTCTGGACCTCCCCCAGGCCTGGAGACCTCAGCCAGCATCTGGCTTACATGATCAATTGTGTTTTCCTAATGGCTTTCATCATTGGGAAACTCATTGGGTCATTGGGTATATCGGGGTCCTTATAATAAATGTTCAGGAACTTAGGCAGAGTTGCGTCCCACATCTTATCCTACTATTTGGACTTCATTTCTCTTGCTTGTCTGGAATGAACCTTGTCTTCACCTGCCTAGCATACCTTTCTGTGACACCTATTGTCCCACTCCATATGGTCCCTACAGAGCTGCCAATCAGAGTGCCCAGCCCCACTTCCATCACAGGGGTGGGTACCTGATTGCTGCCCAAAATGCCCCACCCACCTGGCCACAAGGATGGCCACAGAACTCAAGGTGGGTCAATCAGAGAATCGCCTAAGATTGTTATGGGGAGATAACGTTCTCTCAGCTGCTTGCTAATTTGAAAGGGTATGAATTTGAGGAGCTCTCTTGCCCATCATATGAACACAACTTCATTTAGCCTGGTGCCAAGCAGAGGCAAGCAGATCTGAGAGATGGAAGAAGAGACAGAGCACTGACAGTATCATTTGGGCCCCAAGATCTAGCTATACCTCCGGCTGCAGCCACCCACGGACCTACCTGTAAATGGAACTAATAAAGTCTCTCTGTTTCATCATGCACTGGGATACAGGCTGGAGGTAGAGGTCAGATTAGCTTTGTTCCCCATTTCAAGTCCAGAGAAAGCGTTCAATTTGGGCACAAGGCCAAAGGGGCTATGCTTATTGTTAAAAGTCAGAAAGTACAAAGGCAAATTTAGTTCAAGGACCATGACCAGGAATAGATTTCTGAAGTTAGTTACTAGTTAACAAAAAATCAAATAGAACAGCTTCCCAGTAGGATTGTGGGAAAATAATATTTCCAGAGAACTCCAAACTTGGCTAATGGTGATCTGTGATTGCTCAAATCCAAGGGCAAGTTCCAGACCCTGCAATTATGCTGAGAGGAGGAAGTAGCCCCCGGATGGGGATTCTTTCCCTAAACCCTTCTCAGAAGTGGCCATGGAAAACCCTAGACAGGGGGTGTCCTTGAAATAGGAAGGGAGTTGGGATCACTTGTGTTGACTGACCAAGGAACTGATTGCCCTGTCTGGCGCTGTCCCAGCTCCTTCCCTGTAGAGCATGCAGTATATGAATGGGAGATTTTATTGCAGTGTTTGTTTTCCCTTTATCACGGGGTCCTCTCTATGTTGGGCATGGTGATGATGGCAGTTAAACTTTTTATAAAGCTATAATCTACCAAATCCAAAGAAGTTTGTTTCAAAACCTAAAAAAGAAGGAAAACGTTTATCATCCAGAAACTCTCGGCTTGGGACTGGATCTGGCAACTGGATGTGAATTGGTTTTTAAGTTTTTGTTTATATAGTCATTGTATTATGCTAGGTGGGGGCATTTAGAGAATTGTATTTATAGAAGGGTGATTTTCTTTGTCTAGCTTTCCTCCCAGAAGGGACCTCTTCTCTGACCCCATGTGGTTTTGGAGTTTCTAGGAGTCAAAATACCCCCACCCCTATTCCATATTCACAGAAGTAGGACCTAGCGCACGCTAGCCAGATGGAGGACCTCCATCTCTCTATCCATTGCAATTGGTTCAGTTGTGGGCATGTAACCTAAACATAGCCATTCAGCATTGACAAATGAGCACTAAGGCCTTCTTTACCTCAAAAATGCTAAAGAAGTCAATGCAGCTTCAAATTCAGCATTCGATTCTCTTTTCTTAAAGGTTCTTCCTTCATCCCAACATTGAGAACTTTCCACTGTTTTACCTCATGAAAGTTTAGAGCTTCAGACCAACAGTTTTCCTTTGACCTATTACATGAGTTATTTAGACAATATGTTTTAATTTTCAAATAGATGTTTTTGTTGTTACTGATTAATTTTAATGTTTTTATTAGGGAAGTGATTTATACAAATGCCAATTCTTTGAACTTAATTTAGACTTGCTTTATGTACTAGCATGTGTCAGTTGTTATAAAACATATCTTGGGTGCTTGAAAAGAATGTTTTCCTAAATTAATTGGTGCAAAGTTCTATGTAGGTCAATAAGAAATATTGGTATTCAAATCATTAATATTTTAATGAATTTTTTTGTTTTCTATCTACGTGGTCTGTAAATTTTCCATTATAATGATGGATAAGTCAATTTCTCCTTGTTATTCTAATTTTTGCTCTCTATCTTTTGAAAGCATGTTAGTAGGTATTTGCAAGTCTGGAATTGTTAAATCTTCCTGTGAAATAAATTTTATAGTAATATGTGTAACTCTATCATTAGTAATGATTTTTAACCTTAAAGCCTATTTCATCTGTTATCTGTCTGGCTGCATCAGATTTATTTCAATAAAATTTGCTCAGTGTATCATTTTTTATGCTTTTATTTTCAACTTTTCAATGTTCTTATGTTTGTGTCTTATAGGCAACATGTAGTTGGGGTTTTTTTAAAAATCCAATCTGGTTATCTCTGTCTTTTAACTGGAGATTTTGGTCCACTTACATTTATTACAGATGTCCAAAGTTAATGTCTTAAATTGGATTGCCTTAGAAGCACATCCTGAGGTAAGAATTTGAATGAAAAGGTTTATTTGGGAGGTAGCTTGAGAGAACACTGATAAGGGAGTTGGGAGGTGAGACAGGGAAGGGAAGGAAGCCAATAAAGTATGTCTCATTTGGTTACCAATGTGCCAACTAGGGCTAAATCCCAATAGGTAACTCTAGGAGACAGTGCAGAACAAACCAAGAAATGAGAGAGAGAGAGCTGGACTGTTTATCCATTAATTCCCACCCACTATTAGTTGAGGGCTGCTTCTGGGGACATTAATTCCTCAGCACTTCCAGCTTAACCTGCACATAGGCAGGGGAGACACAGTGGTCAGAGGGAGTCCTCATGCAAAGGGGCCTCCTTCTGCAAAATAAAAAAAAACCTTAACTCAACTTAACTTTACCCTCCTCCTGCAAAATACAAAAACCTTAACTCAAATTACTGTCATCCAATTTATATGGTATTGTCTACAATTTTAGTTCTTTCTAAGCACACAAATTATTATTTTATATAGTCAGTGTTTGTTTTGATTTCACCAAATGTCTACATTTTTTCTCACTCATTTTTCATTTTTACACCTTAGATTGTTCTTCTGGAATCATTTTTATTCTTCCTGAAATAAATCCTTTGGAGTCCTACAGTAAGAGTCTGTTGGACTTACCAGTCTTGCCTGAAAATGTCTTTATTTTATTCTTGTTCTTGAATGAGAATTTTCCTGGATAAAAATTCTACATTGACAGTTGTTTTCTCCAACTATTTTGAAGATATCATTAAGCTATTTATTGGCTTCTGTTCTTATGCTGATAAGTCAACTACCAGTTTGTCATTCTTTGGTAGGTAATTTGTCTTTTCTGTCTGCCTGCACTTAAGATCTCTGTCTTGAATGCTCTGCAATTTTGCCATGAATGTTTAGGTATAAATTTCTTTTTAATATTTTTAATTTTAATTTTATTTTTTTGAGACAGTCTTGCTCTGTCACCCAGGCTAGAGTGCAGTGGCACAATCTTGACTCATTGCAACCTCCACCTCCCCTCCAGGTTCAAGCGATTTTCGTGCCTCAGCTTCCTGAGTAGCTGAGATTACAGATGTGTGCCACAACACCCAGCTAATTTTTTGTATTTTTAGTAGAGATGAGGTTTCACCAGGCTGGTTTTGAACTCCTGGCCTCAAGTGATCCACCCAAATTGGCCTCCCAAAGTGCTGGGATTACAGGTGTGAGCCACCACATTTGGCCTTTCGTTTATTTTTATTGCATTGAATTTGTTGGGCTTTCTGAATCTGACAATTTATGTCTATGCCATTTAGAACTAAGTTAAACACTTGTGACAGAAAACTCAAAACAGTAGTGATTTGTAAGAGAAGATTATTTCTCTCTTGCATACAAGTAGTCAGATGTTGGACAATCCTGGGCTGTTAAGGGTCTTCTATCTCACTGCTCCATTGCCCTATAATGGCGTCCTTTCTCAGGGTCTAAGTTGGCTTTTGGAGCTCCAGACCTTACACCTGTGTCCCAGTCAGTAGGATGTGAAAGAGAAGGAGGACTTGCCCCCTTTTTCTCTAAAGAGACTTCCCAGAAGTCTATCACACTTTTGCTTATACTTCAATGCCAGAATACAGTCACATGGTCACACCTACCTAAAAGGGAGGCTAGAAATGATAGCACTTTAGTAGGTTGCATTGCTACTAGTTTGGATATTTGATCCTCCAAACCTCACTGTTAAGACTTGGTCCCCAGTGTTGGAGGTGGGGCCCAATGGAAGATGTTTGGGTCATGGGGACAGATCCTGTATGAATAGCTTGGTGTCATCCTGGTGGTAATGAGTGAGTTCTGGCTCTATTAATTCCTGCAAAAGCTGGTTGTTGAAAGAACCTGGCACATTTCCCATATCTCACTTGCCATCTGATCTCTGCACAGGCCAGCTTTGCTTCGACTTCCACCATGAACGGAAGCAGCCTGAAGCCCTCACCGGAAGCAGGTACTGGCACTATGCTTCTTGTACAGCCTGCAAAACCATGAGCCAAATAAACCTCTTTTCTTAATAAATTGACCAGCCTCAGATTCTTCTTTATAGCAACAAATATGGACTAAGACAATTACCATTCCAAAGAAATTTGTGGTTCTGACGTCCGGAAGAGGTGGACGAGTGCTATTGGAATAGGCAACTAGCAATCTCTACCACAGTCTACATTTTGGTTATCAGACATCCATTTTATACTCCATTCCCACATTTGGAACATGCTCAACCTCCAGAAGAGAAATCTTGAAATTCCCATCCAGTTACTATATCTAGGTCAAAGCTCAGTATCTTTGGGTGACACAAAGGTCTTCCCATCAGGTCTATATGTAGCTCTTTATGTTCTGGCAAAATAAAAGACAGTCCATTCTAATAAACAATGACTGAATAGGTTAACACAGTTATACCTCTTGTTCAGCAAAGGGGAAAATGAGAAGCATGTAGTCATCACTGGTCCATGGTGATCACCAAGTTCAGCTGGGGAGGAGGAGTGGAGGTTTCCAGCCCTAGCAGTGGGGTAAGCTGCCTGGTTAGTCCATTTGGCAGCCCCAGGTTCTTTCATCTGGGAGGAACATCCTAGTCAATTGTCCTTTGTGACTATCACTTTGCCTTTTTGAGGCCCCTCCCTATCCCTTGACCCTGCCATGGTCACATCTGAGTGGGCATAAAAATTATGCTTCTTGGAGCTGCATAACATTTACACTGTTTCCTGCTGATGCTGATTTACTGCCTGGGGTATGCCTTAGGGAGTTTAACTGTCACAGATCCAATATTCCATTGTGTTAATATTAACACAAATTATTTATCCATCCCACTGTTTGATGGGTGTTTTGTGTTAGTTACCAGCTTGGGGTTAGTACAAATAGTGCTGCTATGAAAATTTTCAGGTTTGTCTTTTGATGAATTTGCATATGCTTCTGTTGGGTATTGTTCCAGCTACCCATTACTGTGTGACAAAGTGTCCCAAAATGTAATGGTGTCAAGCAACACTCATTTCACTATATCCATGAGCTGTGTGGGTGAGGAACTTGAATGGAGCATGGAAGGCATAATTTGCTCTGCTCCACCTTGCCTGGGTTCTCAGTTAGGAAACTCAGATGGCTGGGGGCGACTTGAATGCCGGGGCAAGAATCATGTGGAGACTTCTTGCTCACAAATCTGGTCTCTGTAAAGAGCATGGTTGGTTACCTTTGCCTTTCTGAATTATTGGCTGAGAATGGCCTCCAAGAAGAGCATGATCTTGGCTCAAAAGGTGATGTGAACCTGAAGGTGCCAACAGCAGGAGGTTATGAGTTCATCACACTCCTCACAGCTCCATAGGGTTTCCTTTCTTAAAGGGAGACCTGAATGGTGCATCCCCATCATCACAAGCCCTGTATTGTAAACATCTTCTCCCAGTCTATGCTTATCTTTCACACTTTAAATGATGTCTTTTGATGAACAGAAGTTCTTGATCTTAATGTAATCCAATTTTTCTTCCTTTTCTTTATAATGTTTTTTTAAATGTCGTTGTAAGAAACATTTGCCTACCCCAAATTTTATTCTAAAAGATTTATTTTTAAACCTTTCACATTTAGACCTACAATCCATCTGGAATTTTTATGAATAATATATATGTGAAGTAGGAGTCACAATTTATTTTGTCCATTTGACTATTCAATTGCCCTTCAAAAGATCATCTTTTCCCCCGCCCCACCATACTGCAGGTGTCACCTTTGCCATCAATCAGGTTAACATATATGTTTTGATTGGCAGTTCCTCGATGGCTAATGATGTTGAGTATCTTTTTATGTGTTTATTGGCCATTTGTGTATCTTCTTTGGAGAAATGTCTATTAATATCTTTGTTCATTTTAAAATTAGGTTATTTATCTTTTTATCATTGAGTTGTATGAGTTCTTTATATAGTCTAGGTACAAGACCTTTATCAAATATATGATTTGTGAAAATTTCCTCCCAGTCTGTGTGTTGTCTTTTTACTTTCTTGATTATGTACTTTGAGGTACAAATAGTGTACCTTTTAAGAAAGTCTAATTTATTTTTTCTTTTGTCACATGACACCAACATGTGTCATATATAATCCAAGGTCATGAAGATTTATGCCTATGCTTTCTTCTAATAGTTTTATAATTTTTTAGCTCAACATTTAGGTTTTTGATCCATTTTCAGTTAATTTTTGTATATGGTATAAGATAGAGGTCCAACTTCATTCTTTAGCATGTGGATATGCACTACTCCCCTACCATTTGCTGAAAAGACTATTACTTTCCTCATTGAATTGTTTTGACACCCTTGTTGAAAATCAATTGATTATAAATGTGAAGATTTGTTTCTAGAATGGATCAATTCTGTTCCAATGATCCATGTCTGTCCTTATCCCAGTACCACACTGCCTTGATGACTGTAGCTTTTTAGTAAGTTTTGAAATTGATAATTGTGTCCTCCAACCTAGTTCTTTTATCTCAACATTATTTTGGCTACATTGGATCCAAGTGGAATGAAGTGTCCTATTGCATAACATACTCCCTTCTTTATAAGACAGTTGTGGCTGAACAAAGATGTTATTTCTTTCTGTTAGCCTTAACACAGGTGATTTGACAATGATTAGTGGTTCTCAACTGGGGACAATTTTGCACCTCCTTTCCCTCCAGGGGACATTTGGCAATGTCTGCAGAGATTTTTGGTTATCACAATTGAGAAGATGGTGCTACCCATCTAGTGGACAGACACCAGGGATGTTGCTAAATCTCCTATGGTATACAGGACAGCCCCCACACCAAAGATTATCTGGTCCAAAATGCCAATCGTGACAAGGTTCAGAAATCCTAGACAATAATTATCATGTCTTGTTATTAAAGCTTTCTACAGAAGTCCCGAGTACATGTGTGACTGCTATTTCTTTGGATTCCTTTAGCTTAGAGGTACATTTTGAAATTTTTTTGTCAGAAATTAATGAAGGAGAATGAACATTGCTACCATTTATTGAAGACATTTTCTGCCTCAGGCGAAGTGCTTAACATGGTAATTAAGCCACCAACATTCATTTCATTATTTTCTCCAGAACTTTACTGGTTTGGGTCAAAGCCTGACATAAACCTTCCAGAGCAAATGATGGGTACACTGCAGTTTTCAAGTAAATCAAATAATTCAAAGCAGAAACTATTTACATTGAGTCTATAGGAATGAAAATATGTAACATTTCAAAGTTGGATTTTACTCAGATGAACATGTTACATTGTGATTGATAGGAGTATGATAATTTTTCCTCCCACTTTTGATAAAGTTGGAGTAGCAAACCCAAGCCTGATATTCACTGATACTCATCTTCCAGCATCTAGACTCAGGCTGCCAGTAAGAACATTTCCACAATCACTCCCCTGGCCTCCAACACAGGCTACCTGTCTCAGCCTGTGCTATCTTCCAGGCAGGGAATTAGGGATTGAACAATGACTTGAAATTTTGCAAAATAGCATCAAGCTCACTCGGCTGGCTACAGAAAGAAAACAAAGATAATAAAGTCCTCATAAATTTATAGGGCCATTTGACTCAGGGTCTCCGATAGCATTGTCCAGGGATCAGGGCAGTGGATGGGGATGAAATAAGCAGCTGTGAGGCAGAGATGGAATAAGGGTTTTGTCTTGTTAGCAAGGTCAGTGTAGGGTGCTGAGCAGGAGTCTGAGGCAGTGTCCATATCCAGTGGGAGAAAGCACAGTTATCCACTGAGAACTGGTAAATGCCATATTTGCTACACCTGCTTGAATATCTTGACTTTTTTTTTTCAGTCTGAGTCTCGCTCTGTAGCCCAGGCCGGAGTGTAGTGGCATGATTTTGGCTCGATGCAACCTTCGCCTCCCACGTTCAATTGATTCTCCTATCTCAGCCTTCCGAATAACCGGGATTACAGGCACCTGCCGCCACGCCCAGCCAATTTTTTGTATTTTTAGTAGAGTCAGAGTTTCACCATGTTGGCCTGGTCTCAAACTCCTGGCTTCAAGTGATCCACCTGCCTCAGCCTCCCAAAGTGCTGGAATTACAGGGGTGAGCCACCGCACCCGGCTCAATGTTTTGCTCTCATTGAGAAAGGCATGATTAATCGGGGAAAATTATCGGCTGTAACTTATGTCATTTATGCAGGGTTAGGAGAGAGGTCATCTTATCCTTATTAGCACACAGTAGGAAAGGGTGCACATCCCACCGCATGTTGGCCTATGTCGTCAGCTTTTCCATCTCCCCATTGTCCCATAACACTTGGCTACTGTCTCATCTTTCCCAGTTCTCCCATCCTGGTTGGCTCAGTAGATGAGTTGATTCTCTTTCCAGCTGTCCTATTTGGATTTTTCTCACTCGTGGTGCATGCTCCTCAGCCCCTTGCACCTCACCCTGACATTGAGCCCTGCTGCTGTGCTTGAGACTGAGGGTAAATGACACAGTGTTCCCAACCCCACCTCACAGCAAAACAAATACTGACACTTCTAATTGTCTCTTATCAGCTGGGGAAGTTTGTGTTAAATATTATCAGGATTTCAGGCAAAATGACTGGGTAAGAGACGACTTGATACCTGACTTAGGGAAGGACACTCTGATGGGCACAGCCCCAACTCTGACTTTGCTCTGGCTTCAGACAGTCCTCAGACAGTTCTCTTGGGTGAGGCTGCCAGAGAAAACACAAGATGCCTGGTTAAATTTTAATTTCAAATACACATGAATTGATTTCTTTTTTAGTATAAGCATGCCCCATTTAGCACAAGTATGTCTTTTATTTTTGTTTGCTAAATCTAGCAACCCTACACTTGAGCCAATATTGGGTCACCAAGTGTACCTATCACACCCTGGCATGGGCCAGGGCTGGGCAAAAATCAGCTTCCACCTCCCCGAGCCCCGCTACCAGCCCCGACCTGACCTGACTGCACATGCGTAGTGAGCAGTACAGGCCTGTGTTGAGGCCCCACGGTTGGGGGATATCCGGAGAATGAGCGCGGTAACCTGGCCTCTGCATGGGGAGGGCCTCCGCCTGTTAAGGTCCTTGTGGTGGGACTTTCCACAACTGGGTTTGCAGTGCTGCCAGGCAGCTAAAGAGAGTGGCCAGCAGACACAGATTTGAACATCACCCCAAAGGCATTGCGCAAGGTCCAGCCTGGTACACCAGAACATGGCAAAAACTGGGGCAGCCAGGCCCCCCAGGGACCTTCCACTCCTGCCCCTTCCCCTGTGCTCTGAGTGACCCTGGGATAGAGAGGGAGGGAGAGGAGAGACCTGGCCTCCTCCCCACCCCCATTCCATTGGCCATTCAGGAGGAACCCTGAGATGGGGTCAGAACAGAGCTAAGTGGACTCTTTGTTCTGCAAGTCTCCTGTGACCTAGCCCTAGCCACACCCTTCTCCTAGGGACAGTGTCGTCTCCCACGTGCCTTCCTAACAGGGACCCTTCTTCTGCCACTGGCCCTCTCTGTCTGACTACATGGCTGCTGATTCTTATTCCTTATGAATATAAAGTTGGCTTTGTTAACTTATTTGTAATGTGCACACTTAATGCATAGATCTTGGATTCTAATAATACCATCCTCCAATAAGAAAAACTGGGGCTCCTTGAAAGTGGCCACTAAAGAAAATAGAAACCAAACTTTTAGACAATTAAAGTTAGTGTTTTTCAGAGTCTTACAGAGGAGTCCAACCCCAAAGGGGTCTTTCAGAGCGTTTCTGTTAGACTGCTCCAAAGCAGTGTTTCAGCCCACAGCTCATGTACAGGTGATAGGGGTTCTCTGCTTGTATTCAGAAGTCACATTACAGCAAAATCTCATCAATAGTCCATCTGGTTGTAGATTACAGAGGTGCAATCATTCATATTGTCAGATGTTATCAGGCTCATTCCCAGGAAGTCACCTCTCTTGGCAGGGGGAAAGAAACTTCTTATTGCAGGCAGGCCAGATTGCTGGCAGCATGGGGTAGGTCTCCGTACGAGGCTGCATGCCATTCTCCTGAATAATGATTCATCTCTTGTCAGTGGGCAACCAGTACTTTGGCCCTAGCCACGGAAGAATAGTTGTCCAGTTTTGGAGAATTTAGGTAGAGAGAAAGGTAAATGTTTTAATTTTGTTCACGAAAGTATACTTTATCCAATTGTTGTAAGATAAAAATAGCTCAAAAGAACCATTTGCACTTTGGAAAACAAAATATAAATAGAATCATCAGTGTTTCAAACAGAAGTCATAAAAATCATGTTAGTCTTCCATCCTTTCAGTCCCATGAAAATTGCTTTAGTTATCCATCAGTTCAGTTCCATGGAATTCTTGTTCTGCTTGATGTTTGGCAATCTTCATAAATGCTCTCAGTAGAGTTCTGGAATTTTTTATTTAGTCCATTGATCTTAAAGTTACTAGATATCTGTGTTCAAGAGTACTTGTTAAGGCCAGTCAAAGTGGCTCATGCCTATAATCCCAGCACTTTAGGAGGCCAAAGTGGGCAGATCACTTGAGGCCAGGAGTTTGAAACCAGCCTGGTGAAATCCTGTCTCTATTTAAAAAAAAAAAAAAAAAGTTAGCCAGGCGTGATGGTGCATGCCTGTAATCCTAGCTACTTGGAAGGATGATGCATGAGAATTATTTGAACTAGGGAGGTGAAGATTGCAGTGAGCTGAGATCTCACCATTGCACTCCAGCCTGGGTGACAGAACCAGGCTGTCTCAAAAAAAAAAAAAAAAACAAAAAAACAAACCAAAAAAAACACAGAATACTTAGAGAAGAATTCAAAACAACAACTACGAATGACGAAAACATATAATAGCCATGGCTAAAAACTGATGAAAGTTCTCAGTTGAAGAAAATTTAGTTATTTTTATTACTTACAGCATTTTAAGATAGCAACCAGAATGATGATAGGCCATGGTCCATCAGTACCATCAGACTTTCATAAATTTTATATACTCTTTAGAATGCTCACATTAATGACATCTGTACAAATATAACTTTGGAAAACATTTAACATTGCAATCAAAATTATTTGACAGATAACACATTGGAATTTTTTGAATGTATATAATTTTAGAACATTTATATCAATAACATACCCATAAATGTAACTGGAAAATCTAGTATCATTTATGATTTGATAGTGTTTTCCTTATAATTTACCAAGTAAGTCTAATCATTTAACATCTATGCAATGAGAGATAGTTTTTAGAAAGTCTCAAAGTTAATGTGAAGCCAAAGGAAAAAAACAAAAAACCCACTTAATTTAGGATTTTGATGGTGGGGAAGCCTGCCAAAGATGTCAAAGGTTCAAAACATTTAATTGAAACAGAATTACAGGTCAATGTTAAGTAATAGTCATTTAGAAGTTACATTCAGGCAAAAATCTCATCAAAGTTTGGGTGCAAGAGTGCGTCTGGTTATAGATTACGGAAGTGCAATTCTTCATCCTGTCATTGTCTTATGTACAGGAAAAGGCCAGGGCTAGAATCATTGAACTTATCTTTTCTTAAAATGCGGTAATCAGGCAAGAGATGTGGCAACCTATTCTCTATCCTGCTTATCATCTTCAAAGCATTCTTCTGGAGGGCTCTGCTCAGTCACTGAGTTGGAGGTTTCCGAAGAAGCAGAAGGAGCAAACATGGCTTTTTTTTTTTCAAGACACGGTCTTGCTCTGTGGTCCAGGCTGAAGTGCAGTGGCACAATCATGGCTCACTGCAGCCTTGAACTACGGAATAAAACAATTCTTTCACCTCAGCCTCCTGAGTAACTGGGACTAGAGGTGTGCGCCACCAAGCCTAGCTAATGTTTTTAAGTTTTTGTGTTGGGAGGTGGGGGTTTCAGCATGCAGCCCAGGCTGGTTTAGAGCTCCTGGACTACAGGGATCCTCCCTCTTTACAGCAAGAGCCAACTAGGTGACTAGCCAGAGGCGGACGTATGCTATATTATCTCACAAAGGAAAGACTGATTTTACGACAAACAGGAGATGCACAAAATGAGATGAGCCTGGAACATCATGTAGGGCCAGAAAGTAAGGAAGTATTACACACACACACACACACACAACCAACTCACATTGATGGGAAGAGGTCAAAGGAGCACAGGAGCCAACTGAAGGAGCACCCAGGAGCCAAAGGTGGAACAATTTGAGCAACAAAATAAAGTAATATGGGACTATGACCCAAAATGTGAGATCAATATTTATGAGTCATACTAATAAAAATAAATGTTTGGATTTAAAATGGAGAAGAGATGGCTCTCCCACGCAGAAAAGTCTAAATAACTTATGTGAATAGTTCACCTCAAGAAGGTGGAGGATAACTCCCCACTCCTTCATGTGGGCTCTGCATAGTGACTTCCTTCCAAAGCGTAAATGTGTGTGAAAGAGGAAAACAAGAGTAACTACAGTGGAGAAACTTCACAAACACTACTTCAGCCAGGTGATCAAGGTTAACATCAAGTGATAAATAATGCTAATAGTATGCACTCTTGATATGACACAACAGAATGGTACTTTACCTCTGTGGTCTTCCTCCCAACAACCCATAACCCCAGTCTAATCATGAGAAAACATCAGACAAATCCCAATGCGGGGATAGTCCTTAAACTACCTGAAAAGTACTCCTCAAAACTGTTGGCTGGGTGTGGTCACTCACGCCTGTAATCCCAGCATTCTGAGAGGTAGAGGTGGATGGATCACTTGAGGCCAGGAGTTCGAGTCCAACCTGGCCAAAATGGTGAAACCCTGTCTCTGCAAAAAATACAAAAATTAGCCAGGTGTGGTGGCATGTGCCTGTAATCCCAGCTACTTAGGAGGCATGAGAATTGCTTGAACCCGGAGGTAGAGGGTGCAGTAAGCTGAGATCACTCCACTGCACTCTAGCCTGGATGACAAAGTGAGATGCTGTCTCAAAAAAAAAAAAAAAAAAGAAAACAAGAATAAAAATTTTTAAAAACTATTTTTAACTGTCAACATTATCAAAAACAAGAAAAAGACAAGGAAAGCCTAAAGAAACATGACAACTAAATGTAATCTGATGTTCTGGATGGGCTCTTAGTACAGAAAAGGAACATTAGAAAACAACTAAAGGAAATCTGAGGCTGGGGGCAGTGGCTCACACTGTCATCTCAGCATTTGTGAGGCTAAGGTAGGTGAATCTCTTGAGCCCAGGAGTTCGAGATCAGCTTGGGCAATATGGTGAAATGCTGTCTCTACAAAAAATACAAAAATTAGCAGGATGTGGTGGCGTGTGCCTATAGTCCCAGCTACGCAGGAGGGTGAGGTGGGAGGATCGCTTGAGCCCAGGAGGTTGAGGCTGCAGTTACCTGTGATTGCGCAAGTGCACTTGGGGACAGCAAGACCCTGTCTCAACAACAACAGCGACAAAACTGAATAAAGCATGTGTGTTAGTTAATAATGCATCAATATTGGTTCATTAATTGTGACAAATGTACCGTGTAATATAAGATGTTAATAACAGGGAAAGCTGGGCATGGAGTCTATGGGAACTTTGCACCATCTTTTCAAGTTTTCTGTAAGTACAAAACTATTAGAAAATGAGAGCCTTATTTTTAAAAAGGACAAAGGTAGGGGGAAGCTGGCTTTGTTGAGTTTTCTGATTATGAAAATAAATGCAAATTCAAGCAATACAGAAAATATAAAGGCAAAAGCAGCAATTATTTGAAATCTTAGCCTGCCTTTAACATTTTGGTAACTTCTCCCAGTCTGTGTCTAATGTCCATAGAGTTGAACGTGAAAATTTTTATGTAAATCAAATCCTACATGAATTGCTGTCCTATCACCTGGTTTTTTCCCCATGCAACAATACATACAGGTTATCTTTAAATGCCAGTATAGGGCTACCTCATTATTTTAATAGTTTATGGTATTCTATAATATTATAATCTATCTAAGCAAGCTCGTTTGCCATTTAAGTGTGTTTTTTCCCTCCCCTGAACAACATTGCATTCACATACATATACAAACATCTTTGAACCTGTCCTTTGGTATTCATGGGGGCTTGGATCCAGGACCCCTCATGGATACCAATATTCCTGCATCCTCAAGTTCCTGATATAAAGTGGCATAGTACTTGCTTATAACCTACGCACATCCTCCAGTGTTCTTTAAATCATCTCTAGATTACTTATAATACCTAGTATAATGTAAATTCTATGGAAATTGTTGGTATACTGTATTGTTTAGGAAATGACAAGAAGTCTGATATGTTCAGAACAGACACAGTTTTTTTTTTTTAAGTGCATATTTGTGATCTGAGATTGTCTGAATCTGTAGATGCAGAACCCGGGGATCTGGAGAGCCGACTGTACTTACATAAACTCCCGGATCTGGAGAGTTGACTGTAGTTACATAAATTTCTGGATCAGGGAATGACATTTACTATGTTGGTAGAGATTGCCAGGTAGCCTACAGCAGCATTGCTTCATTTTTCACTCCCATCAGCAGTGCGTGACAGTACCTGTTTCCCCACACCTTGCCAGTATTGCATGTTGCCATTCTTCTTAATATTTGCCAATCTGATAGCTGAAGAGAGCTGCTGATTTCCACCCACTGTTGTTGGCTTATCTTTCAAGCCTCTGTTCCCACATTTCTGCCATGAAATTACCATAGTTACTTCATGTTCTAGCCTATAACTGGCCCGTCTGTCCAATGGTTGAATCCCCATCACTAGAAAAAGATCTTGGAAGTCAGGACCATTATATTTCAAGATTTCCTTTCCCTTTCCAAGGCTTCAGGTATTCTGGGAAGGTACAGAGCAGCCAAAAAAATTATTGTTGAAATGAATGGCCCTAAGCCAATGACTACATGGAGAGTGAGTGGTCGTTGGGGCCTGAGTGGCTGGGAATTGAATGTGTTCCACAGCCAGGCCTCTTACTTGGGAGGGACCCCACGGCCCCAGGAAGATGGTGCTGCCTGAATGGCCATGTTTTCCTGGGGGACCTATTCCCTGGTCACAACTGATTGAAGCAGAGGAGGGAACTGATCCAAGCTGAGCAGTCAGATTCTCTCTCTCTGGAATTTGAAGTAAGAGACACAGAAACAAGTTAAGTAATGTGGGCCACTGGAGTTGTATAATCAGGGAGAGTTGAGGCCATTTTTGGTACCATGATAACCCAAAACAAAGAGTTATTCCAGATTAGGAGATATTCAAGGCCTACAAAACAAGCTAAGAGAGGCAGAGATGAGGAACACAGGGAGGAGGGATTGAGAGAGAGAAAGAGCCAGAGAACGAAAAGCTGTGTGGCTTCCCCAGGTCCTGTGGGCCCTGGCTGTATTTCCTGCAGGCCTGCTCCCTGGGGTTACCTTGTGCGCATACGCACAATAAATTCTTTTAGAAACCCGTCCTTAACCAAGACCCAAATAATTGCTCAAGTCCAACTAGTCTTTTTGATTATTCTGCGCAGTTTCCAAACAACTTTCATATAAACTAACCAAATCCTGATAAACTAATGATATAAAGTTACATATCTGTAATTGCATATTTATCCATTGCAAATGCACGGTTAGCAAGTAGTTATTGAGTAACCATAGTGTGTCTGGCACAGTGCTAGGAACCACAGACACACTAGAAGAGTAAAGACACAATTCCTCACCCCAAGGAGCATCACATGGGAGATAAGCTAACAGATAAAAGAATTACAAAACAAACAACATCATGTGGTCATTACTAAATGCCTGGGGAAAGGTCAGAATCACTGTGGGGCAAAAAAGTTAGAACATTTCTTACAAGTAGAGAAACTTGAACTGGGCAAATGTTGAACAAAAAGAAGAAAAAAATGAGGACATTACTAGAAAGGTAGAAGAAGAAACAAACAGTCCTCTAACATGTTGCCATTTGCATTGCTTTTACTTGCATTTTTTTTTAGAGACAGACTCTTACTCTGTCGCTCAAGCTAAAGCCGGTGCCATTTTCGCTCAGTGCAACGTCTGCCTCCCAGGTTCAAGCAATTCTCCTGCCTCAGCCTACTGAGTAGCTGGGACTACAGGCACGTACCACCACACCCAGCTAAGGTTTGTATTTTTAGTAGAGACGAGGTTTCATCATGTTGGCCAGGCTGGTCTCGAACTCCTGACCTCAGGTGATCCGCCCATCTTAGCCTCCCGCATTATTTTCTTTAACTCTTTAAACAATGGTAAAGGTATTACTATTACTATTATTATCACTAATAACCTGGTTTATAGCTGAGAAAATGGAAGCTCGGAGAAGTGACCATGACTTGTCCAAGGACACCCAAGTGAAAAGTGGCGGAGCACACACGGATTGACCAAAGGTAATGCCAGCCTCCAATGGAGAAACAGCAGCTCCAGTTTTTCCTCCTTAGGGAATCTTACTTCCCCTAACTCCACCTTCACAGGCCTGACTGCTAGTCTTTTCCACTCCATGCCTTCACTCTCCAGTTTCTAAATCAGCTCTAAGGCCACGTGTTAAGGTCTCTGGTCAATGGGTTTCCTGCAAGTTTCCTTGGTTGGGAAGGAACCAGCGAAGCTTGGCTGGGACAGCAGGAAGGCTTGGCTGGAAAGCAACCTGTGGTCAGCTTGGAGCTTGCCAGGAGCCCTGTGTCTATGTGGCCTCTGACATAGTAGTCATGAGTATGGGCCTGTCCATCCTCACACTCGCTATAACTATGAATTCTACATATGGGGAAGGAAAGCAGGGAGGGCTGGAAAAGGGAGCTCCACATTGCCCAAGAGGTACTCAATGATTTAGATAAGCCTGTCGAGTGTGGATCTCCAAACCTGATTCCCACACTCACCTGAAGTGATGTGTGGACTCTGTGGAAATGTAGGGGCCTCCCCAGGCACCCCCATTTATTAGTCCAGTATGATAAGAGCTGAGCCAAGATTATTGCTCCTTGAGAAGTTTGCTGAGATTGGAGTGACAAGCCCATGCAAAGACAGGGTGGGTGCTGGGGGGTGCAATGGGCAGCTGCTGTGTCAGGGACACCCCTGCAGAGGAGACGTCAAGTTGTCTTTGGAGAAGCCATCCCTATGACACAGCCATGTCCTGGTAACTGGGGACCTCCGGGGAGGCCAATGAATACTCCAGGCAGCAGCTCTGAGGGCCAGGGGGCGTGCCCACGGTGGAGTCGCCCAGGAAGCCATCCTGCTGGGTTTGGCACGGTGGGGGAGGGTGGGAGTGGGAATGGGGCAAGAGTTGAGCCTTCTAGCTCATGTGGGACTGATGAGCCAGAGAACCCGGCTTATTCCAGGGACTAGACTTCCCAGGCAGAGCCTACATTTCATTTTCAGTGAAAAGGAGGATACTCTGCCCTCTTCTCAAGGATAAAATTTAAGACATTGACAAGCAAGTTTGTCAAAACCATGTTGCAACTTTTAAAATGCTATTGCAAAGAGGACCATGGTTATCCTGGTGATATGAGGAACATAGTTTTCCATTTCACACTGAGTATTTCTTTTAAGGGTAACAGGCAGTGGGCCAGCTTTCCTTGCACCAACCTGCAGCCCCCAGGACTATTCCCTACTCTGGGACCATCCTGGACTTTGTGGAGGGGTTTAAGTTCTCAAGAATGCTGATATGAATTGATAGGTATCACATGCCAGGTAATTCCAGGTGCCTTACATGCATTACCTGTCTCCGCCCTCCTTGGGAAATAAGCACTAGAGTGATTCCACTGAGGTAGAAAAAGCTGAGTGACTTTCCCAAGGGTCATATAGGTAGGAAGTGGTGAGCCAAGAGTCACCTGAGCAGTCTTCACTCAGAGCCTTTGTTCTGGACTTACCTGTTCTGTTGCTTTAGGAAACATGCCTGCCTCTGTGCTCCCCGCCCCTACCCATGCTACCCTCACTTTCCTCCTTTCCTCCTGTGCTCTAAGCATCCAGATATGGATCAATTCTTTTCTGGTTTTTGAACAAATAGGGTTCTCTCTTGCCTCCGGGCCTTTGCACATGCTGTTCCTTCCTCTAGGACACCGGTTTCCCCATTGTTTTTTTTTGTTTGTTTTTGTTTTTTTTATTTGAGATGAAGTTTCTCTCTTGTTGCCCAGGCTGGAGTGCAACGGTGCAATCTCGGCTCACTGCAACCTCTGCCTCTTGGATTCAAGAGATTCTCCTGCATCAGCCTCCCAAGTAGCTGGGATTACAGTCATGCACCACTACGCCCGGCTAATTTTGTATTTTTAGTAGAGGCAGGGTTTCACCATGTTGGCCAGGCTGGTCTCAAACTCCTGACCTCAGATGATCCACTGACCTCAGCCTCCCAAAGTGCTGGGATTACAGCCACTGCACCCTGCCCCATCCTTCTTTACTTGAACTGTTGCAGGGATCAGGAGACTGGAAAGACCAATGGATGAAACAGGAGGATTTTATTTAGGTGCACCGGCTCAGCGGATTTGCATCCTAAAACTGAGCCCAAACTAAGACAGGGCTTGAATTTTATAAGTGAAATGCAGTGGCACAGAAGCAGGCTTGCAGATGCAGAACAAAGGCAGTTTATTAAGAAATGACAGGCACATAGCTCAGGCTTACATATGACTTTTGCTATGGAGCCCAGATGGTGTTATCTGAGAGACTCAAGGATCCTGGTACAGGCTTATCTCTTGTGCCCTTCACTATGATGGTTGAAATCCAGCCTGCTTAGGCATTTCTTATGACCTTCACTGTGTTGCTTAGATGAGAAACAGAAACCCATAATTATCAGTTACAGAGAACAGAAATCTATACACTCATAAAACCTGTGGAACAAAGTGAGGGGTAGGGGCTCAGGGAAGTTTGCTTATACGAAAGAAAAGAAGACAAATTTAATTTCTGCACCCCTCTCCCGCATTAGAATGACTTTGACTTGTTTAGGTGTCCACTTGACCACTTGCATTGTGGGAAGCATTTCTGGAGCCCTCCAAGTCTGAGTTAGTGCCCCCGCCCTCTGCTCCTGCAGCATGTGGACACTTCCCCATTGCAGAATTCTTCACTCTGTACTCTAATTGCCTTCTCACTTTCTGCCGCTGGATCCTGAGTGGTCAGCAGCGTCTGCACATAGATGTCCCACACATACTTTTTGGAGGAGGAATTAATGAATGACTGTTCAACACAGCCCCTTTCACTGCTGGTCCACACTACCCTGGCTCCACCTTGTATTGTCTACACCTTGTACCAGGCGCATTAACACTTTATTTAGTGAATCCTGGCAAGGCCTAGAAGAGAGGCCAAAGCAACAGGGGTGGGACCTTCAGGGGGTTAGGGACAGCAGGTGTTTTATTAACTGGTACAGAGTGTTTCAATATTTTAACAATCAATAATGCAACTGTTGTGTCTCCTACCTGTGTGCAATGTTTATTCCACCAATGACGTCCCCGAAGTGATCAGCAACCACGGTCACTGGCCGGATTGTACAGAGTGGAGTGGGTTGAGCACTTAGGAGGACAGCTCTTCTGCCGGTTGCCCAAAGCAGCAGCACTGATGCATATTAACCGATTCATGGTTGAGACAGGAAGACAATCAGCCTCTGTGACATTTCCCTGGGACCTGGGGTTTGAGAAACACTATAGGATGGAGAAGGACAGAAGCTGGTACTGACTTAGCTTCTGTCCCAGACAATAGCTCTGTGTGTGTGTGTGTGTGTGTGTGTGTGTGTGTGTGTGTGTGAGATTGAGAGAGAGAATTTGTGTTTGGTGTCCCATTATGCATGGTAAGAATGTGTATGTGTGTGATGGGTATTTATATGTGGTCTGTAAGGGTACGTGCGGTGTGAGGGGCAGTTTAGTGTGTATTTGTGCTATATGTCATGGATAAAGTGTGTAGGTGCGGTTGTGGTTGTATGTGCCTATGTGTGTGTGCATGTATGTGTGGTATGCATTATGAAGGTACTGAGGCGAGTATTCTGGATGAGACTGAGGAGATGGTGATTGAGAGAGAAAAGAATGGAGGGGACCTTCCCTTAGCCAAGTCCTGGAAGCTCACTGTATGTGGTCATCCAAGTGGGCAGAGTGAACGGGAGAGCTGGCTGGGACCACCAGCGGCCAGCAGGACAGAAACACAGAGGAGGAAGTGAGAGCCCCAGTGATTATCCTGCCTGATCGGGAGGGCGTCTTCCTTCTGCGGGGTGGGAAGGAAGCACATTCTGAAGACAGAAAATTTAGCAAAAAAGGGAGAAAGGTCTCCTCAGGCTCCTTTGCAACTTATGCACCGTTTTTGTTTTGTTTTTTGTTTTTGGTATAGCTCTGTGCCAGACAGAGCTTGCCCAATCGAGCATGTGGGGGTAAACTCATGGCCCGGGTCAGTCCCAGGCCACATCAAACAAAGCAAGGCCTTCAGCACAAGGGAGATTTCTGCTCTTCTTGGCAGGGATGGCAGCCCAGAGATTATAAAGGATTTGGGTCAGGGAGAGTCATCATGAACATCCTGTTCCAGGAGCCCTGAGGCCCCGAGGCCTAGGATGGAGGACAGGTGACAAATACATTTCCCAAGGTCACATCACTGTTTCTCTCTGGCTGTGAAGTGGTAGCAGAGCCTCAGATTGATTCCTGGATCAGGTTATTGGATTTATTTATTGGATTTATTGATTATCAGTCCAGAGCTCTTTCCACCTCCCCAGCCAACAGGAGACCCATGGTCTCCTCCAACCCTGTGGCACCTTCTGAACCTCGTGTTTCACCTGGAGCTGCAGAGGTGCTCTGTCTAGCCAATATGTCACAGCCTCTCCAGACCCAGGGACCGAGGGCTTGGACAGGCCCTGCTCCTCTGCCAGGGAGCGTCATGGAACCACAACATGAAATCCACCCAGGATAACATTTTGTGTTTACTGAGCAGAGCCTGAGACCCACTTGCAAAATTATTTTATGGACCTAATTGGATGTGCCTCATACTCCATTTTCAGAAAATTCTTTCACAAATGATTAACTGGCACAAATAGAAAATGTTGCCAGCTGGCTGCTGACCACATGTGACAAA
Organism: Sapajus apella; assembly: GCF_009761245.1. NCBI lineage: Eukaryota > Metazoa > Chordata > Mammalia > Primates > Cebidae > Sapajus > Sapajus apella. The sequence goes on along the minus strand of NW_022436992.1, from coordinate 11,424,722 downwards.
CCACCTCTCCATCACTAAGGTCACCAGTGCCCCTTTAACACTCAGGTCACGGATCTCCTCAGTTTGTTGTTAGAACATTTGAGGAAATAGCCCAACTTAAAAAAAAAAGAGTTTTAAAAATGAGGTATAATTTATATACAGTGAAATGCTCAGATCTAACCTACAGAGTTTGATGATTGCTAGAAAATGCATACAGTGTGTAGCCATTACCCCAGTTATGATACAAAGCATTTCATCGCCTAGAAAGTTCCCTCTTGTCCTTTTCCAATCAATCCCAATTGTTCTAATTTCTATCGCCATACGTTGGTTTTGTCTTTTGTTGAACGTCATATAAATGGGATCACACAGTGTACAGTCTTCTATGTCTAGCTTCCTCCATGCAGCGTAACATCTGTGAGCTTCATCTATGTTGTTGAGTATATTAGCAGTCCCTTCCTTTTTATTGTGGAATACTTTTCCATTGCATGTATATTCCACAATTTGTTTATCCATTTACCTATGGATGGATGTTACATTTGGAGTTTTCTAGTTTCTGGCTACTAAGAATAAAGCTGCTGTGAACATTTATATACAAGATTTTGTGTAGGGTGGATGGTCATAAGGTTTTATTTGTCTGTGGTAAAAATACCTACAAGTGGAATTTCTGGATCATAAGATACATGTATGTTTAACTATATTTTTTTAAAAAGGCTGGGAGTGGCGTCTCACACCTGTAATCCCAGCACTTTGGGAGGACACGGTGGGTGGATCACTTGAGGTCAGGAGTTCAAGACCAGCCTGGCCAACATAGTGAAACCCTGTCTCTATTAAAAATACAAAAGATTAGCTGGGTGTGGTGGCAGACGCCTGTACTCCCAACTATTTGGGAGACTGGGGCAGGAGAATCGCTTGAACCTGGGAGGTGGAGGTTGCAGTGAGCCAAGATCGTGCCATTGTACTCCAGCCTGGGCAACAAGAGCAAAACTCTGTCTTGAAAAAGAAAAAGGAAGGAAGGAAGGGAGGGAGGGAGGGAGGGAGGGAGGAAGGGGAAAAAAATAACAAACTTGTGACTTGTTTTTTATGTCACCTTCCTGAAAGTTTGTTTTGAAATCAGTTTTAATTTCTAAGCTGTTCAAAGACTACATTAAAACAACTTCCATGAGGAGGGGGTGTCCACAGCTGTTATTGAAAGTAACCATTTTGGCTGAGTGTGGTGGCTCACGCCTGTAATACCATCACTTTGGGAGGCTGAAGCAGCTGGATCACTTGAGACCAGGAGTTTGACACCAGCCTGGGCAACATGGCAAAACCCCATCTCTACAAAAAAAAAAAAAAAAAAAAGGAGCGGGGGGGGTGGGATGTGCCTATATTCCCAGCTACTGGGAAGGCTGAGGTGGGAGGATCAGTTGAGCTCAGGAGACAGAGGTTTCAGTGAGCTGAGATGGCACCACTGCTCTCTAGCTTGGGTGACAGAACAAGACTCTGTCCGAAAAAACAACAAAAGTAACTGTTCAATTCACTGCACTAACCAGTAGATTTCATAATTGGTGCTAACTTTGGGTTGTACCCAGAAAATGCTTCTTCACGTTACTAATGGAAGCGTACTAAGTAAAATTGAAATAGATGCATCAAAGGTTATTTACATCAAAAGTTTGACCAGACCTTTTGGAAATTTGCCTTAAGCTTCACTGATTACAATTAAGGAGGGTGATTCATTAAAAATGTAAACTAAGGAACGGTGGGCCTTTGAAAATCTAATCTGAGTTCTCAATTTTTACTGCTGTAGACTTAGTCTTACCCCAGGGAAGATAAACAGAATTCTTTGTAACTCAAGGGCCAAGTTGCCTGGGCTTTTACTCTCTTGTAGTTGTATCTTCAAGCCCAATAGTAATAGAAAGTGACATGATGAAGCTTTTGAGTTTGGGGAAATTGAACAGGAAAAACGGGTCAAAAAGGGTCTGACTCTGGCTGACCCCCAGGGAACTGGGACAGAGGAAAATGGCTGCTGGACCACAGAGATGGTGTTGCAGTCTCACCAATGCACCTTAACGTAGCTGTTTCTCACTGTCTGAACTGGTAGCCCAGGTTCTTTGTCCTACGTCCAAGAAAATTAAGGAATGTGGACACAAAGGCGGCGCTGGAGCCAAAGTTTAGTAAGTGAAAGTAAAAAGGCTCTCCGCAACAGAGAGAGAAGTCTAAGTGGATTGCTGGGTAATAGCTGAATCCAAAAGTTTTTATAAGAAACCCCTCTCATCTCTGTAGCAGTTTGAGTAATTTCTCTTATCTGTAAAGCTGTCTGTGCCATGCCCCTTAATCTCATGCAGCTGTGGGTATGTCTGTAGATAAGCACAAAGCGCAGCTTCTCGTTTATATAATTATGAGTTTGTTTTAGGTAAGCCTCCCTCCTCCCTGTGCAAGTTCTCACCATATATCTACCTGAAAAGGGGAGAAAAATTTTTCCCGGGAGCCTGCTCTTTAGACAAAGAACAAAGAACTTCTGAGTAGGATCCTGTTTTGTCTGTCCAGGTGCAGCCTGAGTTTTGTCTTGTTTTCCCCATGTTGATTTATTTTTGTCTGTTGCAGTAACTTTTCAGGGAGGCTGCTTCTGCACTCTGAATTTTTCCCAAATGATTTTTCCTACTTTCCTTCTCCCTTAGAGGCATCCTGAACCTCTTTGTTTGTCTTGGCGAAACCTCAGAGAAAAGGCTGCAGGTGTCTGGTTAAGCTGAAACTAGGGACTGTGGCCTAAAAAGCTTATGTGAGAGGCTGGACTAGCTTAATTTGTCACTGGGGAAGTGGGATTATCAGAACTGGGAAGCTAGACCGGGAGCTGAATTCTAGGACAGCAGCAGCAGCAGGTTCCTGGGAGGTCTCCAGGGAATAATACTGCAGACATTGAATTTCCTGGCAATCTTGATTGTCCTCTGTATAAATGAATCATTGTTTATCATTCTGCAGACACTTCTGGTGTTAGAATTTTACACTCACACCCTTTGCTATGTGATTTTGCAGTGCTCTCCATTAGCGTGAGTGCAGTATTCCTCCGCCATTGATGTTAGCTTGGCCATGTGACTTGTTTTGGTCAATGGAGTGTGAAAAGGGGTGACTCAAGAAGCCTGAAAAGGCATCATGTGTTTCTGCTAACTTCCTGGGCTCTTGCCAGTTGCCATGAAGAGAATGTGCTCTGTGTGGTGGCTCATGCCTGTAATCTCAGCTCTTTGGTAGGCTGAGATGGAAAGATTCCTTGAGTTCAGGAGTTCAAGACCAGCCTGGTCAATATAGCAAGATCCCATCTCTCCAAAAAAAAAAAATTAGTTAGGCATGTTGTTATGCATCTGTAGTCGCAGCTACTTGGGAGGTTGAGGTATGAGGATTGTTTGAGTTCAAGGAGGTTGAGGCTGCAATGAACCGTGATTGCACCACTGCACCCCAGCCCGGGTGACTGAGTGAGACCCTGTCTCTTAAAAAAAAAATGGAGAACGTGTCCTGGTAGTGCTGGTCCAACGACACTGGGAAGACAGATAGACCTGAGCCAGCTTGGAGCCTAAATCCAAGCCCAGCAGCCCCATGGCCTGATGCAGAACTTCCCAGCCAACTTACAGCCCTGAGAGCAAGGAAGACAAAAGCTTATTGTATGCTCATGGTTTGTTTTGCAGAATTTTTTTTTTTGAGATGGAGTTTCGCTCTGTTGCCCACACTGGAGTGAAATGGTGCAATCTCAGCTCACTGCAACCTCCGCCCACTATGTTCAAATGATTCTCCTGCCTCAGCCTCCTGAGTAGCTGGGATTACAGGCACGCGCCACCATGCTTGGCAAATTTTGTATTTTTAGTAGAGATGGGGTTTCTCATGTCGGTCAGGCTGGTCTCGAACCCCTGACCTCAGGTGATCTACCCACCTTGGCCTTCCAAAGTGCTGAGATTACAGGCATGAGCCACCACGCCCAGCTGTTATGCAGAATTATTATAGCATTTGCTGACTGATACATCTACCAAATACCTGGTCTTTTCTTTCATATTAATACAAACCCCAATTTTTAACTGGCTGTTTGCAATAAGGCTAAATTCCTCAGCCTTTCTTACAGCTAGATGTGAGCATACTAGTGAGTTCTGATCAATTAGATGTCAGTAGAAGTGGCTAGGTGCAGAGGTTCATGCCTGTAATCCTAGCACTTTGGGAAGCTTAGGCAGACAGATCATTTGACCTCAGGAGTTTGAAACCAGCCTGGCCAACATAGTGAAACCCTGTCTCTACTAAAAATAAAAATAAAAAAAATTAGCCAGACATCATGGCGGGCACCTGTAATCCCAGCTACTTAGGAGGCTGAGACAGGAGAATTGCTTGAACCTAGGAAGCAGAGGCTGCAGTGAGCCGAGGTCGCTCCACTGCACTTCAGCCTAAGTGACTGAGAATAAGACTCTGTCTCAAAAAAAAAAAAAAAAAAAAAAAAGTTAGTAGACGTGTTTGTGGCAGCTTCGGAGGCCTTTCCTTAAAAGCCAAGGGCATGCAATCTTCATCTCTTCCTTCATCCTGCTGTCTGGAACAAGGATATTATAGCTGGATCTCTAGCTGACATTTTGTATCCTGAGGAAGCTGTTCCTGCCCTAGGGAAGATGGAGCTATGAGCTACCTGGACTATTCTATGAGAGAGAAACAAACTGTTCTTTAAGGCTCTTTATCTCTGCCATTCCCCTGCTGAACTTATTCCTGACATAGTTCTCCAGCCAGCTCTTACTAAGTCTGAAGAATCATTGTGATATTACTTATGTGCAGACTATTGACTATTGTGTAGCAATGATCAACTGTTATCTATATGAATCAAAATGGGCATGGCACTAAACAGTTTAAAGTCAGTCTCTCCGGAGGGAGAATGGAGAGTGGTTGATAATGGGTACTGGTTCTTTTAGGGGTTATAAAAATGTTCTATCTAATATGAGATAGTGGTGATGGTTGCACAGCTCTGTGAATACACACACACACACACACACACACACACACAGAACTGCAAACTTTAAAAGGGTGATTTTTGACCCTAAAAGTGCGGTGGCTCATGTCTATAATCCCAGCACTTTGGAAGGCCGAGCAGGAGGATTGCTTGAGCTCAGGAATTTGTGATTGGCTTGGGCAACATGATGAGACTCTGTCTCTACAAAAAAATTTAAAAATCCGCTGAGTGTGGTGGTGTGCACCTATAGTCCCAGTTACTCGGGAGGCTAAAGTGGGAGGATTGCTTGAACCTAGGAGGTTGAGCTGCAGTGAGCAGTGATCATGCCACTGCACTCCAGGCTGGGTGACAGAGTGAGATCCTGTTTCAAAATAAAAGGGAGGTGGTGAGTTTTATGGTACTTGAATTATGTTGGAATAAAGCTGTTACCAAAAAATCAACCTCTTGTTCATTGTTTATGCCTTTGTTTTGTTTTGTTTTGGTTTTGAGATGGAATCTCACTCTGTCACCCAGGCTGAAGTGCAGTGGCATGATCTCAGCTCACTGCAACCTCCGCCTCCCAGGTTCCAGCAATTCTCCTACTTCAGCCTCCCGAATAGCTGGGATTACAGGCACTTGCCACCACGTCTGGCTAATTTTTGTATTTTTAGTAGAGACAGGGTTTCACCATGTTGGCCCGGCTGATCTCGAACTCCTGACCTCAGGTGATCCACCCACCTTGGCCTCCCAAAGTGCTGGGATTTCAGGCATGAGCCACCACACCTGTTTTGTTATGCCTTTGTGAGGGAGGTATTATTTCTCCCACTTTACAGTACATAAAACTAAGGCTCAGAGAGCTGATGTGTTTATACACTCCTAGTTTATACACCTCATAAATGTCAAAGACAAGAATGGAACTCAGGTCTCCTAACACCAGCACCGTGAAGCTTCCATCCCAACCCCTGAGTGTTTTTGGCCCTCCTAAGGCCATGAGGCATCTGGATTCAGGGACTATTAGGCAACTTTGAGTGATGGGTCAAGCTTGTTTGCAGCTCTTCCTTTTAGCATCTTCTCTCTGGCTCCCCCGTCCTCTGCTCACCCCCTTCTTATGCCAACAGTCCTGGTTGCTCAGGGTCCCTGCATGCTCTGTTTGACAAGCATGCTTGCCAGGAGATAGAAAAATATACTTGACTGATAGAAACCAACATAACACAATTACAAATAGGTTTTCCCGTGTTGCCATGTACCCCAACTCTCACATGTACTTACCCCTGGTAGCTGGAAGTGTGGGCATCATCCTTGTGGACCTTACCATCTGGGGGACTTTCAGCTGATAGCAACACACATTTATGGGAGGGTTCTTTGAACGAGCCACTTTGATGGGGGCTTTTAGATGCATTCCTACTGAAACTTCCCCACAGTCCGTGGAATATGAGCACTGCTGAGCTCATGTTACAAATAATGAAACTGAAGCTTAGGAAAGCTTAGGTAACCTATCCAAGTTTTTGCAGATACTAAGTGACCAAGCCAGGGTTCCAACCCAAGTATCCTAATTCAAAATTCATCATTCTTTTCCTTATTTTGTATGTGCGTTTGTCAGTATTCCCCATGAGGCCTAACACATTTCTGGAGCAAGGCAGGGGATCAAGAAGGTGAGAAAAAAAACCTAAATAAATGAAAGCCAGCCTTTGCCAGCTTGCCCAGAGGCTTTATTTTTTTCTTAAGGACGATTTATGAATCAGTCTTCAACCCAAGCACACACATATGTGCCAGCAAGACTCACTCTAAGGTTTTCATTTTCAACAGAAGAGAGTCAACTGCCCTGGATTGGCATGGTTTGTGCATAAAATGGGCAGGAAAAGAATGGGAGGAAGAGAAGCAGGACAGGTCTTGCTTTATCTTCTTAGAGTCAACAAGGGCTGCTGAGGGGCTGGAAGCCAAACATTCTGAGACAGGAGTCACTTGAGAGAGCCCCACTGTGCTAAACATTGTACCTGTGTTAACTCACCCCCAGTCCTCATGATAACCCGGTAAAATAGATATGATGATGATGATGATTTACAGTCCAGCACATCTAACCAAGATCACCCAGTTAATAAATGGTAGCACAAGGATTTGAACCCATATCTGTCTGGCCCCAGAGCCCAGCTATTAACCACCGCTCTGTAATTCTCTCTAGCACCAAACATCTGGAATGAACTACTGAGGGCTGCCAGCTTCCATTGCCGTAAGTCACGATTAAGTTTCAAGGGAACCCACAAACTACAGAAGGAAAAGGAATGCTGGTAAAGTCATGGGCTGGCAAGATGTAGAAACTCTTGCCAAACTAATGCCATATGATGTTATTTACAAGACCTTACCTCCTTCCAAAATGGATTGTATGGAGGTGAACACTGGGCCCTCTGCTGGCATTGCGGTCACTACTTGGCCCTGGACACTTCTGGCCCCAGTGCCACCAATGCTTTGCCATCAGCCCCAGAAGGAATATCAATTACGTTTTTCAGTATAGATTTATTTATTTAGAGATGGAGTTTTGCTCTTGTCACACAGGCTGGAATGCAATGGCGTGATCTTGGCTTACTGCAACCTCCACCTCCTCATTTCAAGTGATTCTCCTGCCTCACCTTCTGAGTAGCTGGGATTACAGGCACATGCCACCACACCTAGCTAATTTTTTTTGTATTTTTAGTAGAGATGGGATTTCACCATGTTGGCCAGGCTGGCCTTGAACTCCTGACCTCAGGTAATCCACCAACCTCAGCCTCCCAAGGTGCTGGAATTACAGATGTGAGCCACCGCGCCCAGCCCAGTCTAGATTTAAAAGTACCAGATGAGGATCTGATCAGCCGTACTTGGTTTGTATATCTGTGTTCCCGCTACCAGAGGTCCAGGGGAGTTTTTCACTTTCTCAGCATCCAAGATGAGACCCTGACACAAGGGCAGATTCCCCACAATCAGGAAGCAGTCTCAGACGTCAACAATAATAACAAAAAAAAAATGGCTACTATAATTGAGATCATGATACCTACTTCTTAGGGTTTCTGGGAGCATTGCATAAGATCATTCATTTATTCTGCCACCATTTATTTCCAATACCCTAAGCACTGTGCTAAGTGTTGAGTAGTGTCTGTAAGTACTGGCACAAAATAAGCACTCAATAAACGATGACTATCTTAAAAGATGCTATAAATAGAAGCGGAGATGAAGTAAATGACACCTGGGAGGATTTTTTTAGTTGAATATTCAACTGATCTCTGATAGCTAAGCTTCCTGGAAGCCAATGGGAATAGTAATTCTAATGACAGTAACATCGAAGAGCTGATTTATTGGGTATTTTCTCTGTGCCAGCCACTGTGCTAAACACTGTGCAGGTATTAACTCATTCCCAGCCCTCTTGATAACTCAATAAAATAGATATGATGACAATGATGATTTTAGAGTCCAGTATATCTAACCAAGATCACCCAGTTAGTAAATAATAGCACAAGGATTTGAACCCATATCTGTCTGGCCCCAGAGCCCAGCTATTAACCACTGCTCTGTAATTCTCTCTAGTACCAAACATCTGGGCTGAACTACTGAGGGCTGCCAGCTTCCACTGCTATAAGTAGAGCCTTTGCAGAGCTCCCAAGGTCAGTTTGTAAAGGCGGCAAAGGCACAATGATTTATTCCTTACCATCTTTTTGGCATTTTTGTTTACTAGGCTGGTTTGCATTTTATGCAATGGATTTAAAATTTCCCTTTCTTTTCTATGCCTAGGAATAGTGGCAGAAGCAAGTAAGAAGGTGCTGAGGATGGATGTGAAGCAAAACCTTTTACCCAGTCTTTGTAGATTTGCCATGGCAGAAAGCCTGGCAGGAGACGGGCCTTTAATCATCCATTGTCCATTAATTCATGGAACCAGTGCTTCCTTGGCACAGTGGGGAAGAAACAAGATGGGCTTTATGCTAAAAAACGTAGGGGTTGGATGGGAACTTAGATCTTCTAATCCAGTTGTTCCCAAGCATTTTTAAAACAGTGGAACCCATTCCTTAAAGGAAATCTTCACAAAAGCCCACATTCTAAAATAGACTAAACAGGAGCTACTATGGCTGAAGGAAGGCTGGGGGCCCAGAGCAGCCTGCGAATCACTGAGTCTAGCCCCCGTGATACAGGTGGGGAAACAGGGGCCTGAAAATGAGAGTGACTTGTCCACGATCTCATGGCCTTTTAGTGGCAGAGTCAGCTCCCAGACCCAGCACCTGTACCCAAGGCAGTGCCCTCTCTGCTAGAGCGTGTCTCTTGGCTCCTTCCAACTCAGCACCTCCCCACTCAGGACTCCTCCTACAGCCTCATGCAGGTAAAACAGAAGGAGCCATTTTACTAAAAACCCTAGAAGACATTGGAGCACAAGCAGTTCATCCCCTCGGACTCCTCTAACAGAGTGACGCTGAGCAGGGAGAGCTGTTCCTTTCCTCGTTGCTACAGGTGGCTGTGTAGCAGGGATGCCATGTCAGTTCTGCTTCAAGAGACATGAAGTCTTTTTGGTGATGCCTGGGAGAGGTACAGTGGCGTGAGGACATGTGCTATGACAGAAATAGCAATGGTGTCTGTGCGGTCAAGTTTCCATCAGGAAGCAAACAGCGTCTCAAACTGGGTGTCTGAGGAGCAGGTAGTAAAGAACCACTTGCAGGGATGTGGGTTAAGGGGTGGCGAAGCCTGACAAAGCTAGGAACAGCAGGAAGTCTTTACTTCTCCTGGATCTGAGGGGGCAAAGGCAGGTGTGGTTACAATATCGGCCACTTGATAAAAGTTGCACCCTTTATTATGGGAATAAGACCAATTCATGCAGAGAGCGAGCAGGATATAAATACTCTGGCCTCACTTTCCTCTAGACCCTGCCTTCAGTACCTTTCATTGGCTGAACCCGACCAGAAGCTAGGGCAAAGTAGCCTGGATAATGCAATTCATAAAGGTCAGCATTTCAGGACACCGAGCATGGCAGAGGAGGGTGGAGAGGAGCGTCCGGAGGAATACTATAGCTTAAATATGTTCTCCAAAGTTCATATGTTGGAAACTTAATCCCCAGTGAAACAGTGCTGAGAGGTGAGAACTTTAAGAGGTGAGTAGGTCATGAGGGCTTCACCCACATGAATGGATTAATGCCATTATTGTGGGAGCAGATTCATTATCACGGAGTTGGGAGTGAGTTCTTAATGGAAAAATGAGTTTGGCCCCCTTTGTCTCTTGCTGTCTCTTGCATGTGCTCTCTTACCCTTCCACCTTCCACCATGGGATGACATAGTAAGAAGGCCCTCACCAGATGCTGACCCCAGATTCTGATTTTAGACTTTCAAGCCTCCAGAACTGTGAGAAATAAATTTCTGTTAATTATAAATTATCTAGTCTGTGGTATTATGCTATAACAGCTCCAAATTGATTAAGACCAAGGGTACACAGAATATAACCAAGGCAGTATTATCCAGTGGAAGCAGCAGTGTCTAATAGGCCTCAGAAGGCGCTGGCCACACTTGTTCATGAGCACATATAAGCCACTCCCAGAAATTCTCAGGGGCACAGGAGCTTTTGTAGGGCTGATGTAGGGAAGAACTCGAGAAATAAGGTCATAACTATGACCTCATTTATACCTACTGAGGCCTGGGAAAACTTAGTACATTTCATAACTAAAGCCTAGCTCCCCTGAGATTGGCAGTGGTGGGATAATGTCTGGGTTAAAGGGGCAAGTGTGGTCCCCAAAGGTTTTTTTTGTCCCTAGAGACCTCCTCATCTCCATCACTCTTGCTACCATGGCAGTCACAGGGAAGTGTGGCTTTCTCCTTGCCTTAGATATCTACAATACTGCAATGCAATTCCGACACTAGCTATCCATAGTGGACCAGACTCCACAGGTTAAGGACGCAGTCCTCAACAAAACTGCTCTCACTTCAGATTCCAGTCATAAGTGTGGGGGTCCCCAGGCCACTTGCAGTTTTAGTCAACTGGCTGTAAATTCAGGGGTTCCTACTACACCCTCATGTTTGATAATTTGCTAGTATGACTCGCAGAACTCAGGAAAGCACTATACTTATGATTTTAGTTGTATTATGAAGTATAAAAATCAGAGCCAGTCAAATGAAGAGACTCATAGGGCAAGGTGTGGGAGGGTCCCAAACATGGAGCTTCTATGACCTCCTCACATGAAACCAGGAACACATCGCCCTCCCAGCATATCAATGTATTTACCAGCCAGGAGGTTTGCCTAAGCCTTAGTGTCTAGAGTTTTGTTTGTTTGCTTTTGTTTTTGTTTTGAAACAAAGTCTTGCTCTGTCACCCAGGCTGGAGTGCAGTGGTGCAATCTCAGTTCACTGCAACCTACGCCTCCCAGTTTCAAGTGATTCTCCAGTTTCAGCCTCCCAAGTAGCTGGGATTGCAGGCATGCGTCACCCTGCCTAGCTAATTTTTATATTTTTAGTAGAGATGAGGTTTCACAATGTTGGACAGGCTGGTCTTGAACTCCTGACCTCAGGTGATCTGCCTCGGCCTCCCAAAGTGCTGGGATTACAGGCATGAACCACCATGCCCGACCAGTGGCTAGAGTTTTTATTGGGGTTTCATTACACAGGCAAGATTGAGTGAATCATTGGTCATATGCTCAAACTCAAATCCAGCTTCCTACCCTCTAGGTTCAAATTCCAACCCTCTAATCACATAGTTGGTCTTTCCAGCCTGGCCAGCCCCCATGGGCCTGCCATGACTCACTTTCTTAGCATAAACTCAGGAGTAATCCCAGGGGCTCCCCAGGAATAACAAAGACTCTTCTACCACTCAGAAAATTCCAAGGGTTTAGAAACTCTGTCCCATGAATCCAAAAACAAAGACCAGACAAACTCTTTATAACACAACAGTATCTGTAGCATGGCTGTCCCAAGGAAGAAACACTTCACCAGGATCTGACTAAACACTAGCACTTTCCTTCGTCCCAGGCCGCTATGTTCTTAGCGACTAACTGGAGTGTTGTGTGGAGGCTTCTGTGGCCAAATCTAGGACCAATTGGAAGCAGTAATATAGTTAACTAGTCATGACAACCCTTGCAAACAAGACGGTGAGAAGGGGAAAGCAGGAGCATGCATGTGGATACTTGCTAATCTTGGGCTAAGGGACTTTTTTTTTTTTTAAAGAGAACAACCACAGAGTAATAAAAAATGATAATGCTGATTGCAAACAAAAGTTTTCTCCCATGAAAGGAAAATAAAAACCTGGGACTCCTACTCACTGTGCCAAAAGGAAAAAATTAAGCTGAAAGCTGAGTCATCCAAGAAACTGCCTTTCCTTTGTTCCTGAGCAGACAGCTACCGAAAAAAAGGGCACGGTGGTCCACGCTCAGCTACTTGGGAGGCTGAGGTGAGAGGATCACTTAAGCCCACTGCAGTCCACTCTGAGCAACAGAGCAAGACCCCATTTCAAAAACAAACAAGCAAAAACAATCACATTAACCCCAAATAATTGTCTTAATGAATGTGGGCCTCTTCCAGGGTCTATCATGTCAACCCACCCATGTGGAGAGCTGATGTTCCGCTGATATGGACTAGTTATCAAGTCAATTATTAAATGACTGAAACACTTGCAGCTGGTTGGTAAATCATTGCTGCTCCTCTCTCCCAGAGTGCCCTCCTATCATTCTGGCTTCCCCAGCCCCTCCTTTGGGGCCACGATGGCTATATATAGTCATTTGCAGAGTGCAGTGCAAAATGGAAATGCAGAGCCCTTGTTCAAAAACAATAAGCTGGGCATAGTGGCATGCACCTGTCGTCTCAGCTATTCTGAAGGCTGAGGCAGGAGGATTGCTTGAGCCCAAGAGTTTGAGGCTGTACTGCGCTATGATCACACAGAGCCACTGCACTTCAGCCTGGGCAACATAGTGAGACTCGATTTCAAAAAATAAATAAATAAATACAAATTAATGCCCATAAAGCCAGCCCTGCCCACGTCCCTCTCCAGACCTCTTCACAATCTAATTGAAGGCTAGCTTCGTGGCCAGCGTCCTTCTGATTTATAGAAGTTGGCAGAACACTCCAGTTGTTCACCTCCATTACCCCAGCAAATGCAGAGGAGCATGTAATGTGACTAAGAAATCAGTGTTTTCAGACTTTGGGGGTTGTTACTGCATCATAACTCAGTGCATCCTGACTAATAGTCACCAACACCCTATAAGTTCCTAAATATTTTGACTATCATTCTGTCCACATAGTTTTGTCTTTGCATCACAAGCAAGATAACCAATTGTTTTGCCTTGTGTAAGGCAAGGAACATGGTTTGACTAGGTTAATGGAAACTCTTTATCAGAATTATACAAGGCAAAACAGGATTCCCAAACTCTATTTTTAACCAGCCTCCTTTGCCAATACAATGAAGTAGATACTTTCTATCAGTGTTCAGATAAAATAGTAAAATGTGTATTTATAAACGTTTTAATACGTCACAAGATTAAAAGACTTATGTTTTTATTGAATGCCTTTCTTTTTGTTTTATTTTATTTTTATTTATTTATTTAGGAGATGGAGTCTCACACTGTCACCCAGGCTGGAGTGCAGTGGCATGATCTTGGCTCACTGTAACCTCCACCTCCCATGTTCAAGTGATTCTCCTGCCTCAGCCTCCCCAGTAGCTGGGACTACAGGTGGGTGCCACCTGGCTAATTTTTTGTAGCTTTAATAGAGACGGGATTTCACCATGTTAGCCAGGATGGTCTCGATCTCCTGATCTCAAGATCCACTCGCCTCGGCCTCCCAAAGTGCTGGGATTATAGGAGTGAGCCACTGCGCCGGGCCTTGTTTATTTATTTGAGACAGAGTCTCCCACCTGTCGTCCAGGCTGGAGTGCAGTGGCACAATCTTGGCTCATTGCAACCTCTGCCTCCCAGGTTCAAGCAATTCTCTTGCCTCAGCCTCCCGAGTAGCTGGGATTACAGATCCACGCCACCACACCCAGCTGATTTTTTTGTATTTTTAGTAGAGATGGGATTTCACCATGTTGGCCAGGTTGGTCTCAAACTCCTGACCTCAGGAAATCTACCTGCCTCAGCCTCCCAAGTGCTGGAATTACAGGAGTGAGCCACTGAGCCCAGCCATTATTTTACTTTTATTATTTGAGAGAGAGTCTCACTCTGTCACTCAGGCTGGAGTATAGTGGCATGATCTTGGCTTACTGCAGCCTCTACCTCCCAGGCTCAAGCAATCCTCCCACCTGAGCTTCCAGAATAGCTGGGACTGTAGGCATGCACCAACACGTCCAGCTAATTTCGTTTATTTTTTATAGAGACAAGGTCTCACTATGTTACCCAGGCTGGTCTCAAACTCCTGGGCTTAGGCGATCCTCGTGCCTGGGCCTGCTAAGGTGCTAGGATTACAAGTGTGAGCCACCGCCTGGCCTTGGATGCTTTTCTTAAATGAGTGCCGTGGCCACCGGAGGAGGAGGAGGGTGAAGAAAGCAGTAGTCTTAGCATTTCTTGGTTTGTGCAGCTGATTTCCTTCCTAGAGGGAGATTGGGTGAGCAGAGAAAGAACAAAAGGCTGAGGAGAGCTGGCATCCAAGGGGAGCTCCCAGCCCCTCTCCACTCCTCCCGCTCCTCCTCCAGCCCATAGAAGAAGCGAATGAAGTTGGGGTCTGAATCGCCAGTGTTGGTAGGGAGCAGGGAATGCAGGAGTAAGAAAATAATGTAGTGAGGAGTTCCAGGCAAGGGAGGGCAGGGCAAGGGATTTTTAGGGCAGTGAAATTACTCTATGATAATATAGTGGTGGATCCATGTCATCCTACATGTGTCAGAACCTACAGAATGTGCAATACTAACAGTGAACACTAATGTGAACCATGGACTTCAATTAACATTAATGTATCAATGTTGGCTCACCAGTTGCAACTGATGTACTATACTAGCATAAAATGTTAATAACAGGGCAACTTGGGGTGGTGAGGGAATAGGTGGGAACTCTGTATTTTCTGCTCAATTTTTTCTACAAACCTAACACTGACTCAAAAAAAAGTTTAAAAATAATAAAATGGACATATATTGGATGTCTATTTATATATTTCAGTTTTATTATAACTGAAACACTCTTGCTTCTCACTGACTCTAATGACTCTTTTTCCACCAGGCCTCTCCTAAGCAACAGGATGGAAAGATAAAGGTGATATTGGCAGTGAGCTGAGAAGAAAGGCCACAAGAGGCCACTTGGCCTGCTGTGACTTTGGACTCAAGGCCACTGTGTACAGTTGTGCAGGTGGTGCACTGCACAAAGACACCACATCAGAGAGGATATATTCTCCTTATAGACATTAGAGCCTTATATATTGATTATGCAAATTTCAATACGTGCTTTTTTCTAATTTGGTGACACTGTCTAGGCCTTACGCCTTCCCAAGGGTGGGAGACCTCCATGGGGCCCAGCTTTGCTTACCTAGAGGCAGTTTTGAGTCTTAGGGTAAAACCCCTGCACATTTCCACTCTCCAGAACCTTGAGGTGTGTCAGGTTATGACAAGATCTGTGCCCAGAAAAGTACATAAGCGGAAAATGGTGAAACCTTCTCATCCAGGTGCAGAAAAGAAGAGAGGAGCAAGAACTTGGGCTGGCTCAGACACAAGTTCGGGCATCAGAACCTACACATGGTTCTGGTTTCTAGAACAAGAAGCATGGTTTCTAGAAGGACAGATTAATGTCGTGTATGAGAGTGCAAGTGGGTTCAGGATCCTGGTGGCTAGGGGTAGAAATGACTGAGGGCCTGCAACTCTTCCCCTCCATCCAGACTGCCAAGACTGCTGAACTTTGGGCATGCCCACATAAGACACATAGGTGAGCTGCATCTTCCCTTCCGCCCCCGTGTTTACGCTGCTGATTCGCTGCTTTAAGAACAAGCCCACATAAGACCAAGCATGCACTGAACCTAACAGGCCTGTCCTCCCAACTGGGCGTGGCTCGGGTATGGCCTTGCACGGGGGAGGCCTGGGGAGTTGACTGTGGCAGGACGTGCAGGTGGACAACTCCATGGCTTATGGTGATGTTTCACGTTAAAGGATTTTTTGGGGAGATAACAACAATAACATTTTGGAAACAGGAAAGCAAACAAATGAGGAATATTTGACTGAAAGCCAAGTCTCAAGCTTGACTTGGAGAAGGCCAGAGCCACTGTTTGACACCACAGCCTCCTCAAAAGACAGACTTGGGGCCAGGCGCGGTGGCTCACGCCTGTAATCCCAGCACTTTGGGAGGCCAAGGCGGGAGGATCGCCTGAGGCCAGGAGTTCGAGACCAACCTGGCCAACATGGTGAAAACCCATCTCTGCCAAAAATACAAAAACTTATCCAGGTGTGGTGGTGGGTGCCTGTAATCCCAGCTACTTGGGAGGCTAAGGCAGGAGAATGGCTTGAGCCTGGAAGGAGGAGTTTGCAGTGAGCCGAGATCTTGCCATTGCACTCTAGCCCGGGTAACAAGGGCAAAACTCTGTCCCAGAAAAAAAAAAAAAGAAAGAAACAAAAGAAAAGACAGACTTGGAAGCCCCAGGAATATGGGGACCTGGCAGGCAGTTCACAGCTTATTAAAATGGAGAGGACTAGGAGGAGAGCTGTGTGAGAGATAGTTCTAGTTAATGTATGTAAATTACTTAATAAGCCGTATTTACATTTGGTGAGCAATCCATGGGGGTCTTTCTAGGTCTTTCTGAAGCTCCTTAATGCTCTCTCCAACTCTATTCCGCTGGTCACCTGCCCTTCTCTACCCTCAGCATGCGTCTGGAGCTTTACTCTCTGGAAAGGGTGACAGAGGTAGGTCTCTGAACTGGAGGCCCAAGATCAGTGGAGTGTGGGGTGTGGAATGGAAAACAGGGATGGAGGACAGATATCACTGATTGCTAAACTCAGGGACTCCCAGCCTTTCTCACTGCATGGGGGCCACAACCTGCGGCAGCCTCACCGCACCTTCCAGGCAAGGCCCTGGAGGACTCCTCTCCGGGGAGTCTGAACAGCCCAAGAGGAAAAACCTAAGGACACTGGTGCTTGGGTGACCCAGCACCATCCACACATGCTTAATTGATGAGGAAGTGTCACCTGAGGTAGGCCTCTGGGAATTTTAAGAGGACTTACAGAATTTGGGATGGGAGGAATCACATAAAAAAATGTGCAGAGGCTGGGTGCAATGGCTCACGCCATTACAATCCCAGCACTTCGGGAGGCTGAGGCAGGTGGCTCATTTGAGATCGGGAGATCGACACCAGCCTAGCCAACATGGTGAAACCCTGTCTCTACTAAAAATACAAAAATTAGCCAGTCAATAGTGGTGTGCACCTTTAATTCCAGCTACTTGGGAGGCTGAGGCAGGAGAATCGCTTGAGCCTAGGAGGTGGAGGTTGCAGTGAGCCGAGATCATGCCACTGCACTCCAGCCTGGGTGACAGAGTGAGACTCCATCTCAAAAAAAAAAAGAAATGTGCAGAGATCATGTGATGCTGTTCAGAGAAACGGTGAGTAGGGCATTGAGCCAGTGACCAGGAAGAGGAGAAGGAAAAATAGGAGATGAGGTTGAAGAGCTGGCTGGGACCAACAGGTGCCTGATAAGGGACCCTGGGGGTGAGTAGGTAGAAGTCAAATTCCCCTCTCCAAGGCTGCTCACCCAGCATGAAGCTGTACCAGCCAGTGAAGACAGTGCATCTAACTCTGGGGACCAGATGGAGGAAGGCCTCTAACACTGGGCTTAGGAGACAGAAGTAAATTTAGGAGATAATGGGGAGCCTGCTGAGAGTTTAGAACAGGGGAGGAACATGGAGGATTGAGTTAGACTTAAGGAGAATGAATTTCTGAGCCAGACACTGTAAGAAGTGATGCTGGGCTACACCAAAGTTAACTGGGAAACTCTGAGGAACTGGTATCTGTATAATAGGAGGAGATGAGAGACTAGAAAACAGGAATTGCTCAGAAAAGAATTGAGTTTTTTGGATGAGAAACAAGAACTCTGATGGAATGCAGGAGGAAGGATTGAGCAAGAGAGAAGGAAAGAGGCTGCCAACCCATCCAAAAGGAGAAAAATACCTTAAACACAACAGGGGACTTCACACGTCTCTAATGGCTTTGGCAGGTTTCTTTGCCTATATCAGCCTCACACTGGAAATGCAAGGAAAAAATTATTTCTTTTTCCCACTGCTGTGGTATTTCAGCTGAAATCAGCCTCATTGACGCAGCCACTGTGTACCAAGGAGTTGACAAATAAAGGAAGTTGGGCTTCTTGGTCAGTGTTTTGTCCTTGGAAATTTTGTTCCTCTCGGCCTTCTGCACGAGGACTTCCCTTACATAGCAACAAGGTCTGTCGCCTTAGGAAGACAGAGGGCAACGCCTGCTAAATGCCCAGTGGAGGAAGCAGCACCACTGAATCAGAAGTTGTTCCTCCTTTCTAGCCTGCCTGCAAACTTGGAATTTTTTCTTTTTTTCTTTTTGAGACAGGGGCTCGCTCTGTCACCCAGGCTGGAGTGCAATGGGATGATCACAGCTCACTGCAGCATCAAACTTCTGGGCTCAAGTGATCCTTATGCCTCAGCCTCCTGAGTAGCTGGGACTACAGGCATGTGCCACCACGCCCAGCTAATTTATTGTTTTCTCTTTGTTTTGTTTTTGTTTTTGTTTTTGTAGAGACAGTGTCTTCCTATGTTGCTCAGGCTGGTCTCAAACTCCTGAGCTCGAGTGATCGTCCCACCTCGGCCTCACAAAGTGCTGGAATTACAGATGTGAGCTGCTGCACCCGATCTGAACTTGGAATTAACTCCCTACTCTTATCTCTGAATAAACACATTGAAAGTTTTGGTTACAAGTACAAATAACTGTCTAGAAAGGGAAGCAAAAACTTCATTACTAACTATTCACATCTTGGTTTATTTAACAGGACCCAAAGGAGATAGGAGAGTCCAGGATAAATAGCATATTAATCACACTTTAGAGTACAGTGAACACTTTCACACCCATTATCTTGATCCTTATTGCAATGCAGAGGGCCTTATGATGATCACCTTCTTACAGCTCAGGACCCAGAGAGGTCCAGTGGCTGCCCAAGAATACACTGGTGGCTGTTGGCAGAGCTGAGACTTGAATCCCAGGCTCCTGATCTCCAGTCTGATGTCCTTTCCTAGGTGTGGATGGTGGCATGGGAGCTGTGAAGGTCTGGGTGTGGGACACCACCCCAGGGTTATGTGTGGTGGGGAAGGGTGTCCAGAGAACCTGAGAGTACAAGCTGGGAGCTGCTTTGGGTCCACCTCCACCTGCTAGGTTGAAGTCACATTCAGGTGCCCCAAATCTCACCTGTTGTCAAGGCCTCTTCCCTCCAGGCACTCTAGCCTGGGCGACAGAGCAAGACTGTCTCAAAATAAAAAACACGAAAATTATTAGCTGGGCATGATGGCACAGACCTGTGGTCCCAGCTACTCAGGAGGCTGAGGCATGAGTATTCCTGAACCCAGGAGGCGGAGGTTGCAGTGAGCTGAGATCATGCCACTGCACTCCCGCCTGGGAAACAGAGCAAGACACTGTCTCAAAATAAAAAAAAAAGAATTACCAGGATGAGCATTCATCTGTGACCCATTAGAATGTCTTTTGTGCTTTAATGTTCTTAATGGCCTAATGAATGCAGCTTGCTCAATGTAGCCCTATGAAGGGCCTACTTGAATCAGGCGTGGTGGGCGATGCTAATGATACAAAGAGGAATTCAGTGTGATCATAAAAGCAGTCACAGTGTGGGCAGGAAAACACATACACTACTTGTCACTATTCAAGCCAGTGCTAAGTAGAGTTATGGGAGGACAGGGGGGCAATTATTATTTCTGGAAAGAGAGGGAAAGTTGGACCGCAGGTTTTGAGAGGAAGAGATGTAGGAGGCTTTGGACCAATGCCAGACAAGACTCCTGATCAAAGGACAGTGGTGAAACACAGGTGTGCTGAAGAAGAGGCAAGGCTCTCACGGGGCTGATGCATGGCATCTGGGAGTCCTGGGGAATGGGAGGAAAAAGGGGAGCTAGCTCTGATTCCATTTACATCTGAGGTCCAGCAGAACAGGGATTGGGGTGGGGAAGAAGGTGTGAGAGTGAGAGATTTATAAGAGGACATGACAATATGAACACTTGGGCATTGTTAACAAAACTGCCCAGATTCTCTCTGAGAAGCAGTATCTATGGTGAGAAGCATATGAAACACGTATACCATTCCTAACTCTGGCACTCACAGGCTGGGGGATATTGGATAACGTATTCCCTCCTGGGTGTCAGCTGGCGCCCACACAGATAAGAAAAATGTGTGCTCACCATGGGTGGGGTTTGATACTGCATTCCCCCTAGCAGGAGACAAATGGCCTCATGAAAGGGGGTAGGTGAAGAGGGCTCAATGAAGGGACTATTTATAAAGGGATGGCCATGGTTAAGGAGCCGGGAAGAGATGGGGAAACTCTGGGGACTTGCATCAGCTGGAAGCACTGTCACTCCTGGTCCTGAAGGGGGAAGGGGTTGAAACTCTCTCTACAGCCATGAGAGAGGGGCTGCCTGATGAGACTCATGGCCTTTGCTAGAGAATGCAGCCACTGCCAACTAGGACAGGGTAGGGTGGGGGTCAGGGTGATAAATATCCCAACTTCTAACTACCCTTCAGTGCCTCTTGGCTGAATACATCCCAAAGCCAGAAGACAAGAGAACCCGTTGAGCTTAGCCTGTAGAGGCCAGCTTCCCCCACAGAGCAGATCAGAAGGAGGAGTGAGTGGGAACTATCTCACACAGGTGGAAGGCTGACACATTTATTGTAATAGTTGTATGTTAATTTTAATGTGTAATAAAAAGAATATACCTTGCATATCAAAACTATGAGTTCACAGCTGTTATTGCTTAGGATAAGGCTAAAGCAGACATTTAAATGATAAAAAGACAATTTAAAGAAATATATAATGGGTGGTATGAGGATATGACAAAAATCACAAAAAGAACGTTTGTAAAGATGAAATTTGGGAAATTCTGGGTAGGATGATATATACAATTTCTCCCAGCTCTGACAGTCTGGGTTTCTAAGTGTCTACATGCAGCTGTACCAAGTACAAGGAAAATACCAGGAACCGTGATAATGAACTTTCAGACCATCTTAGTTCAGTACAATGTTATGATCATGAGCAATACGGTGAGATGATCACAGAACTCCTAGTTTGTTCCACTACTCTTTTTAGATTTTTTTTTTCTTCTTTAAGGTTAAAAAAAAGCACAAGGCTACTGAAAGATTTGAGCACGAACATTCATAGCAGCATTATTTGCTGTAGGCTCCAACTTGAAACAACTCAAATATCCTTCAAGGGGACTGAAAAAATACTGTGGTCTATCCACACTATGCAGCAATGAAAATGAACACATTTAAGCTACACGCAGCAACGTGGATGAACCTCACAGATGCCATTTTGAGTGAAAGGAAGCAGACACAGAGTCCACATTGTAGGATTTCTTTTAAACAGAGTTCAAAATCTGGCTAACCTAACCTATGGAACAGAAGTCAGAAGAGTGGCTGCCACAGCAGGAAACGGGTGAGGGTGGTGACCGGAAGCAGCCATGAGGCAGTCTCAGGAAGGCAGGCAATGGTATGTTCACTTAGAGATAATTTACTGAGCTGTACATTTATGTTTTTTTAACTTTTTGGCATGCCACTTATAGTTCTGTGAATATATGTATTGTTCTAAGTGTATACAAAAATGAAAAGGTATGATTTTTTTTTTTTGGACCCCAGAAAAATGGCCACAAAGGAAGACGCTCTCTGGGATAAGCAGATGTGATGTGTCCCTGATGATTGAAGGCTTGGTTAGTTCTCCCATTTCCACTGTCTCCCTCCTGCCATCTGTTTCAGCCTCCATTCTTGGTGGAGCTTCTGCCATCCACAAACATTTTGCAATGTGATTGGCATTATCATTGTTTATAAACAATCCCATGGGATTGGCAGTAACAGTGCTCTTGTTTTTCTAAATCTGGTTCTACCTGGTTGACCTGATTTTAGCCTATTTCTTACATTGAGTCAGAAGAACAGGTCAGGGGTCTGCTCCTTGGTCTGTGATTGGTACTCTTGTTCCTATTTACCATTAGTTTGGCACTGGATATCAGCTGCCCCGGGGCCCACAGCAATGCCACCACCATGCATAGCCCAGCCACAGTCTTGACCACAAGACTTCTACCTTCTTGCACAGCTGTGGCATTTAGCGGTCAGTACCTGGGCATTCATGGACATTTCTATCATGCACTTCAGGGGAACTGGGCATAGGTCCCGGCCTCTCCAGGAAGCCTCACCCCTCTGATACTGCTCCATCCCACTAGACCTCAGTCAAGGGAAATCCAAATCCCTAGGGTGTAGATCTCCTGAAGGAGTGAAGGGAAGAAACAACATCTCCAATTCTCTGAGAATGAGACTAGGGGGAGGAGGAAGAAATAACTATCAGGTTGTTTGCCCTACCCACTAAAACCCAGGCACTGTGCCCTGTTCCATGGAATGTTCAGAGAAGGAAGTTCCTGCCTCTAAGCACCTGACAGCCCAATTGAGAATATAAGTGCATCCCTGGGTTTAAGAAAACACAAAAACAAAAACTGGCCAGACAAGCTAGTGTTGGAAGAGGCAGCAGAGGCCTGGGACCGACCTCTCCAGTCTTGCATACTCTACCATATTTCCATTTCCGCATCACCACCTTATCAGACCTTAAGGTCCTCCACGCGGAAGTTCTGTTTCACCCATACAGCATTTGTCTGCCCTGCAATTAAAAAGGTTTTCAAGCCAGGCGCGGTGGCTCACGCCTGTAATCCCAGCACTTTGGGAGGCCGAGGCGGGTGGATCACGAGGTCAAGAGATCGAGACCATCCTGGTCAACATGGTGAAACCCCGTCTCTACTAAAAATACAAAAAATTAGCTGGGCATGGTGGCACGTGCCTGTAATCCCAGCTACTCATGAGGCTGAGGCAGGAGAATTGCCTGAACCCAGGAGGTGGAGGTTGCGGTGAGCCGAGATCGTGCCATTGCACTCCAGCCTGGGTAACAAGAGTGAAACTCCGTCTCAAAAAAAAAAAAGGTTTTCAAATTTGATGTTAACATTTAAAAACTGAGATCATTCAACTTTTAAAAATCCAGATTTCTGACCTTCCTTGAAAAATCTAAAGATCTAGCAACAATTGTTGACTCCTATAAGCCAACAATTGGCAGACGCTGAGCGGGGCTGTCCTCTTTAGATGGAGCTCTCCAGCTGCTGTAGTCCTTATCTATTGTCCCCACTTACTATTGCCTCACACTATTTTGCCCTTGATCTTGAAAGATTTCTTTGTTTCTGCAATTCTAGGTTGACAATTATCTTCTAGAACTTTGTAGACACACCCTGTCTTCTGGCAATTTTCAGCATAATTTTGATTTCTCTGTAGATAATTTGTTTTTTCTCTGTGGCTTCTTTTAAGAGCTCCTTTTTGTCTTCACTGATCAGCAGTTTCACTGTGATGTTTCTAATATTTCTGTTAATTTTCCTGTTTATTGGTTTTGGGGCATTCTTAAATCTGAAGGTTGTGTGTTTTTGAATCTGGAAAAAAATTCCATCACTATTTCTTCAGTTGTTGCCTCTGAACCATTTTCTCTATTTTTTATTTCGGGAACTCTGAGTAGGCATGTGCTAATCTTTTGGCTTATTTTATTCTCCACATCTCTTAATCTCATTTGCATTTCCTGTAACCTTTTTTTCTCTCAGTGTTACATTTTGGGTAATTTCTTTGTATCCATCTTTCAATTCACTAATTGTATGTTTATCTCTCTCTTTTACTGTTTAACTGGTTTACCAAATTATTGTTGGTAGTCTCCTCCAACTCACACTTTCAATGTGTTCTTTTATTTCTAGAAACATATTGAACAACCTTATTTTATGTTTTGAATCTTTTAATTCATTCATTCTCTGAATCTTCATTTTATTATTTTTGCCAACTCTCATGTAAAATGACACTTCCTTACCTGTACTGTGATGTCTTAAATTGCAAATTCAAATTCCTTGGAATTTCGGAGAGACTGTCTTACGCTTGGGTTTAGAGAGAGCATGCCGCTAGAGGTGATTTGCTTTTCACGAGTGTCTAAGGGAATTACCAACCTGGGACCACTTTAAAAGAATGTTTGGCTTGAAGGTTTTTACTCACAAAGGTGATATAAATTCCTGTCCCAAATACCTGAATGTGGGCTTTTGGTTAGGAATTCTCAGAAGAAACTTTTGGCTTTGTTTTGCTTCTACTCTGAGCTAAAATCAGATATCTTAAGGCAAATTGACTGTCTATGGCAAACATTCGTTTCCTTTGGGGAGAAAAGTCCAACCACCCTTGCTGAAATTTCCATCTTTTGAGGGCTCTGGTGTGCATAGGGATTTCCAATCCAATTTCACCCTCTGTTCCAGTCTAGATTTTGTCTCCTATCTCCAGCCTGCTGCTTGGCCAGGATTAGCAGGTGGCTCCAGGGCAAGCGCTGGCTCCTGCTCACCTCTCAGGATGAACACTTCCTCACTGTTCCACCCCAGAGGAGCTTCCTCTCATTCCTGCCAGCCCAGTCTTGCTGTGAAACATGGTTTTAATAGTTTCCGCCATATCTTAGGGGTTTTGAGTTGGCAGATTTCTCCAGAATCTGGCTTGCCATGTTGCTGGAGACATGACACTCACTTTTCCAGCATCATTTTCCAATAGTCCCCCAGAATCCTTTGTACATCCTATTTCTTCTTCCTGGACCACCTTTCCTCATCTTCTCCATTTGCTGAATGGTAGGCAGAATTCTAAGATATCTCTCTAAATTCCTGGCTCCCAGGATATACACACTTTCAGTCATTCAAACATGAATCTAAGTGTTGCTGTGAAGAGCTTTTGCAGATGCAGTTAAGGTCCCAAATCAGTTGACCTTAAAATAAGATGATCTGGGCAGGCCTGCCCTAATCACATGAGCCTTTTAAAAGCAGAGAGTTTTGTCTGAGTGGCAGCAGAAAAGAAATTTATAGAGCTATGCTCTGACTACCCTAGAAGAAAGCAAGTGTCCATATCAGGAACTTCCCATGGGCCCACATGGCAAGGAACTTCTTATGGGGCCACCCTGGGAGCTGAGGGGGGGTCTCTGCCTAACAACTAGCAGGAAAATGAGGACCTCAATCCTATTATAAACTGTAAGGAAATAAATTCTGCCACAAAGCAGTGAGCTTGGATGAGGACCCTGAGCCCAGATAGGAACTGCAGCCCTGGCCACCACCTTGATTGATTTCTTTTTTTCCTTTGAGAAAAGGGTCTTGCTCTGTCACCTGGGCTGGAGTACAGTGGCATGACCATGGATCACTGTAGCCTTGACGTCCAGGGCTCAGGTGATCCACCCACCTCAGCCTTCCAAGTAGCTGGAACTACAGGCATGTGCCACCACAGCTGGTTAATTTTTTTTTTTTAAGAGATGGGGTCTCGCCATGTTGTCCAGGCTGGTCTCGAACTCCTGGGCTCAAGCTATCTGCCCACCTCAACCTCCGAAAGTACTGGGATTACAGGCATGAGCCACTGTACCCAGCCCTACCACCTTGATTTTGAAACTGGCCCAATTGTCCCACAGAACTGATATTTATGGTTTCTTTTGAATAACATGGAAATTGAATCAAGTCTTGAAAGTTAAGGAATTACATTTGTCTTATCTGGGTTCCTTTCTCTGGAAATCAACCATCAGGCCTTCCAGATAGTATCAAGAACAGAAACTTACATATCACTGAATCTTCTAGGCAATGAGATGCCAGACCCCTCATCTGCCAGAAAACCACTTGGTTCCTGTTGACGAACTCCTCTTCCTTACCCCTACCTAATTTCTATTTTCTCACACATGGTTACATTTCTTCCTGGCTAGTTAAACCTCTAATTTCATTTATTTCTTTATTTTTATTTATTTTTTTTGAGACAGAGTTTCACTCTTGTCACTCAGGCTGGAGTGCAATGGCACGATCTTGGCTCACTGCAACCTCCACTTCCTGGGTTCAAGCAATTCTCCTGCCTCAGCCTCCCAAGTAGCTGGGACTACAGGCATGTGCCACCATGCCTGGCTAATTTTTGTATTTTTAGTAGAGACAGGGTTTTGCCACGTTGGCCAGGCTGGACTTGAGCTCCTGACCTCAGGTGATCAGCCTGCCTTGGCCTCTCAAAATGCTAGAATTACAGGTGTGAGCCACCACACCCAGCCTAAACCCCTAATTTTAGCATGTCAGGTAAAAGATTGATACTGGATCGAGACCATCCTGGTCAACATGGTGAAACCCCGTCTCTACTAAAAATACAAAAAATCAGCTGGGCATGGTGGCGCGTGCCTGTAATCCCAGCTACTCAGGAGGCTGAGGCAGGAGAATTGCCTGAACCCAGGAGGCGGAGGTTGCGGTGAGCCGAGATCGCGCCATTGCACTCCAGCCTGGGTAACAAGAGCGAAACTCCGTCTCAAAAGAAAAAAAAAAATGATTGATACTGATCTTTTATAACCTTGGCTGCAGCAACAGACTAAAGCCTTCTTCCCTGACAATACTTGTCTCAGTAATTGGCTTTCTGTACTGGGAGTAGTGGAACTTAGACCAAACCCCTAGCATTTTGGTAACAGTTTCAGTCATGTGAGCCCCTGGGTGGAGAATCCAGTAGCACTGTACCTGACTTAAACTGTGAGATAATAAAGATGTGTTGTTTTAATCTAATTTGTGGTAATTTATTATATACAGTAAACGAAAATCAATATAGCCTGAAACTAACATACCTATCAATGTATCTGCATTATCCTTCAAAACCAGTCTCATCCCTTAAAGAGGTGGCCTTGAGCTCTGAGACAGATTCTGCTGTGCCCCCTTGATGCTTCTAGGGCTCTTTTTGGGGGGTAGGGGACAGGGTCTCACTCTGTTACCCAGGCTGGAGTGCACTGGTTTGATCATGGATCACTGCAAGCCTCAACCTCCTCAAGTAATCCTCCTGCCTCAGCCTCCCAAGTAGCTGGGACCACGTGTGCAAGCCACCACATCCAGTCAATTTTTTTGTAGAGATGAGGTCTCACTATATTGCCCAGGCTAGTCTCAAACTCTTGGGTCCAAGCGATCCTCCCACTTCGGCCTCCCAAATGCTGAGGCTGCAGGAGTGAGCCAGTACACCCTTTCTTTGGCTCTTTGTTAGTAATTTTTCTCTCATGTCTTGTTATTTTATTGGTTTTGTTTGTTTGTTTGAAGCATCTTTCTCTTCTGTTGGACCATTAGATCCTTCAGGGTGAGGACTACATCTTAGTATATTAATCTGTTTTCATGCTGCTGATAAAGACATACCCATGACTGGGTAATTTATAAAGAAAAAGAGGTTAATGAACTCACATTTCCACATGGCCGGGGAGGCCTCACAATCATGGTGGAAGGCAAAAGTCACGTCTTACATGGCAGCAGACAAGAGAGAATGAGAAACAAGCAGAAGGAAGTTTCCCTTTAGAAAGTCATCAGATCTCGTGAGATTTCTTCACTACCATAAGAACTGTATGGGGAAACTGCCCCCATGATTCAATTATCTCCACTGGATCCCTCCCGCAACATGTAGGAATTATGGGAGCTACAATTCAAGATGAGGTTTGGGTGGGGACACAGCCAAACCCTATCACTTAGGTAGGCTTGAGGCAGGAGAATAGGGTCTGGAGGCAGGGAAGCTAAAGCCGATTTGCATTGACTTCCTATAATTGAATCAAATGGAAAACCTCACCTCTCCATACCCAAATAACAAAAGGATCAGAGGCTACTCCCTTTGCACTGTAACACAGATGAAAAATGGAAAGTACCTCTGACTGGTCCCCTCCCACAACCGATGAAACTGGTCACAGTCTATGCCTTCGTTTACATAAGGTATAACCAAGTAACCAATGGGAAACTTCTAAAGGGTATTTGAACCCTAGAAAATTCTGTAACCAACCCTCTTGAGCCACTCACTTGGGTTGCTCCCACTCTGTGGAGTCTACTTTCATTTCAAGAAATCTGTGCTTTCTTTGCTTGATTCTTTTGTTCTTTTGTTTGTGTATTTTGTCCAATTCTTTGTTCAAAACACTAAGAACCTGGACAACTGCAGATTCATCAGGACCCCCTACTGGTAACAGGCCCTGGACTCTGACAGCCTGGGTTTGAATCCTGATTTTGTGACCTTGGGCAGTTTATTTGATCTCCCTAAGTTTCTCTAAGCCTCAGGTTCCTGGGGTAAGATGGGGATAAGAGGCCCTACCTTAAAGGTATACTGTGAAGATAAAATGAAGTAATTTGTTATACACTTAGCATGATGCCTCACACATGGCTTTCAGCCATGTTTGTGGAATGAATGTATGGGTAGGGGACAGACAGAAGGGCGGCCTGAAGATGTGCCTGGATCTGTCAATATGCATCTCGCCACTTCCAGAAGAATTCATTCCGTGAGGGACTGTGTCCTCAATCTGAGCCTCCTCTGCACACCACCAGCCTTCCCATGCTGTTTTTGTGTTGTCTTTGTCCCTTCTTTGTTTCACTCCTGCTTCTCCCGAGATTGCTCACAGGAAAACATTGCTAGAAAAACCTCAAGGGACCGACTTCCTTTGTGCTTCAGGGCAGCAGACAGCCTGTTTTGTTGGCTACAGCTGCGTTACAGCCCGAGGACCTGCGGAAGAGATGGCATCTCAGGAGGACCAGGGGGGAGTTCAACAGAACAAGGTTGTGTCACAAGACAAGGGACTCCTCACCCCTCCAGCCTCACAGATGTCCTCAGTCTTGGCTTCCACCCACACCTTTCTTCCCTCCTTTCCTTCTGGCCACCTACAAAACAGTCACATCAGCATCACCCTAACAGTTTCAAAGACACCGGGCCCTCAGGGAAGACCCAGCTTCTGTCGTGGTATGGATGAGGGCCATTTGGCAGGCAAAAAGAAACAAGCCATCTGGAAAGGCCTCTGAGACCTCAGTAATTTGAACCAATGACTCCCTTCATTTTTACTTATTGCAAAAAACAATATTATAACAACATTAAAGCGGATTTGTTAAGAAGGAAGAAAGATTACTCATGATCCCACCACCCTAACACAACTGTTTTCTTTTTCCAAGTTCTCTTTCAGTTTTTGGCCACATGATAGACGTTTGCATATAATCTGTAGTGCCTTTATTTTTTTCACTTAATATTATATCCTAAGTCTTTTCCAGTGTTGACATATGATCTTCACATTGGCCACATTTTTTTTCCCTGCAAATAGTCATGCCAATCAGACTGGGGCATAATTAATGATTTTTTAACCTTTGGGGATTCTTGTTCATCCCCTGGAATCTTTGAGGTTGGCTCTTGGCAAAGCTGTAAATGAAAGTAAGTTTGTTTTTTGGGCCAATCTGCATCCCTTACAAATCTTCTTTCTTCCCTGCTAGCAATTCTAGCCTAAGAGTTCTATTGCCATATCCCAGTCCCCAACCTGTTCTCTAATACTGCGCTGCCAGTCATTGTGCTATTAAAAAAGCAATAATATAGGTTTTAATTTTTCCTCAGTGTAAAAGCAATGCATATGCATATTGTCCAATTTGGGAAATACAGAAAAGCAAAAAAATAAAAATAAAAAGTAAAAATCTGCTATAATCTTGCTGTTTACGATCATATGCCACTGAAGATCCCATTTGCCTGAGCAAGGTACTTTCCTAGACCCTGCTCTCCCTTCCAGCTTCATTTCATCATTACAACTTCTGTTGTAATGTCATGGCTGAATTAGTAAACCCCAGAAAGTTTACTTAGGAATCTGTTTAGGTAAAAATATACATAGGTAGGTACATGGTGAATCAGTTGGGGCACCTGGGGTTGGCTAGTTGAAACCACAGAGGAACTCACTACCTTATACAACCAAAATGTACAGCGGCAAGATGGAGTTCAGGGTTGGTTTGATCTAATGGCTCAAAAACGTCATAAAGGAAATGGTTTCTTCCTAACTGTGGTCTTCTGCTTCCCATAGCATTATTTTCTTCCCATAATAAGCTCTTCTTGTAGTCCAAGATGTCTTATTAGCAGCTTCTGAGGCTACTTACTGCCTGGTTCCTGTCTACCAGAACATGAAAGCATCTCTTCCCCAGCATCCAATAAATTCCTGAGACTTCCACTGATTGGATCACTGTGGTTCCTAGGGGACCCATGAACCAATCCTAGTGGCAAGGAGGATGGGGCAATGGAGCTACTCTGGGTGGCTGAGACCAGTAGGTCTCAAACTCTGGTCTCAGGATCAATTTACACATCTAGAAATTACTGAGGAACCCAAATAATCTTTTTAACATAGCTTTATATCTTGATATTTGCCAAATTAGAAATTAAAATTGAAATTTTTTAAAATAATTACTAAGTCATTAAAAATAATAAATCTGGCTGGGCATGGTGGCTCACACCTGTAATCCCAGCACTTTGGGAGGCTGAGGTGGGTAGATCACCTGAGGTCAGGAGTTTGTGACTAGCCTGGCCAACATGGTGAAACCCCATCTCTATTAAAAATACAAAAATTACCTGGGCCTGGTGGTGCACACCTGTAATCCCGGCTACTCTGGAGGCTGAGGCAGGAGAATCACCTGAACCTGGGAGGTAGAGGTTGCAGTGAGCTATGATTGCACCATTGAACTCAAGCCTAGGTGACAGAGCAAGACTCTGTTTCAAGAAAAATAATAATTCCATTGCATGTTAATATATTGATTAAAAATAACTTTTTTTTTTGAGACGGAGTTTTGCTCTGTCACCCAGGCTGGAGTGCAGTAGTGTGATCTCAGCTCACTGCAATCTCTGCCTCCTGGGTTCAAGCGATTCTCCTGCCTCAGCCTCCTGAGTAGTTGGGATTACAGGCATGTGCCACAATGCCCAGCTAATTTTTTGTAGTTTAGCAGAGACAGCGTTTTCTGATGTTGGCCAGGCTGGTCTCAAACTCCTGACCTCAAATAACCTGCCCACCTTGGTTTCCCAAAGTGCTGAGATCACAGGTGTGAGCCACCATGCCCAGCCAAAAATTAACTGGTTTTGGCTGCATGCAGTGGCTCACATTTGTGATCTCAGCACTTTGGGAGGCCCAGGCAAGAGGAAACACTTAAGCCCAGGAGTTTAAGGTCAGCCTAGGCAACAGAGGGCGACCCCCGTCTCTACAAAAAATTAGAAATTACCCTGGCATGGTGGTGGGTGCCTGTAGTTCCAGCGACTTGGGAGGCTGAGGTAGGATTGCTTGAGCCCAGGAGGTGGAGGCTGCAAGTGAGCTGTGATCATGCCACTGCATATGGCCCATGTCTGAGTGACAGAACAAGACCCCATCTCAAAAAACAAAAACAAAAACAAAAAAACTACTGTTTTCCAAAACAAAAATATGAGTGAAAAAAATGACTTTTTTTTTTTTCCCTTTTTCTTTTTACTGAATCCCAAATGTGATAGTAAGTTTTGTTTTAACATTTTGGGAAGCCTCTTTAGGTCTGGTTTAACAGAAGACAGCTGGATTTTTATATCTGCTTCTGTATTCAATCTGTTGCAAATTATTTTCGTTGAAGTACTTGAAGAAAACCTGGCAACACATTGATCTGTAATTGGAAAGGTATGAGTATTTTAATAGCCTTTTAAGATAATTGTGAATATTTGTCTTTGATACACCAAAACTCTACAAGAGGTTGTTTCTTAAATGTTTGTTGCACTGTGGAATCTGAAAACTTATCTGTAAACTTCTACTCTTAAATTAAAACCCATTGTCTGCCTTGTACCTTAAATGGATCTTTACTCATGGATGACTTTGTAATGTCATGTGTTAACTACTTGGAAATCAGTGATTCACTGGGTAAATGTAGGTGTTATACATTATCCAGTATCCAAAAATCACATTCATTAATGTCACCATTGATTTCATCAGAAAAGTCCTTAAATATTGAGAAGCTGTCAAGCTCATGGTGATCCAAGTTTTCTAAAATTCTAAGTTTCTCTTGAAAAGTTGGAATTTTGTCATCATTGGCAACAAATAGTCAATTGTTTTCCTTGAAGACATAGGCTCATTTAGCTTATTTTCAAGAAAATACGTACCAAATAAGTCAGAATAATCATAGTTTGTCAGATATTTTCTCAAGTAAAAGTGGTGTTTCACGAAGAAAAACAGCAAGTTAGGCTTGCAATGCAAACAATTGCACATGTGCTTTTCTAAGTTAGAAAACGATCGCACTTAGACAACCATGTTACATAGACAACTATCTAACATCAGTTGCAGCAGAAGTATTTTACGTGCAGTTTTCGTTTTGTCATATGAAATATTAAAAAGTCATGCCTCCACTTTGGAAGGCTGAGGCAGGTGGATCACTTGAGGTCAGGAGTTCAAGACCAGCCTGGCCAACATGGTGAAACCCATGTCTCTACTAAAAACACAAAAATTAGGTGGGTGTGGTGGTAAGTGCCTGTCATCTCAGCTACTCCAGAGGCTGAGACAGGAGAATGGCTTGAACTTGGGAGGCAGGGTTGCAGTGAGCCGAGACTGCACCACTGCACTCCAGCTTGGGCAATAAGAGTGAAACTCCGTCTAGAAAATAAATAAATAAATAAAAAAGGGCCATGACTCAAAGTTTGAGATTTTAATAATTTTGGTGCCATTGCTTTGATTTGTGAAGGTGCCAGTTGTTTGGCCCACTTTTCTTTTTTTGCTGTCAGTGAAGAAGATAACTGATGTACTAGATTATTATGAGACAGTTTTGACTTCAGAGTTAACCCTGAAAGGTCCTCAGGGATTCCCAGAAGTCTTTGGACCACATTTTGAGAACCCCTGGCTTAGACCAATCAGAACCCTCTCATAGAGTGTGGCAAACTCACCTAAAAGGTATGTTGCATCACAAAGGATGAGGGTGGATGGATGTTGGGGGCAACCAAAAGCCTGCTATGAGAATGACCAAAGCAATCAGCATAAGCAAAAAATTAGGCCAGGCGCAGTGGCTCGCGCCTGTAATCCCAGTACTTTAGGAAGCTGAGGTGGGTGGATAACTTGAGGTCAAGAGTTCAAGACCAGTCTGGCCAATATGGCAAAACCCCATCTCTATTAAAAATATGAAAATTAGCTGGGTGTGGTGGCCTGCCCCTGTAATCCCAGCTACTCACAAGGCTGAGGTACGAGAATCACTTGAACCCGAGAGGCAGAGGTTGCAATGAGCTGAGATCACGCCATTGCACTTCCACCTTGATTTATAAGTAGCCTGAGTGATTCTTTGCTAGTCACTATTCAGAAGCTTCTCTGAGATCAGCCAATGACTTGGAGAGATACCAGTAAGGCTTTGAAATCTAGGTAGAGAGTGATCTGAGTCCACTGTTCGGAGATCTTTGTCTTAATCCAGAATAGTAGCTAAGGATGTCTCTGTGGCTGGTGAAAAGGAAGTTTGGGGCCCTGCTTGTCTTGCTGTCCAAGTGGGTCAACCTAATGTGAGTAGAGTAAGGGCTTAACAGATGCCATGTGATGCTGGGACAGGAGGCAGCTTCAAGCTCCTTTTCTTTCTTACCCCCACCTTACATCCATCCTTGGAAGCTGGAATATTGCTGACTCTCAGCAGCCATGACGCTATCAGGGCCTGGCTTTGCAGACAAGGGGAATCTGGAAGAGAAGGGAAAGAGCAAGGGAGACAAAGAGAGGTAAAGAGTGTTGTATCAAGCACATGTGTCACAGGCGTTTGAACCAGAGTGTCTCCATTTTGAGTGAGGGCTAGGAAAATGAGGCTGGGACTTGTTAGTCTGAGTTCGCTGAAAGCTAGGCATTCATTCCTAGCTCCAGATATTTATGGTTAAGGGAACAAATTAATAATGTTTACTGAACAGACCCAGACCTGAGAGTGTCCAGATATCCTGATATCTGGAGAACAAAGGCATTCCTACTTTTGCTTTAAAGATAATAATATTGATTCTTGCAAATATAGTAATTAAGAAAATTAATCCTTTGTCACAAACCCTTGCAGTAGAGCACATCTCTCCATATATACAAGCATTACAAGCATTGTACCTAGGTTGGATATGTTCGTCTTCTCATTTTCAGGAACGCCCTGCTGGAGTGTAGTGGCAATCTCAGCTCACTGCAACCTCTGCCTTCCAGGTTCAACGGATTCTCCTGCCTCAGCCTCCGGAGTAGCTGGGACTACAGGTAAGAGCCACCTCGCCCAGCTAATTTTTGAATTTTTAGCAGAGACGGGATTTCCCCATGTTGGCCAGCTGGTCTTGAACTCCTAACTTCAGGTGATTAGCCCATCTCAGCCTCCCAAAGTTCTGGGATTACAGGCGCGAGCCACCGGGCGGGCCACCACTTTACCTTCCTTTTGTTATTGTTGTTTCCTTCACACTCCAACATAAGTTGTCATGCTAGTACACCACTTTACTTTCTTAATAAACTTGCTTTTACTTTGCACTGTGGACTTGCCCTGAATTCTTTCTTGCATGAGATCCAAGAACCCTCTCTTGGGGTCTAGATCGGGACCCCTTTCCTGTAACACATGGGCCTTGGGCTGGTCTCCAAGAATAAGAGGGCAAGGTACTGAGCATTCTTGCCGCTGTCGCTGACCCGGGCAGCTGCTTCGCCTGGCTAGCCTTGGCCAACTTACCGGATTTAAATCGCCTAGTGACAGCTTTTCCTCCAATATTTTCGAAATGCTCCCAATGTCTTCACGTTAGAACAATTCAGATACAGTCTTACGGTTAAACCCTTTTCGGATTTGTGAAAGTAGAGTCCTCCCACCGTTTACTTTGCAAGGCTTTGGCCCCAACCTGGATCACCCAGGCAGCACATTTTTTCCGGCACCCCCGCCCCCACCGAGGGAAGAACAGAGACATCTCCAAACCAGCGGCCTTGCGCCAAGTTGTTACAAAGTAGAGCAACGAGCTCCCGGTTTATGCAAACATATTTGGCTCCATGTCTAGGATCTTCTTTTTCAAACCCATAAGGGGATCACAGACACACGGCCGCGGTGCTGTGTCTGCCCGTCTGAAAGGAAGTTCTGCAAGCCGACCGACTTCATTGGCTTCGATGGGGTCGGGTCGAAAGCACCGGAAAGTTACAGGCGCACAGTATATGCTCAGCTGTGTTCAAGAAATAACCTATTGATCATTGCCTTAAGCTTTGTTTCCTATCTTTTTTTTTTAATTTTAACGAATATTTATGTTTTTACAAACTGTATATCATTTCCTCTCCAGAGCCTAGCGGGTCTTGCCCCAGCCTGGCCTCCGCCCCGCGTGCGTACCCGTAGGGGGCGTCCTGGCTCCGCAGCTCCTACAGCTTCGTAGGGCGGAGGGGCCCGGGCACCCGGGGCCGGGCCGCAGCGGAGGCATCGTGTTCTCCGATTGGCTGTCCGCTCTTCGTGACGACAGGTCCCGCCCCCGCGCCCCTCCTCCGCATCCGCGCGGGGGAGCGGCGGCCCTGGGCTGAATGGGCGCGAGCGCTGCGCCGGGGGCGGGCGGGGGCGCGGGGTCCGGGGTTGGCGGCCGGCCGGAGCCCCCTCCCTAGTATGCGGACGAAGGCGGCGGGCGGCGCGGAGCGGCGTCCCCTGCAACCGCGGACCGAGACAGCTGCGGCACCTGCCGGCCGAGGTACATGGCGCAGCCCCCTCCTCGGCGTCACGGGGGCCTGTGGGCTGGGGGCTGCGGCGGCGACCTGTCTCTGCCCGGCCTCGCTGGTCGCTGCGTTTCCGCCTAAACGCCGCGGGCAGCTTCCAGAGCACGGCGCCCCCAGGCTAGCCCGGCCGGGGCGCGGGCCGATGGTCGTGGTCCCGGGCCGTGTGGACCGGGCGGGGGGCGCCGCGGCCCGCGCAGGTGTGGACGCGGTGGAGGGCGGGGCGGACCGCCGGGTGTCGGGTCCGGCCTCAGTGGCCCTGTCCCCGCTGCTTTCCGCAGCAGCTCTGGATTTAATTCATTGCTGGAAGCTTCGGAGCCAACAGAAGCGAGTTAACGCATTTTCCTGGGATGGGCTTAGGGGACCCCCTGCATGGTTGCTACCAGCTCCCGAAACCGCCCTCTGCATCCATCCGGGAGGCGTGATGTGGGGCCGCTGGTAGAAATTTGCCGGTGACCTTTCCTGCACCCTCTCTGCAGCCAGCCCTGCGGAGAAGACAGGTTTTGGCGACCTTTTTGTTTCTTCTGAATTGTAGCCGTGGCTTGACGCGGGCATGCATTCACTGTATGCCCTGCGTGTGTAAGTAACGCAGGGTTTTCCAGGAGCATCCCGGAGGAGCCCTGCCCCACACCAGTTGGGTGACCTTGGCAGACACTGATCCCCCTGTGGGGCTCGGGCTCTTGGTCACTCCTGGGAGGCTTACCCTGCAGATGATCGAGGTCCCTTCCAGTCCCCAGGTTTTTCTAATCATGAAAAATACGTTTCGAGGGTAGAGGGTCCTGCAGAATTATTAGCTGACTCAGACGACAAATTTGATATCCTCATGTCTTAATTCATGTATGCGGCCTTCGCTTAATTAGGCATCGTTCACTTAAAGGGGAAAATGGTTTTATGTGCTGCGCTTCATCTGGCACCGGTGGTTGCTTGCTCTTCGTGCCAGGGCCTTGCCACGGCCGTGCTGGGTGTCACAGAGGAAGGAGACTCATCTCCTGCCCTCTGGTGTTTAGCTGCCCTCCCCTGGGCTTATGGCTGCTAATCCTTTTCCCAGAAACTGCTGGCTCCAACACAGTTCTGCTGCATGAAGGGGCACAGTTTTGAATACAGTCAGAACAGGTTATGGTTTCTCTTGTGTAACCCTGAGAGCTTGACAGCTTCGAGGAGAGTGTCTAACATTGCTAGTCATAGAGCCTGGAAGCACCTGAATTCCAGCTGTCACTTCAAGAAGGAGAGATTCATACTAACTGCGAGAGCATGTAACCAGCATGTCCTGAGTCTTTCACCCGTGTGCCTGTTACATGGGTGCTGCTGTTTTTGTAAGATGAAATGACGCTTGGATATTCTTAGTTGTGATTAGCATTTCTTCGTCAGGCAAGAAGAGAAACAGGTGCGATGGGAAGGCATGAAGGGGCTTGTAGAAGAGTGAGAGGGCTGGCAAACATAAATTCTGAAACCTCACATTTATGACTATTTGGAAAATTCTTACAATTTTGACATAAACTGTAGATTCTTGCGTGTTATCAAAATAGATTGGGGATGATTGTTAAGGATATATCCATGGCAGAATAAGAACACACTCTTTGTTCTTTGGTTTGCCTCCTCTAGTTCTTCCCTGCTTGCCTTGTGGGACTATTTGCAGCAGTGAGGGCAATTTATCTAGCAGGTTGGCTCTTGGAAGGCAGTGAATGAAAAGAGGTTGGGGAGTCCTCTATGGGAGTCCATTCCTGGTCCTGCGGGGCTAAGGTGGCTGTGTTGGAGCCAGCAGTTCCTGGGAGAAGGGATAAGGCTTGCCTTCCACACCCTACTGGTTCCTGAGGAGCGATTTAATCTGCACTGCCTGTGGACACAGTGCCAGAGGGCATGCTCCGCGTTTTCAGTCTAGTTGGGAAGCTTTGGCAAAGGTAAAACAGTTGGGAATACACATACTTTAATGATGCTCCGAGCTCCCTAACTGCTGAGGAAGGAAAAGCAAGGCCGGATCAGTGTGGGTGGCATAAGTTAGCAAAGGCATGCAAAGAGGGGTGAATCACAGGCCTGGTATGGGAGGAAACCATAAATATGATGGTGACACGCAGGCTAGCCCAGGAGAGAGCCAGCTTAAGCACATGTGCAGAGGAGAAGCAAGTGAAATGCATAAGGGAGCAGGAGAAAAATCAGTTTTGAGGCTTCAAGGACACTGCCAGGCTTGTCTTATCTGAACACCAGACAGACAAAGCTTTATTATTATTATTATTATTAGATATAGCATAGATACTAGGAAAGTAGACATACCCTAAGTGTCCTGTTCAATGAATTTTCCAAACTGAACATGCCCATATACTCGCACTGAGATTAAGAAACAGACCTGGCCGGGACCCTGGGAGCCCCCCATGTGTCGTACTCTGGTCGCAGCCTCCCCGAGGATCAGCCTTGAACTCCTGGACTCAAGCAATCCTCCTTCCTTAGCCTCCTCTGTAGCTGAGACTACAGACGCACACCACTAGACCCAGCTAATTTGTTTATTTGATTTTTGTAGAGATGGCTCCCGCCATGTTGTCCAGGCTGGTCTCCACTCCTGACCTCAAGCCATTCTCCCACATTGGCCTTCCAAAGCACTGAGATTGCAGGCAAAGCAACTGTGCCCAGCTAGTATATGTCTTCTTTCCTTAAGCATTGAGCTTCTGAGAGTCACTCATGATGTTGCCCGTAGCTGAAGCATATTCACTCTCATTGCTGATGGGGCCATCAGGAGAATAAACAATATTCATGTATGGTATATTGTCACGTATTGTCTGTGAACATTTGGGCAGTTTCCAGCATTTGTCTGTTACAGATGGTGCCGCCGTGACCACTCTAGTGTCTGGCTTTGGTACATATGTGTATGCATTTCTGATAGGTCTGTACCTAGGGAGTGGTATTGCTGTTTTGGGAGCCTTGGACACAGCTATTTTATTTCAGTTTTGGTTTGACCATGTTGGTAGTTCCTCACTATTAGCTGATGAGGGTGACAGTTCTATGGAGACTGGGGCAGGAATCGGGAGTACTCTGGCAGTCAGGATCAGTTTCTACCTAGCTATGTATGGTGTCAGCAAGTGCAGTCACCTCTAGGCCCCAGTCTCCCAGTGGGCCAGGCAGCAGAGCAAGCTGGGCTATGGAGAACCGTCAGCTCCCTAAGAGCCTCTGACTTAAGGGAAGAGTTTCTCTGGTGAAACAGCCTGGCTTGGTCTCAACTCCCACCCTTCTTGCTGCAAACAAACCCCTCTTCTCTGAGCTCTCTTCATACTATACTTTCTATACTTTATGTCTACTTCTCTGGCCTGCTTTCTCTGCATTTCTGCTAAAAGTTATCCATGACCTAGGGGAAAAGTCTATTTCTTATTTGGGTTTTTGACGCCATGTAAAACATTTTTCTTGTCCTGTTATTACAGCATGGAAAAATATTCAGGATTAAGTTCTTGAATGGCTCACCAACTCCTATACCCATGAATTCATTCCTTTTTTCCTTTAATTTTTAAGAGCTGGAATTGTAACAGTTAAATATCATGTGATAGGATGGGATCAGTTTGATAGAAACAACAGATTAGAAAGGCCTACTTTGGTGGAATAGTACTTCTGTCTTTTGACTATTAAGGCTGTTTTTAAGACCATGTCTTTTTCATAATTCAGGGCTGATGTGTATTGAGTTCTGAGCAGAGGTAGTTTTTCTGTTACACGTGCCATTTCTTCCTTGGCCTCCCTCTCTCCTCCTTCGCCTCTGCTTTTTCATCCTCTTCTGCCTTATTCTTCACCCACTTTTTGCTTTTCATAAAAATGTTATTCTTATCTCTAATCTCTACCCCAGCAGAAGCGAGGAGGACACGTGCAGCCTCTGATACTCTCTGTTTGCTTATCACTTTCTGCAGTGCAGTTGTTGCCACCCAGGACTTGGGGATTGGTGTGGGCTTCTTGCTCATCCTTCCTCTAGACCAGCACTGTCCAATTGAAATATAACCTGAGCCACATGTCTAATTTTATATTTTCTAGTAACTACATTTTAAACATGGAAAAGAAACAGGTGGATCAAAGTTTCAGTTTCCCAAAAAGTTTCCATTTCTAAACTCTTATGCACCTCATAACACAGCTACACACTGTAAATTTTTAATGAGCTACTTTATATTCTGCTTTTCACACTAAGTCTGCTCCCTGCCTGCCCCCACAAATGAACCCACAAGCTACAAAACATAGATAGGACAGAAAGAAATCAATGCTTTCCTACTCACCTGATTCTCATCTATGGTAGACATGTTATATATAGTAAACAATGTAATTTTCACCACAGCCCTGTGTGTTTGGTGCCATTATAATCCCCATTTTGTAAAGGAGGGTGAGGAACAGAGATTAAGATGCCATAGGGATCT
Source organism: Sapajus apella (assembly GCF_009761245.1). Lineage (NCBI taxonomy): Eukaryota > Metazoa > Chordata > Mammalia > Primates > Cebidae > Sapajus > Sapajus apella. The sequence goes on along the minus strand of NW_022436992.1, from coordinate 11,384,846 downwards.
GAGCTGGGTTCAGACTCAGGCAGCCTGGCCTGGAGGTAGTAAATGAGGCTGTCATATCCATGTCTTTGCAGTCTGTAACAGCTACTGGCGAAATTGGTGAGGATGATCTCAGGGGCCTAAGATGGTTCCGTCCTGTCAGGTGAGTGTGCTCCCAGCAGTGCTGTCATCGCTTGCTTGGAGCTCCATCGCAGCCTCCTGACTGGTACTGCCTCGTGAGAGGATATCTCCGTCTCCAGTCCAGCCTCGAGAGTGGCCTCCAAAATTCCACTTTAAACTACCACACCACCAGTTGCTCCCTTTTATTCCTAGAGTAAAACTGCAGCCTCCTGCGGCATGAACTGCTTGCTTTTCTAGTGTCTCAGGGTGCTGTTCCCTCCTGGGTAGACCCTTTAGGCACACTGCACTTGGCATTCTACCATCCTTCCCTACTGTCTGGCCCTGTTCCCAAGGCACCTGCCTCTCATCACACTCCAGTTCCTGTTCAGGCCTGGGCAGAAACATTCTTTCCTCTGGGAAGCCTTTCCTAAGACACACATTGTATTAGTCCGTTTTCACCCTGCTGATAAACACATACCCCAGACTGGGCAATTAACAAAAGAAAGAGGTTTAATTGGACTTACCGTTCCACATGGCTGGGGAAGGTCTCACAGTCATGGGGAAGGTCTCACAATCATGGCGGAGGGTGAAAGGCACTTCTTACATCGCAGTGGCAAGAGAGAAGGAGGAAGAAGCAAAAGTGGAAACCCCTGATAAACCCATCAGATCTCAGGAGATTTATTCACTATCACGAGAATAGACGGGAAAGACCGGCCCTCATGATTCAATTACCTCCCCCTGGGTCCCTCCCACAGCATGTGACAATGCTGGGAGATAGTTAAAGTTGAGATTTGGGTTGGGACACAGCCAAACCTATCATTCCACCCCTGACCCCTCCAAATTTCATGTCCTCACATTTCAAAACTAATCATGCCTTCCCAACATTCCCCTAAAAGCTTAACTCATTTCAGCATTAACTCAGAAATCCACAGTCCAGAGTCTTACCTGAGACAAGCCAAGTCCCTTCTGCCTATGAGCCTGTAAAATCAAAAGCAAGTTAGCTACTTCCTAGATACAGTAGGGGTACTGGCATTGGGACAGCCATTCCAAATGGGAGAAACTAGCCAAAACAAATATAGGCCCCATGCAAGTTTGAAATCCATCGAAGCAATCAAATCTTTTTTTTTTGGAGACAGAGTCTCTGTTGCCCAGGCTGGAGTGCAGTGGCTTGCAATCTCAGCTCACTGCAGCCTCTGCGTCCTGGGTCAAGCGATTCTCCTGCCTCAGCCTCCTGAGTAGCTGGGATTACAGGTGCCTGTCACCATGCCCAGCTAATTTTTTTTTGTATTTTTAGTAGAGATGGGGTTTCACCATGTTGGCCAGGCTAGTCTTGAACTTCTGACCTCAAGTGATCCACCTACCTCAGCCTCCCAAAATGCTAGGATATAGATGTGAGCTTATCATGCCTGGCCCAAATCTTAAAGTTCCAGAATGACTTCCTTTGACTCCATGTCTTGCATCCAGGTCACGCTGATGCGAGTGGTGACTTCCCATGGTTTTGGGCAACTCTGCCCCTGTGGCTTTGCAGGGTACAGCCTCCCTTCCAGCTGCTTTTGTGGGCTGGTGTTGAGTGTCTGTGACTTTTCCAGGCGCACAGTGCAATCTGTCAGTAGATCCACCATCCTGGGGTCTGGAGGATGGTGGCCTTCTTCTCACAGCTCCACTAGGCAGTGCCCTAGTAGGGACTCTGTGTGGGGGCTCAGACCCCACATTTCCTTTCCACAGTGCCCTAGCAGAGGTTCTCCATGAGGGCCGTTGCCCTGCAGCAAACTTTTGCCTGGGCATCCAGGCATTTCCATACATCTTCTGAAATCTAGGTGGAGGTTCCCAATCCTGAGTTGTTGACTTCTGTGCACCCAAATAATCAACACCACAAGGAAGCTGCCAAGACTTGGGGCTTCCACCCTCTGAAGCGACAGCCTAAGCTGTCTTTTGGCCCTTTTCAGTCATGGCTGGAGTGGCTGGGACACTGGGCACCAAGTCCCTAGGCTGCACACAGCATGAGGACCCTGGGCCTGGCCCATGAAACCACTTTTTCCTCCTAGCTATTCAGGCCTGTGATGGGAGGGACTACCATGAAAGTCTCTGTCATGGCCTGGAGACATTTTTCCCATGGTCTTGGGGATTAACATTAGGCTCCTTGCTACGTATGCAAATTTCTGCAACCGGCTTGAATTTCTCCCAGAAAATAGGGTTTTCTTTTCTGTAGCACAATTAGGCTGCAAATTTTCTGAACTTTTATGCTCTGTTCCCCTTTTAAAACTGAATGCCTTTAACAGCACCCAAGTCACCTCTTGACTGTTTTGTTGCTTAGAAATCTTCCACTAGATACCCTAAATCATCTATCTCAAGTTCAAAGTTCCACACATTTCTACGGCAGGGGCGAAATACCTCCAGTCTCTTTGCTAAAACATAACAAGAGTTACTTTGCTCCAGTTCTCACATGTTCCTCATCTCCATCTGAGACCACCTCAGACTGGATTATTATTGTCCATGTTGCTGTCAGCATTTTGGGCAAATCCATTCAACAAGTCTCTAGGACATTCCAAATTTTCCCACGTTTTCCTGTCTTTTTCTGAGCCCTTCAAACTGTTCCAATCTCTCTGCCTGTTTCCCAGTTCTAAAGTAGCTTCCACATTTTCGGGTATCTTTTCAGCAATGCCCCACTCTATTGGTACCAATTTACTGTGTTAGTTCGTTTTCATGCTGCTGATAAAGACATATCCAAGACTGGGAAATTTACGATAGAAAGAGGTTTAATTGGTCTTATATTTCCACATGGCTGGGGAATGTCTCACAATCATGGTGGAGGACAAAAGGCATTTCTTACTAGCATTGGCAAGAGAGAATGCAGAAGAAGCAAAAACAGAAACCCCTGATAAACCCATCAGATCTCGTGAGATTTATTTAGTATCACGAGAATAGCACAGGAAAGACCAGCCCCCATGATTCAATTACCTCCCCCTGGGTCCCTCCCACAACACATGGGAATTCTGGGAGATACAATTCAAGTTTAGATTTGGGCGGGGACACAGCCAAACCATATCACACATACATCCCAGATCTTCTGAAACATCATCTGACATTCTGCCCTCATGTCCAACATAGGTAAGTTAAAATAGACCTACTTGTCTGTTTTTTAAAATAAGATTATGAGAGTTTTTTTTGTTTTGTTTTATTTTTTGAGACAGTCTTGCTCTGTCGCCCAGGCTGGAGTGCAGTGGCACCATCTCAGCTCACTGCAACCTCAGCCTCCCTGGATCAAGCAATTCTCCTATCTCAGCCTCCTGAGTGGCTGGGACTACAGGTGCATGCCACCATGCCCAGCTAACTTTTAGTAGAGACAGGGTTTTGCCATGCTGGTCAGGCTGGTCTTGAACTCCTGACCTAAGGTGATCCACCCGTCTTGGCTTCCCAAAGTGCTGGAATTACAGGCATGGGCCACCATGCCCGGCCTATGAGAGCTTTTTGAAGAAGGGACAGTGTGTGTTTCTTATTGCTGTCTTCCCAGGCACATACTCTCGTCTGATCAAAAATGGGTTGTATAATTATGTCTGTTGGGGAGCATGCCCAAATGCTGGTTTCCCAGAATTTTGGAACCAAGAATAAAAGAGATGTGATTGGGGTGTAAAATCCTTCATGTGTTTTAGTTAGACCTAAATATATGTTGTTGGTTTTAGAAATGGAAACATAACTTGTTCTGAGTTTTAAGCAGCCCAAACAAAATCTCCCTTTGTCTCCTGTGCAATTCCTCCCTCTCCTGCCAACCCTGAATTGCCAGGTCCTGCCAGACTCTGGGCTGTCACTGTCCCAGTCACTGTCCTGCCAATTCCTTTTCTAGGGTCATTACTATTTTTTGATTTGGGGCTTTCTATGACGTCCTGTTCTTCCGTTCCTATAAGACATATATGATTACTGAATACCGTGGGTTATTGGAAAAACTGCCTGGCAAATTCCCTACCTTCCCTTCCCCACCCACCTGTCCAGCTGTTCCCTGAGAAATATTTCTAAGGTCCTGCTTGGTGACATCACTTTTATGCTCCAAAACCTTAAGAACTTTTACCCTTCAACTTTCTGGGGCAGTGGGATCTTGATTATTTTAGAATTTGCCCACAGGCTTTCCCATCATCTGATACCCTGTGTTCCCCATTCTGCTCAAGTTTAGGGAAAAGCCCACATTGGAGCCTGTGGGTACTGGGTCCCAGAATTGCTTTTTGTTAACTGTCAGTTCTGCCTTCGCTTTCTCCTATTAAGTATTATTATTCAGCCCAACTACTTGTATGTCCTTTGAGTTAAGAGGGAAATATTCCATTAAACATTCAGCTTCTAGATTTGCTTTATTTGTGCCCTTTATGGGGTTGCCACGGAGCTGTTCTCTCTAGCACACTCTGTGTATATAATGTGCTGTCACACAGGCCCATCGCAGGAGAGCCACTCTGTAAAAGCTTGGTGGGACCCCGAGGGGAGAGGGAGTTCTAGGGGCAGTTTCTTCAGTTTACCCCTAGTGTCATGTCTTGCTCCCTTTGGCCTCCTTCTCTTTGAGGGACACGTCTACCTTTGCCATTAAATCATCTTGAGAAATGGTAACATTTGGAGCCTTCTTGCATACCTTCTCTCCTCTGCCTTCCGTCTTTAGCTACCTGAATTTGTTACACAGGATGGATCTTGGCTGGCCCAGTGCTACAATAATAGCCCCTCCTGGCTTGGTCACCAAGTTCTGTGGCACCTTCCTCCTCCATGTCTCTTAGTTGGCCACCTTCTGGCCTTACTGGCTGTAGCTCAGCTCCTCCATCACCCCTCACTGCACTGATCTCAGTGGTCTTTTAACCACCCCATTCCTTGGCCTCTTTCATCCCAGTATGAGCTCACCACTCTCCTACTTAAGAACCACTTAGGGCCCTCATCCTTTGTATAACTTAAGAGGGTCTGGTTCATTCCTAGCTGCACCTTCTACCCACTCTTCCCCAGGCCCGCTGTAATCTGGCCCAGCACACACCTGTCTCTGTGTGTCTGGCATTACCTTCCTTCTGTCTGGAATGCTGCCTTCTCTCTCTGTCCTGTCTCTGAAGTCTTAGTCATTCTTCAAGGACCCATTCATACATCACCTCCTCAGGGAAGCCTCCCTGATTTCCTCTGATGGAGCCTGTGGTTTCCTGCCCAGGATGCGAAAGGCATACTGTAGCTGCTCTATGACAGCATTATTTGGTATTTTGAGTATTTAGGCATTTTCAGTTTTCCTTGCTGGATTACTCATTTACAGAGGAAAGGGGTTGTGTCTTACTTATTTTTATATTCCCAGTGCCTGGTGTATGGAAGATGCTTATGAAATTTTTATTTAAAGGATTGTTAGGTAAACAAAGGAAATTATCCAACAAAACAGACCAGCCCTTCTCAGTGTTCTATAAGAGACTCGTGCCGCAGTACTCTCAGGCACCCGTTGTATGTTATGAATTAACTTCACTCCTTGCTTCTGGAATGATTCTAGTTATAGATCATTCCTGGGAGAATTGAGAGAAATTGATTCTGTTTTGTAGGACTTCATTTTCGAGTGGAATGCACCTTAAATGAGGTTGGTGTCAATAGCGTGATCACCATCATGATAATGTATCTATGCAAAGAACAGAGGCTGTTAGAACACAGACCAGAATATTAACAGTGGGTATCACTGGGTTGCAAGATAACAGTGATTTTTAAATGTTCTTTGTGTTTTTATATTATTTTCTGAAATTTCTACTTGTGTGCCAACAGGGTTTTAAAAATATTTCTTGGATAAGGCAAATTAGAGTTTCTACACCTGTTTCTACACCTGGTCATCAGTTGAGAGGAGAGTTTTTGCTTTTAAATGTAGCTCCTCCCTACATTGTGTCACAGTAAGCTGGGAATTACCAAGCTGAGCCACGCAGCATTGACCTTGGAAAATCAAGGATTGGTATGAGAATGACTCCAGTGGTTAGCTTTCTGGACTTGGATATCTCTTCTTGCCGCCACTAGACACTGAATTGATAGGCTAAGTTTCTAGCAGACATGGAAGCACCAATAGAGAAATTACCATATTCCCACCTCATATATACTGTATTCTCAAAAGCAAATCTAGAGGGTTTTTTTTTCGTAATACCTAAGAGTGAACATAAATGGGGGTTACTCAAATTAAGTCTGATAGAAGAATTACATGTTAATTTTTGTTCATCACCTACTACTGCTTTATCCAGTCCTAGTTTCATTCCTGAGGTTTGAATTTGTTTGACTCCACACAGTCATATCCTTCTCCCGCAAGAATCCACCAGCGGGTACTGAAACACATAGATTTGATGATAAACAGGATATCTACTTAGTCTCTGAGTATCTCCCATCAAGTCACTTATTAATTATGAAGGGAAAGTAGTTGACAGTGGAAAAACCCGGCTTCTACCACCTTAACCCTTAATCAAATCAACAACACATGCCTCCTGAGAAATGCTTTGAGAAGGGCACAGGGTCACTTCTGTGATATTCTAGCCAAAAAATGTGTAACTTGAATCTAATCATGAAGAAACATTAGACAAACTCCATTTGAGAATATTCTACAAAATAATTGGCCTGTACTCTTGAAAAATGCCAAGGTCATGAAAGATAAAGGAACTGTTTCAGATTATAGAAGGCTAAAGGAACATGACAGTGAATGCCAAACAATCCTAGACTGGACCCTGGAACAGAAAATAACATATATTCTTGCTGTTTTTGTTCTAAGGCCATCACTGGGACTAGGGGAGAAATTTGTATAAGTTCTTTAGATTGGGTATCAGTACTGAATCTATGTTAATTTCCTAATTATTATGTTGTGCTTGTATAAAAGTTTTGTCTGTTTTTAGGAAATATTCAGATATTTAGGGGTAGGTGTTATCATGTCTTCAACTTTCAAATGGTCAAATAAATAATATGCACACAGTATATTAATGGAATGGCAGCACAAGTGTGGTAAAATGGTAACAACTGGGGAGTCTGCTTAAAGGGCAGATGGAAATTCTTTGTACTATTTTTGTAACTTTAAGTTTGAAATTATTTCAAGATAAAGTTTAAAAACTGCAGCCTCCAGGTCATGGATGCTGTGTGGCCAGTCTAGCATCAGAAGTCACCTTGCAGCTTCTCAGTGTCTGCCCTTTCCATGGTAATTACTGAAGTCATCCCCACAACACCGAGCTTCCTTACAGAATTTGTTTTGTCTCCTCTGGCACCATCAGAAAACAGGGTGGAAGGCCGGGCACAGTGGCTCATGCCTGTAATCCCAGTACTTTGGGAGGCCAAGGCAGACAGATCACCTGAGGTCAGGAGTTTGAGGCCAGCCTGGCCAACATGGTGAAACGCTATCTCTACTAAAAATACAAAAATTAGCCAGGTGTGGTGGTGCCTGTCTGTAATCCCAGCTATTCAGGAGGCTGAGGCAGGAAAATCGCTTGAACCTGGGAGGCGAAGATTGCAGGGAGCCGAGATCACACCACTGCACTCCAGCCTGGGCAACAGAGTGAGACTGCAACTCAAAAAAACAAAACAGCAACAAAAAAACTGTTAGCTACACTAACAGCATGGCTTTGCTGGACCAGAAGTTTCCTTCCAGCCCCAGCCACTCATTGTTGCTACTTTTCTAGAGGACTGCAGTCTTTGTAGGTGTCCTCGGGCTTCTGGTCAACCAGCTCTGACCCACACATTTACCTGGTTTAGGCTACCCCTACAGCTGCCCCTGAAAGAGGCTTGCCAGGCAGAATGTAAGTTTTAAAATAAATTTAAACATATTTGAGGGTGTTTATGCACAGAGATCAGTGCGCTTCACCAAGGTAGCTGGTGGAGCCCTTGGAGGGTGCGTTTTACCAAAATCCTCAGCATTTGCCAGTTAAAGATGGGTCTCTCCGCTACCTTGCCAGAACTCAGGTTGTATGTTTCGGCAGGAATCACGAATTTACTATGCTCAGCATGATGAAGAGGGTCCTTTTGCAGCCCCACTTTTAAAACCCAGTTTAGGGCAAACTTCTACGCTTCTGGCTGGAGCCTCTCCTGTGTGGAGGGGAGCGGGCCGCAGGGGCAGGTCTTGGAATCCGAGGAGGATCTCTGCGGTGCTGCCTCTGATCGTTTTTTTGGGTAGGTCTGCTTATAAGAATTTGCAAGGGGGAGTTCCTCTGAAACTCCCCACCCCAGGCACCAGAAGGAAGAACAATGCTGGGGCTTCTCTTCCTGTTCCTATCTTTTCCTTCCAGTTTTCCCTTCCCAGAATGTCTTAAGTCTCAACTTCCACCCTGTTCTCTCCGCCCTGGTGTTCCCCTACTCTCTTTGATTTTTGTTGTCTTAAATCCCTGTTCTCCCACTTATTCCAGCTTTCTGGTTTTCTCCACTAGATGGCTATAACATATTAGCATCGATAGAGTAAGCTAAGCTTCATGCTCCGTGAGAATCGTAACACATTTTAGTGGAGGAAGGGGCCATAGAAATGTTGTCACCCAACCCTGCTTTTTACAGATTATCAAACTTCCTCAAAAAGATTAATTTGGCTGTTATTAAATAACCAACCAGTTGAGTATTTCATCTCTTTGCTCTTTTTTTTTTGAACTAGAGTCTCGCTCTGTCACCAGGCCCAAGTGCAGTGGCATGATCCCGGCTCACTGCTCACTGTAGCCTTCGCCTCCTGGGTTCAAGCGATTCTCCTGCCTCAGCCTCCCAAGTAGCTGGGATTACAGACACACATCACCACACCCTGCTAATTTTTGTATTTTTAGTGGAGGTGGAGTTTCACCATGTTGGCCAGGATGGTCTCAATCTCTTGACCTCATGATCTGCCTGCCTCGGCCTCCCAAATTTACCGGGATTACAGGCATGAGCTGGCCTACTCTTTTAAAAAAAAACAAAAAAAAAAAACAGGCAAGTGTGATAGCTCACACCTGAAAATCCCAGCACTTTGAGAGGCTGAGGTTGGAGGATTGCTTGGGGCCAGGGGTTTGAGACCAGCCTGGGCAATAAAGTGAGACCCTATCGCTACAAAAAAATAAAAAATGTAGCTGGGTGTGGTGGTGCACACCTATCATCCTAGCTGCGAAGGCTGAGGCGGGAGGATCACTTGAGCTTAGGAGTTCGAGGTTACAGTGAGCTATGATCACACCACTGCACTCTAGCCTGGATGACAGAGCGAGACCCTTTCTCAAAAAAAAAAAAAAAAAGAAGAGATCCAGTTGCCATTTTCTTCCGTGGTAGGGGTGTGACAGTCATTTTATATTGTTCCCCTCATCTCCCTTCAACAAACACATACTGTGGGTCTTGTTTGAAAAAGGATCTCAATCCTTATTTTCCATGTGCCTGGTGCCATCTGGACGTTTAACAAACACCCAATGATTATGATACTTCAACACCTGGAAAGTCTGGTCTTCACACAGGTCACTTGTTAGGGCCGTGGTAAATTTGGGTTAACTTTGTGTGGGGATCTAGTTGCAGGCCACTGATCATTCATTCATCTGGGTTCATTCGTTCTGCAGGTGCTTGTTAAATGTCTTTTACATACTAGGTACTTTTTAGGCGCCTGGATTACAGCAGTGAACAAAATGGACGCAGTCCGTATGCTAGGAGTCTTATATTTTAGTAGGGATAGCAGAGAACAGGCAAATATGTATCAGTGGCAATGAATGCTATGAAGTAAAGCAGGAAAGTGAGGGGGTGAAAGTGGTCTTTTACAGAGGGTGTCAAGGAAGGCAACTTTTGAATGAAAACCAGAACAGAGATGGTAGGGAGGGAGCCATCTAGAGGGGCAGCACAGGAAGGGCAAGTAGAGCACGAGGCCCCCTTGGTTGACATGGAGTAAGGAGGAGAGTGTGAGAGAGGTAGAAGTGGAACTAGGCTCTGGGCTCTGAGAGTAACTGCCCTCCTGATACACTTACCACTTCAGGAGAGTCTTGGAGAAATCTCATCTGCAGTTGCCAGGCACATTACAGTTTTAGAGAATGTTCATAATATTCCAAGGGCTCATAATTAATTGCCTTAACATTTTTACACTTGTAGAAAGCAGGCAGTTGAATGATAGTAGTGATGTGTTCACTAGAGGAATACTAGTAGATTAGAAATAGATTAAAAAGTAATCATTGAAGTGCTTGCATCTTGGTTGATGGTCAGAATTAGTACTGTGTTGACTGTGCATTCACAGAGCAACATTTTAATTTTTTTTCATTGCAGAAGGTAGGTCCTCTTAACTCTGCTCAGTTTGTAGGAGAATCAGAAAAATCTTTAGGCTAAAAATCTGTTGTTAATTGCACGTGCTTTCCTGCAGCTGTGAGAAACTTGCTGGTGAGCAGTTCTCAAAGTGCTGCACCCACATAACTTGGGGGAACTTGTTTAACATGCACAGTGGGACAGTGGGCATCCTCACCTGGTCCTACCACCAGGTGGGACATTCTGGGGATGAAGTCTGGGAATCTGCATGCTTTGCAGCCTCTTCCACTGGTTCTTTTTTTTTTTTTTTTTTTTTTTGAGATGGAGTCTTGCTCTGTTGCCCAGGCTGGAGAAGTACAGTGATGTGATCTTTGCTCACTGCAACCTCTGCCTGTCAGGTTCAAGCGATTGTCCTGCCTCAGCCTCTCAAGTAGATGGGATTACAAGTACCCGGGCTGCCTAATTTTTGTATTTTTAGTAGAGACGAGGTTTCTCTATGTTGGCCAGGCTGGTCTCAAACTCCTGACTTCAGGTGATCCGCCCACCTCAGCCTCCAAAAGTGCTGGGAATTACAGGCATGAGCCATCGCACCCAGCCCTCTTCCAGTAGTTCTTGTACATGTGCAGGTTGGAGAATTCCTGGTGGAGATAGTGGTGAGGGTGTTTGTAATTTCAACTGAACGAATACTAGAAGCTAGTGGGAGATAGTTGTGTGCGGTCTCAGCACCAGCACTTTCTCTGTGGTTTTGATTTCATGGGTGAAATTTTACACTCCTAAGAGACAAATGAGACACTGCCCACTCAGTTGAAATCGGAAAGCACCATAGAGTTGGGGGTATTTTTTCTTTTGGTAGTGGGTATGGAGTGATATGGTTATGAAGAGGCCCTGCTGCAGTTGTGTCAATCCGGGAGTGGGTGCTTTCCTCCCACGTGTGTGTGCAGCTGTGTACTGTGCGTGGGCCGGCTGCTCTGCCTGGACCAGTGTGTGGATTCAGGTCTGTGCATGTCTGTTGGCCCATTCACTGTTATACAGGTGAGGACACAAACACATATCCCAATGAGTCAAGAATTTTTTAGATTGTGCAATCCAAACTAACATAGAAAAAGAGTAGATATTAAAACTTGTGTCATAAACATTTATCCCACAGGCCTTGATTTCAGTATTGCATTGTCTCATTACCTTCACTGACTTTAAAAATGAGTCCATGTGAAAATTTTAAGGTATGCAGTGACTTTAATCCCAGTGGCTAAAATCAGGGGTGATTTCGCCCTCCCCAGGGGACACTTGGTAATGTCTGGAGACATTTTTGGTTGACACAACTGGACAGGAAGAGAAAGAACCAGAGATAATACTAGCATCTAGTGGGCAGAGGCCAGGGCTGCTGCTGAACCTCCTGCAATGCACAGGACAGCCCCTAGCGCACATGATTACCTGGCTCCAGTGTCATTGGGGCTGAAGTTGAGAAATCACACAAAAAGATCAATTGAATACCGTATATCTGCAGTATGATAGATTAGGGGTCGAAGTGACGTTCGATGTAAAAAAGAGTTCCACTGCTAAAACTAGTTTGAAATTAGCATCCTAGATTGTACAAGGATACTTGGATTGTATAAGCTGCTTGGGAGGACAAGGGAGGACAGGGGTACCTATGTTACTTATAATTAGGTTAAAGTGATTTTAAATGCATTTTGTTTAGGAACTAGTGTGTTTCTTAAATAATTGTCATTTCAGAGTCTGAAACTAGGCTTGAAATTGTCACATGAGAATTCCATATTTTGTTTAACACTCCCTTTCCTTTCTCTCCTACTCCTTCAAGGTCAGTTTTCCCGAAGTCAAGATAGGCCTGCCCTTTGTTCTTTAGCTTGGGGATCCTGCCTCTTTCCAGTAGCCCTTAACTGTCTTCTTTATTCAAATAACCCCAGGTCCTTTCCTCTGACTGTGGCAGACCCTACTAGTGCCTATGAAAGCTTCTCTCTCTCCTTCTTTCTTACCGTCAGAACCCTAACTTTGTTTGGGCAAGCAACCTGCCCACCTTATAAAAAGTTCCCAGCCCACTCTGCAGCTGGGGCAGCCATGTGATGGGGTTCTGCTCAAGGAGATGTGAATGGAAGCTGGTCAGGAGTCTCAGGAATACTTTCCCAGATAAACTGATCTAGGAGCTGCTGCTTCCTTCCTGCCCCTCCCTCTTTGCCTGGTCTAGGAGCCGCGCCTCTCTTCCTGTGTCTCCCGCTCCTCCGGCCTGAATGGGGTGGAGGTTGGCCACGTGCTGATGCTGGAAGAGCAGAAGATGCGAGGACCTGGGGACATCGTGATGTCACAGAGCCTCTGGGCCAGCCCTGATCTGCTTGTCCCCAGACTTTCTGTGCTATAAGAAAAATAAACCTGTTCTTGGTTACAGGCCACAGCAGCTAGGTTTCTGTTACCCACAGCCAGGTGCACCCCCTGACTGATGCTCCAGCTCAGGCCCCTCTTGGGGCATTAGGCCTGGTTCACAGCTCCCTTTGGGATTTACCGACCTGGTGACCCACAGGCATTTGGGACTCTGCAAAGCCAAGCTGAACTTAGTGTCTCCACGGTGTTTTGTCCTCCTTGTGGCATCTCTTTATAGAGGGCTCCTATGTCCTCCCTGTGACGTAAGTCATCCTCTCCCTTGACTCTCGCCTCATCTGATCTATCCAGGGCCCTGTCTGTGCTGAGCCTGTGGTGCCCAGAACGCGGCGGTAGCCCCTTACTATCCTCCCTTGTCCCCGCTGCTGCACCATGATTTTCTCCACATTTCATGTCCTCCTCCTGAATAAAATCGTCCAGGGCCCCTCCTTATCATCCGGTGATCTTCTGTACCTTGACCTCATTGACCCAGCTGCCTGTCCTAGAAGCAGAGCCTGGGACAAGGGTTCAGGGACTCCTGATTTGCTGAGGGAGCTCCTGGGATGAAGAGAGTAGGAGGAGCTGAGCAAAGCCGGGGTCTCAGCCCAGACCTCGGGGGCTTGAATTGCTCTCACGGTGGTCCCACCTCTAGGTGAGGGGGCCACCCTTTAAATGTCAGTCATTCAGTGGCTGAGGCTGGAAGGCAGATAGGCAGAGAAGTGGACAGCCGTGTCCTAGTAGCAGCCAACACTCAGTGGCCACAGCAGGACCACAACACTGCTCTAGTCCTGCCTGCACCCCCCAGCCCCACCTTGGAGTGGAACTTGCTTGGCCCCTTCATTCTGTCTTCCCTCCTCTCGGCCGCTCCCTGTGGCTCTGCTGTAGTTGTAGCTGTTGCGTGTGGTCCCTAGGCAGCTTTAAGAGGTAAGGCTTCCTGCCTTGTCTTCTGTTCTCCTTCGCCAAGTGGAATTCTTCATCTCAAACACAAAGCTCCAATGGCGACTAGAATGGCTCTTTTCTCCCTTCCCCACAGATGGTAGGTCACTGGTATCAGTCTAGGTGCATGGGAGAGGGCAGTTCATTTGTTCCGCACAGTGGGTGACTTGGGGCCTACTTCAGTCAGAACTGCTGTGGAAGGCCGACCAGCCCTGTCCATGTTCCCAAGTGCCTCCTGGACTTTTTTTTGTTTCTTTAGATGGAGCTTTTCACTCTTGTCACCCAGGCTGCAGGGCAATGGCACGATCTCAGCTCACTGCAACCTCCACCTCCCAGGTTCAAGCGATTCTCTTGCCTCAGCCTCCCAAGTAGCTGGGATTATAAGCATGCGCCACCACGCCCGGCTAAGTTTTGTATTTTTAGTGCAAATGAGATTTCACCATGTTGGCCAGCCTGGTCTCAAACTCCTGACCTCAGGTGATCTGCCTGCCTTGCCTCCTGGACATTTTCATATGGTAATTTATCATTTCAAATTCATCGTCTCCACTCAAGGGCAAAAATTGACTTCCATTCCTTTCTTTCTCTGATTGGGACCGAGGTTTGTCTCTGCATGCTTCTGTTCATCACCAGTCTTGCTTTTGTCCTGGCTCGGAAACCTCTGTCCCCTTCCGCCTCACCAGGATAGGCCTCAGGCTCCCCTCCTACCTTATCTGGACACTACAGCAGGGCGGGCCTAGGATCCTGCCTCATCACCCCAGGTGACCCAGCATATAGCAGACTAGGCTTCCTTATCTCCTGCTGTGCTGGAAGTCCTGCTCTTGGAATCCTCCCACCCCACAGGGTGTGCTCTGCTGGCTATATTAGCCTATAAGCTATTCTCAGGAATAGTTTCCCAGATAAACTGGGAAGTCTGCTTACCTTCCCACAGAGTCCACTCCAGCCATGTCAGTTTATTCACTGCTCTCCCAACTTCAGATTTTTGTTTATAACCGTTTGTGCCCTGGTGTGACTTCACTGTTTCAAGAAGCAGCCCCCTCCTGACATTAAAAATGCCCTCCTGTGTTCCAGGTCCTTCCCATCCTGACCCCTTGCCACTGAAAAAGCGTGGAGGTCAGTAGATGTGGGCTAGAGTTCTCAGCTCTGTGTCTGCCCATGTGCATCCTCTGGCAGGTTAAATGCAGATGGCAATCCAGTGATATATGTGTTTTTAGGATGTAGTGAGATCGTATGTAGGCTTGTCCCTCTCAATAAATATCAGTGCCTTACTCATGCACCAGTAATTGTCTCTATAGTTAGTTTGGTAATTCATCATGTACTGCTTTGTGGCATTTATTCTGTTCTTAAATGGTTAATTCTTAATTTTGAATAAATTACATGTCTTACAAATTGACTAAAAACCCAAATTTGCCCTTATATTTCTTCATTAGGACCTTAAGAATTACTGAAAATACAGAAATAAGTTCTGGTGTTTGATGGCATAGCAGGGTGCCTATAGTTAGCAGTAATTATTGTGTAATTCAGAGTAACTGGAAGAGAAGAGTTGAAATATTCTCAACACAAAGAAGTGATAAATGAGCCTTGGCAGCGTAGCGAGACCTCATCTCTACTAAAAAATTTGTTTTAATTAGCTGGATATGGTGGTACACACCTATAATTCCAGCTACTTGGAAGGCTGAGGTGGGAAAATTGCTTGAGCTGGGAGGTCAAGGCTGCAATGAGCCATAATTGCACCACTGAACTCTCGCCTTGACAAAAGAGTGAGACCCTGTCTCAAAACAAAAACAAACAAAAAAGATAAATGGTTGAGGTGATGGATATCCTAATTAACCTGATTTGATCATTGTAAATTGTATTCATGTATCCAAATATTACATGTATTCCATAAACATGTACATACAATTTCAGCACGTTGGGAGGCCAAGGCGGGTGGATCACCTGAGGTCAGGGGTTCCAAACCAGCCTGGCCAATGTGGTGAAACCCTGTCTCTAATAAAAATACAAAACTTAGCCAGGTGTGGTGGCGGGTGCCTGTAATCCCAGCTACTTGGGTGGTTTAGGCAGGAGAATCACTTGAACCTGGGAGGCAGAGGTTGCAGTGAGCCGAGATTGTGCCATTGCACTCCTGCCTGGGCAACAAGAGCGAAACCTCATCTCAAAG
The DNA here is from genome assembly GCF_009761245.1 of Sapajus apella. NCBI lineage: Eukaryota > Metazoa > Chordata > Mammalia > Primates > Cebidae > Sapajus > Sapajus apella. Next base: position 11,369,131 of record NW_022436992.1, on the reverse strand, counting down.
AAAGAAAGTGTGCGGTTATTTATCATTTTACAAAGCAGATAAAAAGAATTATTTCTTCATACGGGCTCTTTAAGAAGACTCTGTTACATTTTAGCTTGTGAGTAGAAAAATATAATTTTGAAAGTCAGGCCTTAGTGAAGCCATGATGCGGAGGCTGTTACTGGCAGCCTGAGGGAGAAGAGGATCAAATTGTTAAGCCCTGGGGATCCTAACACTTAGGAGATGAAAAAAGAGAACGAGGAGGGAGCCACAGGACGAAAGACGACAGGCCAGCCTTGCGATGGCCTGCCAACAAAAAAGCCTTGGAGGAATGCCTGTAACCACCATCGCCTCCGAAACCCTAAGAAACTGCGTAATTTATTAAATAAACAGATACGGATGGCCTTTATGTGCCTCTTCCCATCCTGGGCACCATGAGGACAGTGGTGTGCAAAGCAGAGACCCCTGCTTGCATGGAATCTGCATTCTAGTTGGGAAGACAAGACAAATGTGTAATTCAAAAGTAAAAAACATATGCAGAACCATGTGTTTTGTGATTAGTGTTAGAAAAGAAAGCATGCATACAGGAATATCCATGTAAGCAATTTTGCTAAGTAGGGCATGTCTGTAGTTGTATTATTCTAACCCAAGCATTCTTCACATTATGTAAGTTAATCGAATTAAGGAGAGGGTCCCATTTGCTTAACTGAATGGAGGCCGTGTGTGTGTGTGTGTGTGTGTGTGTGTGTGTGTGTGAGCGTGCACCATTGGCTAGGTGGCTTTAGTGTGGGGAGGTGTTTGCGACACACTGCATCTCTAGCTGAAGCTGCAGTACCAGAACAGATCAGGTGAGAGTGTGAGCCTTCTGAAGGCAGCGGCCTCCGTCATGCTTTGTCCATCAGAGATTCACTCACCAGCTCTTTGGAAGCCCGGTGAGGCTTCCACAGAAAGGGAGCAACCCTGAGGCAAACTGGACTTGCTGAGTGCCGACACCTTTATTTTGCATCTCCATAAATCTGTCTTTTTCCAGCTCAGCAAATGTGGTCCTTTCTTAGTGAAGTTTATCATGATTTGTTTCTGCTTAAGTCTTAAATGCTTAATTTTTAGGACATTTTTATCCCATATTAAAGAAATGATCAAGGAATCCTAAAAGTATTTTGTTTGGGTGATTTTCAAATATCTTTTCATAGCTTAAATTTAAATCATAGCTTAAAAATTTCCCCCCAAGTGAAAATAGTTTCAGTCTTTCAGAAATGGAACTGGTAAGGTATGGGATTCAGATAGTAAAAAAAGGAATGCAAAAAGAAATGAACTCAATTGCATCACCAGGCCATGCATGGTGGCTCATGCCCATAACCCCAACACTTTGGGAGGTGAGGCAGGAGGATCGCTTGAGGCCAGAGGTTTGGGACTGGCTTGGGCAACATAGACCCCATCTCTACAAATAAAGAGATAGCTGGGTGCAGTGGTACATGCCCATAGTTACAGCGACTCAGAAGACCAAAGTGGGAGGATCGCTTGAGCTTAGGAGTTTGAGGATGCAGTGAGTTATTATCATACCACTGCACTGTAGCCTTGGTGACAGAGCAAGATTCTATCTCTAAAAAAAAAAACAAAAACAAAACAATTGTAACACGTGTTTAAGACAGGTGTACTTTCTTCCAGATGCCTCTATATCTATAATTACCTATGGCTACATGAACACTCTTCCCTTGCAGTCTGATTGTTTTTTGTTGGTTAAAAGTGTAATGGCCAGCTGGGCACGATGGCTTACACCTGTAATCCCAGCACTTTGGGAGGCCAAGGCTGGTGGATCGCTTGAGCCCAGGGGTTAGAGACAAGCCTGGGCAACACTGCAAACCCTGTCTATACAAAAAAAATTACAAAAATTAGCCGGGCATGGTGGTATGTGCCTGTAGTCCCAGCTACTCAGGAGGCTGAGGTGGGAGGATGGTCTGAGCCTAGGAGGTCGAGGCCACAGTGAGCTATGATCACACCACTGCACTCCAGCCAGGGTGACAGAGCAAGACCCCATTTCAAACCAAAAAAGAAAAGTATAATTGCTATTGAAGTTTATGACACAGTTATTCAGCAATTAATCAAGTATGCCCCTGATTCAGTGTTCATATAATCCAGCCTTCAATTTCAACCTTTTCACCAAACAGAACATTGCAAACAAAAGAAATGAATGAAAACAGTACAGATGGTATCAAGGTGATTATGACTTTCAACTGATAAGCCCTGGCTTCTCCAAGGGAGGATGGAGAGGCCACTCTGCTGTTCACCTGTTGTACGTCAGTTCACCCAGCTTGGCCCTCCTCTTGTGATGCTGAGGGTTGTGGAATCCACATTGTCCCTTTTACATCAAAAGACTTAATACTTTGCTGAGCTGAAGTAGAGGGATTTGATGAAACTCTTGGGAAATCAAACTCTTATACTGTGGAGGCTAAAGCAACCCCATCTTGGATGCTAATCCGCCGTGCTGACTTCTGACTAACCTCAGTCCCAGGAATGCTTCTACGGTTTCTACTTTCATATACTTACTGTAATTCTTGCCCTTGGGTCAAAACAATCTTGGCGTTATACTGTAAGTCCTGCCCTTAGGCAAATTCTTGCATTTCCCTGAGGGTTGGATGTCAATGTCCCACACATTTCTTCATTGTGCTATATAAGACCTGGGTGGATAAGCCCTCAGTCTGGGGAGTAATGGCACAGGCAGCCACCATCCTGTCTCGAAGCCACCCAGAACATGGCTTCTGTTCATCACATTTCTTTCTGAGAAACTGGATTTGTCAGCCTCTTCCTTGGCCTTTGGGGGTGGGTTTGCAAATGCCTGCCCACTACAGAGCACATACCTTTAATAGATATATCCCAGGAGGTAACTACATGTGTAGATGCCTAGATTTTTACAAAACTGCCTTTTCCCTATGCTTTTCAGTGTCAATAAATTTAAGTACTAAGTACTTTAGGCTAGGGCTTCTCAAACTTTAGTGTTCATATGTATGTTCCGGGGCCTCATTAAAATGCAGATTCTGAGTCAGCAAGGCTGGGGTGGGGCCTGAGACTGCATTTCTAACCTGCTTCCAGGTTACACTGATGCTGCCGGTCAGAGACCCTGCTGTGTAGCAAGATCTTAAGTACTGTAGAGTGTTCATGTAGTTTGTGCTGTAATTTACCAACAAATCTCCTGCTGTTGGACATTTTAGATGTTTCATTTATTATTATTTTTTTGTAGAGGCAGGGTCTCACTATGTTGCCCAGGCTAGTCTCAAACTCCTGACCTCTAGTGATTTACCCATCCCAATCTCCCAAAGTGCTAGGATTACAGGCATGAGCTACCACGCCTGGCCATTTTAGATGTTTCAATAGAGTTTATGCTTTATTCTTACTGTTATAATTTCTGTTAACATTCAGTTTTGGTTTTACCCTTAACCAATATTGAGAAAATGCATTTCTTGGAAGTTTATCTTGTTTGATAACAGGCTACAGACACGTAATGCACATTTCATTCCATTCGAGATGTTTCTTAAGGGGCTGCTGTGTGCCAATCTCTGTCCTAGATGTTAGGGATACAAAGGTGAACAGAATTCTGGTTCTGTAGCACATTCCTCCAGGAATCTGTAAAAGAAAATTCAGTTCATTGTGGCGAACAGAGATAGGGATGTGCCCAGGGATGGGTGTGGTGTTGAAAAACGACCTCAGAGAGAAGGAAATGCTTGATGCTGGAGCTGGGTTTAAGGATGAAAGGTAATTCACCAGGCAGATTGTTGGGTGGGATTCTAGATTCTGGGCACATCATGTGCAAAGGCACTGAAGCAACAATTTGGCACCTCCAGGTTTCTAACAGTACTTCTTTGTGCAGTGTGATAGACAAGTTTGTCACATGGAGTCACAGAATCTGAGATAAGCTGAGTGCCAGTAGGCAGATACATATTTTTGAAAGATGGCTTTGAGGGGACAACATTGAGATAAGGGTGTTCCAGGTAATTGATTTCTATTAAAGGAGTGTAGTGAAGAAGAGAAATTCAGGAGGTATTATTGGCAGGCCCTAGGGATTGACCGGGGTTGAGAATGAAAGTATGGTTGACCTGCAGGTTTTCGTCTTGTGGCTGAACGGATGGTTCAGATACCAGATAATGAAAGTAATAGAAGAAAATGCCTATCAGGTTCTGTTTAGGAATGTTGCTTGAATTGCTTCAAGATAGCAAACAAGTCATTAGTTATACACGTCTGGGCTTAGGTAAGATGTCCACGTTAGAGAGACAGATTTGGTCTTTAGAGAGCCATTGTCACCCCTAGTCTGAAGCTTGTACTTGTCACAAAGTTGCTGGAAATGCCACGGCTTCTGCTGCCTGAAAACCCAAGAACCTGAATGTCCATGACTGCTACAGGAGTCACCTGTCGATACCTTCCCTTGCCTGTTCCTACTGCTGTCTGAAGCTTCACCAAGTCAGGGGAAGAGAAAGATGATTTCTTTCCCCTTGTCTCCCACTCTTTCTCTGGCACATCCTAGGATCACAACTTTACGAGAAGCCAGCTGGTAAGAGAGAGTTTGGGAAATATTTACAGCCTTGTAGTCTGACGGGCAGAGGGGAACAAGAGCCAGAGCACTGTCCGGCTCAGCGACAGAGCAGCCTAGGGGTGGAGGCCCCAGAGTCTTTCTCATACTCTCACCGCAGACATCATTGTTCTCTGGAGGTCCACTGTGCTGTGAACTGAGTACCTTTCTGGTCATCTCAGAAACTTCCATTTTAAATATACACAGGCCCAGGTGGCCTGCTGGTTCCACTTGGCTTGACCATACATGAAGTAACCACAGAGTTGTGGTGTTTGAAAACCTTGCAGGATCTCAGTTGTTCTAACTTCTCATTTAATAATTGAGCAGATTCTTCAGCAAAGGTTTATTAATAAGGCCCTCAACACTTACTGAAACCATTTAGATAGAATTATACATAATGATAAAAATTATTGCTACACAGAATTGGAGTTAAGGAAGAGATTGTTTACAGTAGCAGAAAAAAAATAACTTGAATGCCTGTTTAAGATAAACACATTTTTTTTCAAAGAAGATGGCAAAATCCTAATGGGAAAAATAAAGTGAATAATGAGATATGACTTCTTCCATCTGACTAAAAACTATAGTGAAGACATTATTTCTTATATATATGCATTTATTATAATAGTAACTCGTGCCTATATTAGTTAAGATATAACTTTTTTTTTTTTTCCTATTTTTTGAGACAGAGGCTCACCCTGTCACCCAGGCTGGAGTGGAATGTCATGATCTTGCCTCACTGCAACCTCCAGGTTCAAACAATGCTCCTGCCTCAGCCTCCTGAGTAGCTGGGATTACAGGCGCCCACCACCACGCCCAGCTAATTTTTGTATTTTTAGTAGAGACGGGGTTTTACAATGTTGGCACGGCTGGTCTCAAACTCCTGACCTCAGGTAATCTGCATGCCTCTGCCTCTCAAAGTGCTGGAATTACAGGCATGAGCCACCGCGCCCGGCCAACTTTGCTTTTAATTAACAATTCCTTAAACAAGACAGAATTTTATTCCTCTGTCATAGACCAGTCCAGAAGTAGAGTGGCAGCTCTCGGCCCTATGGAGTTGTCCCAAGGACCTCAGCTCCTCTTGTTGTTCCACCATCCTTGAATAATGTCCTCTCTGTGTGGTCCAGAGTGGTACATCATGTGTCCATATTTCAGTCAGGAGGAAGAGGGGATAAAGGAGAAGCCAGAGTATGCCAAGGAATACATGTTGAGAATTGCACAAGATGCTTCTGCTCATATCCCATTGGCTAAAACTTAGTCTTGAGTCCTAGCTCCAAGGGAGGCCAGGAAATGTAGTCTTCATTCTGGGAGGTGCTACACCCCACTAAAAATCCAGAGCTCTATTGAGAGTCAGGGGAAAATGAATATGGGGGAGACAGACCAATTTCTACTACAGTACCCCTTGGAATATTATTTAGAACTTGAAAAATTACAAATAAAATTAATTCAAAAGAGTGAGTAGGCAGGCATACTTAAGAACATACTTTTCAAGAAAAGTTTTACAAAATTGCCATATTCTCTCTTTTTCTTTTTTCTTGTTGTAGCACTTCTGCTTTTAATGTAACTTTCTTTTTAAACTTTTTTATTATAGAATATTTTAACCATACACAGAAGTGGAAAGAATTCTGTAGTGAGCCTTAGTACCCATCTCCCAGTTTAATAGATTATCAGCTTAAAGCTAGTCTTATCTATTCTCCCCTGCCCTCCACTTATCCCCTTCCTGAGTTTTTGAAGCAGATTTCATTTTCGCTATTTGATCTGTAGATATTTCTGTATATAGCTCTAAAAGGTAAAAGGACCTTTTTTAAAAAATAAACATTAAAGTTTAGGGTATTGTATTCACATGCAGTTGTAAAACATAATCTAGAGAGATCTTGTGTACCCTTTACTCATTTTCTCCCATTGGGAGCATCCTGCAAAACTATAGTACCTGTCACAGCTGGAACCTGACATGGATAGTCAAGATGCAGAACGTCTCCATCCCCACAACCTCATGTTGCCCTTTTATAGCCACACCTACCTCCCCCTCCACAACTCCTGACACTCACTAATCTGTTCTCCATTTCTATAATTTTGTCATTTGAAGAATATTAAGAATCATACAGTATGTAATATTTTGGTATCAGCTCAGCATAGTTCCCTCTAGATTCATCCACTTAGTTGCATGTAACAATAGTTCATTCTTAATTGCCGGATAGTATTCCAAGATATGAATGCAGCACCTAAAGGCTCTTTGAAAACCATAATCCTCCTAACTCTCCCCTCTCTTTGCCCCCACCGCCCTCTTCCCCTCTCTTCACAGCAATGCCAAGTGAGTACACCTATGTGAAACTGAGAAGTGATTGCTCGAGGCCTTCCCTGCAATGGTACACCCGAGCTCAAAGCAAGATGAGAAGGCCCAGCTTGTTGTTAAAAGACATCCTCAAGTAAGTACTGCCCCTGGGACTGTAGATCCCCCTGCTTTGGGTCAACTGTGTAGAAGTAGGAGAAAAATTCAGTTACAGCCCTAAAGATGGCTTATGTTGGAGAGCCATGCCTGGTCAAAGGATCATTCAAAGGCACATCTGAGTGAAGAGTGAGTGCACAGCTGGAGTGGGCCTGTACAGCTGGCTGGAGTCGGTAAGTGCACAGTGCCCGGTAGCTGCTTGGGCTCTGTACCTTGGCCTGGATGTCTGAGAGAGCAGCTCTCACTGTGTACTCCTCTTCATGCTCTTATTTAACAAAAGAGGGCTTTTCCCTTAGCTATTGGAAGTTAATCTAAAATATGGTTAATTAAATTTCCCTGAAGGCACTTGAATAGTATTAAATATTGAATACTAAAAACGATGACAGGTTTGGTCCAAGTCAACCTTATATCCTAATAAGTGGTAGAATTAATCAAGGAGGAAATTGGCAGGGTTTTTTCCTACATATATACCAGCGAAACTGAGTTGAAAATTGCCCTTTTTTCATGTCTAAAGATAGAAATCCAACCTTGCAATCTGGTCTTCTGTCTCACTTTACTGACTTAGAAGGTGTGGGAGAAAAGGAGATTTCTAAGAATAAGGCTTATGTCACATTCAGCCTCCCTTTAGTCACCAGCCAATATTTATTGAGGTCCACCATGTGCCTGACATTGTGCTGGGCATCGGCCACAAGGCAGCAGGTGGGATAGACCCATGCCCTGTGCTGCTTAGGCTGTGGGTGAGGCGGACTTGCACCAGGAATTAAGGCACAGTCTCATATGTGCCACAGACACTGGGCTCGCCTTTACACCCTTTTCTTTCTTTTTTTTTTTTAAAAATCAAAACAATGGAAGTATATGCACTGAATGTAACACCTTTTCTGGGGCTGGAGAGAAGAATAGGTAATACTAGGTTTACAAGATTGAAAATTCAAAGATTAAATTAGAGTCTCAGTAAAACATCTCATCCCTACTCTTCATTTCCACTCCATACTTAAAGATAACCTGTGTCACCAGTTTCTTGTGTGTGTGTGTGTGTGTGTGTACGTGTGTACTCTGCCGTGCCCCCTGCCCAAACCCACTTTTTTACACAAATTGATAGCATCCTGTTCACTTATCATTATATACAATCCCAGGGAAGAATTAAGTTGCTTGTCCAAGTTGTCATGGGAAGCCTGTTTAAATGAGAATTTTAAAGTCTTAGAAACACTTCCAGCAACACTTCATTGTATTCTTATCCTCGAATATTAAGAAATATTTTGCATCTATTACATATAGTATGTTATACTAGATGCTTTTTTTTGAAAAAACAAACAAAAAAACCGCCCTTTCTTTAGAAAATGGATTGTTTTCTCCTTAATTATTCCTTATATTTGTTCTTTCAAGAACAGAATTGCTTAAAGCAGTGGTTCTTAAACTTTGGTTGAAACTTTTTAGCTTGTAGTTTGTGTCACTGGAGAGCTTACTAAAAATGAGATTTCTAAAATTAAGACTAGACTCCGCTCTTTTCTCCAAGTTGTGTGTGCGTGTGTGTGTGTGTGTGTGTGTGTGTGTATTAAACTATATAATAGTGTGAACAAATATTTTTTAGGTCATCTTAAGGGTAACTAATGATTCTGTCTCATTTCATAGTCAGCTTCTCTTCTGAGTAGAATTCTTTAGAAGTACTATGAATAGACTGTTACTGTTTCTTTTCTCTTTTTTTTAAGGACTGACAGAATTTTAAAATCACAAAAGATTGAAACCAAGAATTATAGTTCAAATCTATTACTTGATTTTAAGTTCAAGAATTGCCATTGTGATTCAGATTTTGTTACAGTGCTCTTGCAAATAAATTTTTTTTCTGTGTTGCTTATAACAAAGACTCATAAATGACCAGTTTATCTTGTCAGGAAAACAGGAAATGGCCCCTCCCTTTCACCCCGACATCAACTTAAAGATTGCAGTTTTAGCTGCATAGCAGGCAAACCCATTTAGGATTCCATTTTTAGTTTCATGTTGTGTCTCATAATTCTCACATGACAAATCATAATACCTAATTGGTTTTTTTCCAGATGTACATTGCTTGTGTTTGGAGTGTGGATCCTTTATATCCTCAAGTTAAATTATACTACTGAAGAATGTGACATGAAAAAAATGCATTATGTGGACCCTGACCGTGTAAAGGTTAGATATCCCATTGGTGTGGTTTAAATGAAAACATTGCCAAGCATATGCTTAAACTATAATATCATTAGTCTACTGTGTTACAAATATATGTTAATAAAAGTTTGCACACAGAGGGGAAAGCACTTAATCTCAGCACTCTAAAACCAAACATACCACTAACTACTCCACAGTATCCTCCTCCCATTTATTGCAGCTGGGGTGCGGGGTGAGGTGGGCTCAATCCAACAGGCTCTAGGGCTCCTGTTGTGGAATTCATTTGCACTGATGCCATCTACATACATATTCTTAAAGTAAACAACAAAGAAATTCTCTGTTTTCTTTTCTCCCTCTTTTTTTTTTTTTTTTTTTTTTTGGAGTCAGAGTCTCTCTCTGCACCCAGGGTTGAGTGCAGTGGCAAGAACACAGCCATCTCAGCCTCCCCAGTGGCTGGGACCACAGGCATGCACCACCATGCCTGGCTAATTTTTAATTGTTTTGTGGAGATGGGGTCTTACCATGCTGCCCAGGCTGATCTTAAACTGGGCTCAAGCTATCCTCCCACCTTGGCCTCCCAAAGTGCTGGGATTACAGACATAAGCCACCATGCCTGGCCAGAAATTCTGTTAATATCACCTGTCCTTCCTGTGTTTTATTTTTAATTTTAATGAATTCACATTGCATTGCAAGATTTTTCTTTCAGCTTACATTTATGTTTCCAAATCAAGTGACATACCAAATACTAATTTCAGTAATGATTTTAGTGGCTAGATTATCCGATAACGTTTAGCCCAGGATGGAAGAAGAGATAACTTTAAATAAGGTGGCATGAGAGGAATGATAACTGACATGTATGGATACTTTTTATGTATTATCTCATTTAGTCATTATGCCTAGGAGATATCCCAGGATCATCTCCATCTTACACATGATGGTTTAGAAGGTTGAGCTGCTCACCCAAGTTCATGTCTAGTTTAGCTCGCTAGTTTAGTTAATGTAGTTTAGTGCTTCTGTGTGCCAGGAACTGTTCTAAAAGTGTGTTACCAATATTAGCTCATTTAACTCTCATCACATTCCTGGGGATTTAAGTGCTACAATTATACCCATCTCACAGCTGGGGAAACTGAGGAGCAGGGATATTTAGGGTCACCTGCAGCAGTGCATGGTGCATGGTGAAGCCAGGGCTTGACGTCAGTGGTGTGGTTTCAGAGTCTGAGCTCCTGACCACTCTGCTTTCTGCCTGGGTAAGGAGTGTCCACAGAGAGACCAAAGTTAAAAGCAGCATGGTGCAGAAAGGAAAGAGCTTAGATGTTTTACCTCGATTCAAATCTGTCAATTAGTAATGGTGAAACCCTAGGCAGGTGACTTGTTTTGAGTCCCAGTTTTCTCAGCTGTGAAAAGTAGAAGTTGAGTAAGATAATATACACAAAATTCCTTTCTTGGTCCTGATTTTTATTCATATGTTTCTACTTTAATTTGTACATCCTTTGAAATGCCTCCAATTTTTTCGTGGTATAGACAGGTATAAAGAAGTAAATGAGGAGCTCAATTAGTAAAGGCATAGCTTGGCTTCTGCAAAACCGTTGAGTCTTGGGGGTCTTGCTGGTTGCAGGGCCAGCCTTTCCGGCCTAGGTGTCCTCAGGTGTCTGCTGGCTCCTGTCATTTCATCAGCTTAACACATCTGCTTTGGTTGAGTGGGATGTCTCCAGTACCCTCTGCTCAGGTTTCCCTCTCCTCCGGGTCTGTCTGGCCTTGAAGACATTCCCCCCTCTCTCCCCACCAACCCCCCAGTCCTTTACAATTCTAAGGCCCTTCACAGCTCTCTTGACTCTCTTGGGTAAAGGTTTTAGACATCCTGTCTCTGTTTTTGTCTCCTGAGAAAGTCTTTACATGATGACACTTGGTATGGCTTCCTGCTGGGCTGGGAACTCTTCCCTTTGTTTCTTTGCTGCCCTTCTCCACTTTCTCTTGCATCCTCTTTTTCCTGTCCCTTACCATCTGACCAACTGTAAAGTGATTGTTCTAAAGTCTGAGGCAGTTGAGGAGAGAGGTGAGCTCTCCTGTACAAGGGCCAAGCATACTATTCCACAACCACAGGGTGGAGAAGGTATATTTTAGTAATATCTTGGGGGAAATCAACTTAGTAGTTTTACTGTCCAGCCAGGGCCATCCGTGTCAACCTGTGCTGCCTGTGATCATTTTGAATTTAAGCCACATGGTCTGCTTGTCTCTGCTGTGGTCAGCCAAGTGCTCTGGTTGTTAGGCTGTTACTTGTTACGTCTTCCCCAAGAAATCTTAGTGATTTCTGAGAATGACCAGAGTAGAAACTCAAGATCACCTCCCACAGGAATCATGGAAGGGATAGAAACATCTATGTAGCTTTAAGGAGAGCAGACCTGGTGCAGGGCATGTGGTGGCCAGTGTCAGTGAGCCAAAGGTTCAGGCCATGGAAGGATGGGCCAGTCCAGGCGGCCTTAACGGCAGGGCTCTGTATTAGGGGATACAGATGGCAGCCAAGCTCAAAGGAGAAAGGTTTGATAGCCCTGGGCATCCAAAGATGGAATAAACGGACCACCTTTGTGGTGACTCCAGAGGTCGTTAAGAAAGACAGGGGTCTGGCCGGGCGTGGTGGCTTCACACCTGTAATCTCAGCACTTTGGGAGGCCGAGGTGGGCAGATCACTGAGGTCAGGAGTTTGAGACCAGCCTGGCCAACATGGTGAAACCCCGTCTCTACTAAAAATACAAAACTTAGCCGGGTGTGGTGGCAGGCGCCTGTAATCTCAGCTCTTCAGGAGCTGAGGCAGGAGAATCACTTGAACCTGGGAGGGGGAGGTTGCGGTGAGCTGATAGAGCGCCACTGCACTCCAGCCTAGGCAACAAGAGTGAAACTCCTTCTCAAAAAAACAAAACAAAACAAAAGCCAGCGGTCCTATAGGTAGAATTCAGGCATCAGACAGGGAGGGGCTCAGGGGTCTTTCTGATCCCTACCAGGACTGAGATATGTACTGTGGTTCTCTGCAATTTGCCAGTGTCTGGAAAAATGGAGGCTGGTTTCATAACCTGGGGCTTTTCCTTTTCTGAATTCTGGGTAGAGTTGCCTCGACGGGAAGGCTGTCAAAGAACACCTGCATGCAGCCCTGCCAGTCCCCAACTCAGTGACTTTCAGACTGAACCTCACTGGTATTTCCAGGCTCCTCTGAAGCTTGCCAGATTCCATCGGTATTATCCTAATTCATGTGAGCCTCTCTTACTGCCATCTAAAGTATAAGTAACTTGAGAGTAGTGACTGTGTCTGTACAAATATGTGGTTCCTGGCATTCCAAGGAAAGGCATAGTGAGCCAGGGCTGCCTTTAGAGTCCCTGCTCTTCCCGCTGCCCTGGTTGTGTGTCTCCTCACCTGCCTTCCTGCATCCAGGCATGCCCCACCGTGGCTGGAGTAGTTGTATTCTACAATTTGAATCTAATGTGTTGCTTCCCTCCTTAAAACTCTTTGGTGCCTCTCCATTACCTTCAGGAAAATATCCAGACTCCTTAGTCTGGCCCATGAGACATTCATGACTTGGTTCCTGCTGATCTCTCCAGCCTCTTTGTGCCACCTCATTGTCCCAGCACTATGTACTTTAGGCATGCTCAGCCCCTCACAGGTCCTTGGGGGAAACTCTTCTTTCCTTTTCTCTCTTTTTTTTTTTTTTTTTGAGACAGAGTCTCACTCTGTCGCCCAGGCTGGAGTGCAGTGGCGCAATCTCATCTCACTGCAACCTTCGCCTCCTTGGTTCAAGTGATTCTCCTTCCTTAGCCTCCCAAGTAGCTGGGATTACAGGCATGTGCCACCATGCACAGCTAATTTTTGCATTTTTAGTGGAGATGGGATTTCGCCATGTTGGTCAGGCTGGTCTCGAACCTCTGACCTCAGGTGATCTGCCCACCTCAGCCTCCCAAAGTGCTAGGATTACAGGTGTAAGCCACCACACCTGACCTTTTTTCTTTTCTTTTGAATAGGGCCTCACTGTCACCTAGTCTGAAGTGCAATGGCCCAATCATTGCTCACTGCAGCCTCAACGTTTCAGGCTCAAGCAGTCCTCCCCCCTCAGCCTCCTGAGTAGCTAGGACTATAGCATGCACCACCATACCTGCCATATATATATATATAATTTTATATATATATATAAATTATTTTTTTTTTTTTTTGGTAGAGACTGGGTCTTACTATGTTTCCAAGGCTGGTCTCAAACTCCTGGACTCAAGTGACTCAAGTGATCCTCCTGCCTTGGCCTCCCAAATTGCTGGGATTATAGGCATGAGCCACCACACCCTGCCCTCAAAACATTTTTATTGAGGTATAATTAACATACCATATAGTTCACCCATTTAAAGCATATAGTACAGCCAGTCATGGTGGCTTCTGTCTGTAATCCCAGATTTTTGGGAGGCTGAAGCAGGAGGATCACTTGAGGCCAGGAGTTTGAGACAAGCCTAGGCAACATACCAAGACATCATCTCTACTAAAAATAAAAGCATTAGCTTTGTGTGGTGGCTCTCAACTGTAGTCCTGGCTACTCCAGAGACTAAGATGGAAGGATCGCTTGAGCCCAGGAGTTTGAGGCTACAGTGAGCTATAATCATGCCACTGCACTCCAGCCCATACAACAGAACAGAATAAGACACTAAGAAAAAGAAAGGGATGCAGTGCAATGGTTTTGTGCAATACACTATGGTTTTAGTGGTTTACAGAAATCTGCAACCATCACCATGACGCAAGTTTAGAAGGTTTTTAAAAGAAACTCCACATCCATTAGCAGTCACTCCCTATTTCCCCCTCCCACGAGTTCTAGGCAACCACGAATCTACTTTCTTTCTCTATAGATTTGCCTATTATGGACATTTCATATAAATGGAGTCATCCATTTCATGGTCTCTTGTGACTGGATTCTTTCACTTAGAATAATGTTTCAATGTATACCCATGTTGTAGCATGTATCAGCACTTTATTATTATTTCTGGATAATATTTCATTGTATGGATATACCGCATTTTGTTTATCCATTCATTAGGACCTTTGGGTTGTCTCCACTTGTGGTTATTATGAATAATGTTGCTGTGAACGTGTGTATGTGTTTGTGTACCTGTTTTCAGTTCTTTTATGTATATACTAGGAATACAGTTGCTGGGTCAGATGGTAACTATGTTTTGCTTTTTGAGGATCTGCCAAGCTTTTTTTGAAATGGTTGCATCATTTTACATTCTTGTGAGTAATGTACCAGAGTTTCAGTTTCACCACATCTTCATCAACATTTGTTATTGTCTTTCCTTTTTTACTACTGCCGTCCTAAAAGACGTCATGTAATATCTCATTGTGTTTTTGATTTGTTGTTCCCTGATAGCTAATGATGCTGAGCATCTTTTCCATGTGCTCACTGAGCATTTGTATGTCTTCTTTGGAGGAATGCCTGTTCAGATCCCTTTCCCATTTTTAGTTGGGTTATTTGACTCTTTATTCTTGAATTGTAAGAGTTCTGTTTTCTGGATACTAGTCCCCTATATCTGGTATGTGATTTTCAAGTATTTTCTCCACCCTCTAAGTTGACTTTTCACTTTCTTGTTATTGACATTTTTAGCACAAAAGTCTTTAATGCTGATGAAACCAAATTTACCTATTTTTCCTTTGGTCATTTGTGCTTCTTGTGTCATATCTAAGAAACCATTGCTTAGTCCTAAGTTTTCTTCTCATGTTTTTATAACGTATTCCCTCTTACATTTAAGTCTTTGATCCATTTTGCATTAACTTTTGTATATGATATATTAATCCATTTTCGCTACCTATAAAGACATACGTGAGACTGGGCAATTTACAAAAGAGGTTTAATTGCACTTACAACTCCACGTGGCGGGGGAAGCCTCCCAATCATGGTGGAAGGCAAGGAGGAGCAAGTCACGTCTTACATGAATAGCAGCCAGTAAAAGCGAGAAACTGTGTGGGGAAACTCCCATTTTTAAAACCATCAGATCTCATGAGACCCATTCACTATCACACAAAGAGCATGGGAAAGACCCACCCATGATTCAGTCATCTACCACTGGGTCTCTTCTACAACATGTGGGCATTTCAAGATGAGATTTGGGTGAGGACGCAGAGCCAAACCTTATCAGTGTGAGGTCAGGGTTCAGAGTCATTCTTTTGCACGTGGTTCTCCAGTCATCTCAGCACCATTTGTTGAAAAGAACTTCCCTGTGTTTGCTGCATTCTTTCTTTCTTTGCTGCCTTGAGCCTTTCCCTGCCCTTCACCCTTCTGTTACTCATATTTTAAGTCAAATCTCAGCTTGGGGTTGCCCCTTCTAAGAGGCTAACCCTGATCATCCCTCTCTGTGTGTGAGGGAGCCCCTTCGTGCATTAATTCTGATGTTTATCATTGTAGGATTTCAGCTGTTCATCTTCCCCACTTGTCTTCCAGGCCAGCTCTTGGGAGACAGGGGTTGCATGCTTAATGTTTTACATTAGTTAATAGGCACTTATGTATATTAGACTTTGTGGGGAGGGGGAGATAGCGCTTGAATCACAGAGCAATCTTCCATTATCTATGAACTCTAGACTGTACAGAAAATCCAGCTCTAACATGTAATTCTTTGAGTACATTCAATAATGCACCTTAGTTTTAATGTGAGCAACAGGACTGATAGTACCGTGCAACCCTAAGCATCCACTGGTAGACAGGGAAAACCCCAGTACCCACTCCCTGCTTCTTCTCCCTGAACCATGGAATGTAAGTCCTTTCATTAGGCTACCGGGCCAATTTTTAGACCTCAGTTCATGGCTGGACCAATAGCAACCTTCACAGATGCCAGAGCCCTGCCTTGATGGACTTCAGTGAGGATTCCTGACCAATCACTGACAAGGGGGGTGGGAGGACCTCTGATGGAGAAGTCATCCTCCCTGGTCCCACACCTGCCTGGAGAAGGAGCCAAAGCCACCTAAGCAAAACTGGGCAGCATCCCACAGTGTCCATCTACCATGTCACCCCAGCGCTGAGCGATTTCTAAAAGGTGACTTTTTTCTATCATTCAAAAAACACCAAAAATTCAAGTAATACAGAAACAAATTCAGGGGAAAATCCCTTATAATTTTTCATAGGGAAAGAGGAAGGAATGGGGGCAGTTATGTAGTCAAACATGTTTGTAAAACTCCGTAAGTTTGAAATTAGTAAAATACAAAGTGAAAGCCTGCTGTAATTATGGTGGAATTGAGGGTGTCTTATTCTGTTACTAGAGAATTTTTTTTAAAGTAGGTTTTTAACATTTTTGACCTTGTTAAAATGCTCCACTTTTCAAAATGGTCCTGACAGGATGTCCCGCTTCCTTCCACGCAGAAAAAAGGTGGTTTGTGCAGAAGTGCAGACTTCAGAAGGCTTTGCAACATGAGAGGAACAGCAAGAGTTGCCTATCACGGAGGATTTGGGGTGGAGGGATCACAGGATATGGGACAGAAAATGAGACAGGGCCAGATAGTGGAAGGCTTTGAATGCTACACTAAGCACGAAGCAGCTCCTTAATTTGATACCTGGTTGTGTGCTGTTGAAGCAAGAACAGAGTGGAGGATATGGCCCATGTGGCCCTCGTGTTCTGAGTGGCTGTGAGATGGAGTATGGTGTGAGCTCTCTACGAAGAAAACCAGGCAGTCAGTGGAGATTTGATCTGGACAAATTTGAATTCTCATGGATGTAGATTGGCAGAAGGCCTCAGAGCCGTAAGAGTGGGGCCCTATTAGCTCTGTTGGTTCCACTTAGCAACTCACAGCGTGAGTGGGACCCTGCTGGCCCTGCTAGACTGTTAGCGTTGTCTGTTAGCATTGTCTGGTGGCACTGGTCCCGGCCTGCATTACTGCAGCAGAGGAAGTGTGGCTGTGGCAGTTGTGGGTTTTGTATTTTCTATTTAAATATGTCCCTTAATGTGCCAGTTGTTTAAAAGTGTGGTTCAGATGTGAAATTGCACTTAAAAGAAGTTTGAGGAGAGATGAGGGCACGTTGATGTCCGTTTCAGTTTGGGCTATGTGTAGCAGCATTTTGAACTTGGCCCTTTGTCCTCGCTGAGAGCTAAAGGCCACTTACCACCCTGCGGACGGCATTGCATGCAGTTAATTATGGCCAAATGGACTCTACGTAAGAGTAAATCTACGTAAGATTTACTCCTTTGAAGCCTATTGTTTGATAAGTATTAATAAATGTATGCAGCCACACCTCTGTTACCACAGTCTCGCTTTAGCACATTCCCATGGCCCAAGCCAGTTCCCTGGAGCCCCTCTGCAGTCAGTCCCCACCCTCATCCCTCAGCCCCAGGCTGCCACCACCTGGTTGAGTTTATACTGTAGTGTTCTTTCTGTGACTTGGTTATTTAATTTTTTTTCTGCTTTTAACTGGGTAAAAGTTATAACTTAAATGTGAGTAAAATATGTCAATAACTTGACCCTCAGTTACCATCCTTGTGTGATATCATACAAGTCTCCACACATGCCAGGCACTGGGCAAAATGCTTTGGGCATCAGAGCAACCTGGGAGGAAGAGCCAGCACTGGAGTTTACAGGTGTGGGAAATGAAAGCTCTACAGGGAACTGATGCCTCCAGATCATGTGATCCCACATCTCCTTAACTCCAGACATGAGTTTTCTTTCAATCTGAATGTTCTACCCTGTTCTGGATTAAATAATAATAATAATAATAAGTGCAATAGAACATTGCCTTTTACTATGAATTATGCTGCTTGTATTTCTAAGGGTTTTCCTCAAAATTTCAGAGTGGAAATGAAAGTGGGGATTTTGCTGAGGAAAATTGCTCTGTTTTTAATACCCTTCTGTGAATTTCACATGATGTTTTTCCTGACACATTGCCACAGCATTAACAATTGGCACTACCAGATTATCTACTTAGTCTTAATCGTGGACAACCTGCAGGCTCAGCCCAGAAGATGTTAAGAACGGAAACCTTTGTTTTTGTCCCTGGATTTGAAACGAGTGGGAGTTCATGTATTTTACAAGAAAGTCGTCAGCTCCTGGCTGCCCAGGGAGCCTCATCTGGATGAATGCCATCCGGGCCCCAGCTGCCTGAGGCCTTCCTGGGAGCTCTGGCGTCACCTGCAGGGGAAGACGGCCTAGTCACACTGCCTGCTCTTCCTCGCAGCTCCTGAAGGTGGGGCGCTCCCCTTGAGGAATTTTCTTCTGAGCTGTAAGCCACAGGCAAGCAGTGGAGAGGGAGGAGAGCAGCTGAGACAAGTGTCGGTTCAACTCATTTAAAGATGTGGGACAAGCTCTAAGAAGTCCCCAAGACAATGATATCTGGTTGTGTGCTATTGAAGCAAGAACAGAAACCATCCAGAGTGGAGGACATGGCCTGTGTGGTCCTTGTGTTCTGAGTGGCTATGAGATGGAGTTCGGTGCGAGCTCTCTACAAAGAAAGCCCTGTCTCCAGGCAGGCAGTGGAGAGTTGTTAAACGAGCTGAAACAAAAGAGGATGAGGAATTGCTGTGGCTTTAGCTGTTGCCAGCGGCATGTAAAACACTCGGTCAGGATTTACTTACCTCGTCCGCTGTCAGGCGCAAGGAGGGGTCACAGTAAGAAGGAGACTATGAGACATGTGCCCTGCCCACAGTATAGAAAATTAAGTTGGAAGCCTGAAATTGACCTCTAGGTCAGAATGGAAGTGGAATGAAATTTTACTCCTTTCTAGATGAAGCTTCTGAAGATGAGACCTGGCAGCGCCACGAGCGTGCAGCTCGCTCACGCACCTCTTTCTAGTCCTGTGGCCATCGGTGAGCTTCTCCAGGTCCCTCTTGCCACTTCTCAGATGTTCCTTTCTGTTGTAGGAGATTGTAAAACCATACACTTAGGATGTGATTCTCAGTGGAGAATTAGACCTTTAGGTCTCTAAAAATTGCCATTCATGACCTTCAGGCCTAATGTTTAGAGATGAATGTGCAGTGTGGATACCTGCTCTGTGTGTCCTGCCTCCCCCAGCTTGGCATTAAGCACCAGAGCATCGCTTGCTGGAGGCCTGGCCAGAGGTGAGCCCCTCCATTTGCTGGCTAGGGGGCTCTGGGTCATGGCAGATTCCTTGCTTGGCTTTCCCATGGATTCCTCATGAAGATGCCAATCTGTATTTAAACGTTCGTTCTCAGTGGTGGTGTTTGTGTGTGCTGATTTCTGTCAGAAGAAGCTGTTGTTTTAGGAGCCAGGGAAGGACTTAGCCCAGATTGCTGTGCTAGCTGAGACCTCTTACAAAGTGAAGATACTAATGACTGTCTTTTAAGGTGCCATAGTGTCATGAGAGTAAACGGAGGTAGTAGTTATGCATGGTGTCTGTAGCAGCGTTTCTGAGGCTCCAAAAATACCAGTTCCTTTTTCAGAAATTGGGCCAGATCCTTGGGATATAGACAGTGATATCATTGGTGCCAACAATTTGGCAAAGCTATAATATGTTAACTGTTTCTGCCGTAATAGGATAGATGCATTCCTTAAAAAAATGTATGAAGCAAAAATTAGAAAATAAAAATAACAAGGCCTTGAGGAAAAACATAGGTGGGGTCAAACATTTAAACCTATACCACAGTAATAATCCTCATAATGATACTGACAAAGTTGAAAAGATATATTAAATTCCTAATAATAAATATCCCAGTAAATACAGGATCTCACACACACACTGTCTGCCTGCAAGAAGGCAGTGAATAGGAAGGGTAACTCAGGGCCAAGACTGCTAAATATGGAGACAAGGACAAAAAAGCACAAAGATTAGGGAGAACTACCTGACAGGGATTCTGAGAAGCATTTGTCCAGCTGAGCCGAGAGGAAGACTGGGGTGAATGGACACATGTACCATATTCCCCCAAGGTTGTGTTTGGGGTTTGTTTGTTTTCTGAGACAGCGTCTCCATCTGTCACCCAGGCTGGAGTACAGTGGCACAATCATGACTCACTGAAGTCTCAACATCCCAGGTCGAGGATCACTTGATACTCCTGCCTCAGACTCCCATGTAGCTGGGGCCACAGGTGCATACCACCACACCTGGCCTATTTTTAAAAATTTTTTGGCAGAGTTGGGATCTCACTATGTTGCCCAGGCTGGCCTCGAACCCCTGAGCTCAAGTGATGCTCTCACCTTGACCTCCTAAAGTGCTGAGATAATAGGTGTAAGCCACCATGCCCGCCTTTCCTCTGAGGTTTGTTGCTTTCAGCTGGGCTAATGAACTTGGGATTTAGCAGCAGCTCCTGGCTGAGACAAAACATTAAAATGTGTATGAAAACGCAGACTGGGAAAATGCCTTGAAACCAATGCAATTTCTATGTTAAGGGGACATTGTTCCCTGATTCTATTTAAGGTAATTTGCATTCTAGGCTGTGTGAAGCTCTGTACCTCAACTGATAAATAAGCCTGTTCGTCATCCTGCTAGATGAGAACCTGATATATGAAACCTTTTTTTTAATCATGGTAAAAAAAAAAAAAAAAAACATAAAATTTACCATCATAATTATTTTTAAATGTACAATTTGGCAGTGTTAAGTATATTTACACTCTTGTGAAACAAATTTCTAGAACACTTTCATCTTGTAAAACCAAAACTCTGTACTCATTAAATAGCTTCCCTTTTCCCTCTCTCCTCGACCCTGGTAACCACCATTCTTTCCTGTTTTTATGAATGTGACTACTTTAGATGCCTCATATAAGTCAGGTCATATAGTATTTGTCTCTTTGTGACTGTCTTTGCTTAGCACAGTGTCCTCAAAGTTTAACCATGTTGTAGCATGTATCAGAATGTTAATGAAACATGAAGTCTTAAACACCCTAAAGTACATTTTTTACCCCAAATGTATTTGAACAGTGTTAGGCCAGGGGTGGGAGGTGGGAGTCCTTGTTTTGCCTGTGCAATGAAATGAATACCCTGCTATGTTTATCTCCTTGTCATGTGATTCTCCCAGGCTGTTTCTTCAAGTTTCTAAGTCTAGCTTAACTCGAAAATGCAAATGTTCTTTGTTAAAAGACAGTAATCGACACAGGAGCTACATCAGATATCATAGGACAAATTGTCATCTAGAAGAGTACATTTTAAATGCAGGAGAGTTTTTATAACCCAGATTGCTGTGATTTCATTCCAGAGAGCTCAGAAATACGCCCAGCAAGTCTTGCAGAAGGAATGTCGACCCAAGTTTGCCAAGATGTCAATGGCACTGTTATTTGAGCACAGGTATAGCATGGACTTGCTCCCTTTTGTATGGAAGGCCCCCAAAGCGAGTGAAGCTGAGTCCAAGTACGATCCTCCTTTTGGGTTCCGGAAGTTCTCCAGTAAAGTCCAGACCCTCTTGGAACTATTGCCAGAGCACGACCTCCCTGAACACTTGAAAGTCAAGACCTGTCGGCGCTGTGTGGTTATTGGAAGCGGAGGAATATTACACGGATTAGAACTGGGCCACACCCTGAACCAGTTCGATGTTGTGATAAGGTACATTGCTTTTATTTATTTGTTTACTTATTGTTTTTATTTTATTTTTTGAGGCAGGGTCTCACTCCTGTCATCCAGACTGGAGTACAGTGGTGTGATCTCGGCTCACTGCAGCCTCAACTTCCCATGCTCAGGAGATCCCCCACCACAGCCCCTCCAGTAGCTAGGACCCCAGGCCACACACATTGCAGCTAATTTTTTATATTTTTAGTATAGATGGGGTTTCTCCGAGTTGCCCAAACTGGGGTACATTGCTTTTAAAACCAACCTTTCTCTCCTAGAACTCAGTGCACTGCTCTTGGTCAGTGCGGCTCCAGGAACAGTGAGGGATACAGGAAGCTCTTCACAGTCCCTGCCATGAAGAGACTTACTATTTGAGAAGTTGAAACAAAAACACAAAATGGTTGGATGCTCCAAGCGGTCATATTGACCCTAAGTTGAAGGAGCATGCTGCAGGCTGCAGCCAGTGGCAGAACATTGTCAGAGGAAGTGAGGTTTGGAAGGTGGGTAGGTTCAAGTAAACCAGCAAAGGACCCAGGCAGGGGCAAGAAGAGGACACAGCAGGAGACTTGAGTCGGTGAGGGGCCTGGCTTCTAGAGAAGGGGCTGGGGCCAGTGAGTCCTGGAAGCCAGTGCTGGCTGGGACATGGAAGGCACACAGAGAAGTTCAGACTCACCATGATAGCCAGTAGGCAGTCATCCTGGATTCTTTTTTTGGTTTCACTGTTTAAAAATTGATTTCTGGCCAGGTGCAGTGGCTCGTGCTTATAATCCCAGCACTTGCCAAGGCAGGAGGATCACTTGAACTCAGGAGGTTGAGTCCGGCCTGGGCAACATAGAGACAACTTGTCTCTACAAAAAAATCAAAAAGTCAGCCGGGCATAGTGGACTAGATTTTCCCTTCTGATTCCTTTTTTGAAATTCTGGCAAGAACTAATATCTGAGCACAATGGGAAATTTCTAAGGAAATTTTACTGGTACCTAGAGAAAGTCCCAAATGTAATATGCTTAGATTGAGTAAAAATAGTAGAGCTAGATGAAATTGCTTGACATTCAAGAATTAGATACAAATGTTCAGTCAGGGACTAAAGGCTGCATTCCTTGAACTCCTAGAAAGACGGAGCTGGGAGGGGCCATGAGACTGCTGGGAATACTCATTCCTAGTCTGAAGAGAATGAAGAAAATGTGGAGGACATGACATGGATAATGTCTGGTACGCAAAGATGGTTGATGGCTTGTTTTGTCAGTATGTCTTTGTCCTTTTTATTTAAATAGGTTAAACAGTGCACCAGTTGAGGGTTATTCAGAACACGTTGGAAATAAAACTACTATAAGGATGACTTATCCAGAGGGTGCACCGCTGTCTGACCTTGAATATTATTCCAATGACTTGTTCGTTGCTGTTTTATTTAAAAGTGTTGATTTCAACTGGCTTCAAGCAATGGTAAAAAATGAAACCCTGGTAAGCACTAGAACTTCTATTAAATGTTCCTTAGTAAAAAGTGAAGGAGACTCAGTTGTAATTATAACCTTTTATTTTTACACATACACAGTGGAGTGCATAGTTTCATGTTGTCTTTCAAATGATAATCGCTCTCTTTGTAGAAACACCTCAGCAATTCTTTCTTTTTTCTTTTCTTTTTTTGAGAGGGAGTCTCACTCTGTTGCCCAGGCTGGAGTGCAGTGGTGTAATCTTGGCTCACTGCAACCTCCACATCCCAGGTTCAAGCGATTCTCCCACCTCAGCCTCCTGAGTAGTTGGGATTACAGGCACCTGTCACCGTGCCTGGCTAATTTTTATATTTTTAGTAGAGACGGGGTTTCACCATGTTGACCAGGCTGATCTTGAACACCTGACCTCAGGAGATCCACCTGCCTCAGCCTCCCAAAGTGCTGGGATTACAGGCGTGAGCCACCACCCAGCCACCCCTCAGCAAATTTGCTGCAAATTGCTTTTAGAACCTAATTAAGAGTCACATGAAAATGGTGATCATTGCTTAATGGTAATATCCAGATTGTGACCAAAATTGCTGTTACTGAGGTTGTTCACTTACCTGGTTCTCCATACATGGGCTTGCATAGCTTTTGGCATAGTTCCAGATATTAGATTTACTTAGATGAATATAAGCCTTTTTGAGGATATTGAAAAGAATATAAGATTGTTAAGAAATACTCCTAAAGAGCTTCTCCAAAAGTGCTTTAGTCAGTGGTTCCCTTGTTGAAATAAATTCATAACATTCCAGAAAGGCAGCTATGGAGGAGATGGCCCTCACTTGGTCATATTCTTTTTGTCTTTATTGATCACATTACTTTATAGTCCAACACATTATATTCAAATACATTTCAGAGGTCAACTGTTGAGGACTGTGTGCACATTTATAGACATATGCACAAACTAGCTGTCTGTGAAACTAATGGGATGTATTAGACTTTTCACACGAACTCCATGTGATGAAGAATTTGTATTTCCAAAGCTGATTCTATACCAGTCATCATGGTCTTCTGGATTTTTCTGTTGGGTAGAAGTTCCAATTGGAAGATGAATCATATATGAAATGATTTCAGTCAGTTGCCAAGAGACTTCATGGGACTAGGAAATAGAGTAAATGGGAGAGGATGCAAGGTGAGGGCAGTCACAGCACTTAATAGCCTTTTTGCTTGGGCTGTTTGCTTGGGCTTCCCTGGACAAAATGGTAGCTTTAGAGCCATTGAGGAATGTTTATCTCAAACAAATACGAGCTGTTCTACTGTTTCTCTCTTTGTCCAGTGCTGCCTTTCGGAAGTGGTTATTTTAGAGTTACTTTTTTGAGTTGAAGGGCTGAATTTGCATAGATTTTGCAATCTACAGGAGTAGGTTGCTGCAGAAGGCAGTGCACAGGGCCACATGGGGTCATGCCCATGGCCTTGGCCTGATGAATGGGAATGCTTTCTCCCCTCCCCTGGAAGGGTGACTAACGACTACTTGCTTGCTTTCCTTAGCCATTTTGGGTGCGACTTTTCTTTTGGAAGCAGGTGGCAGAAAAAATTCCACTACAGCCAAAACATTTCAGGATTTTGAATCCGGTTATCATCAAAGAGACTGCCTTTGACATCCTTCAGTACTCAGAGCCTCAGTCAAGGTTCTGGGGCCGAGATAAGGTATTTTTGTTGCTACTCAAAGTTAATTGTTCTCTGTTTGAGGGGAGATGTTTACAAATTTCACTTTGGCTCAACTGTATACCCAAAAGCATCTCCAGTGGAGAAACCCAGCCTTTGATTAGATGCTCCATGTGTGCTTACCACTGTGCACTTGGCCGCAGGGCTCCTCATTGTTTAATTGGCCTTCTCTCCAGTGACTCTTCCGTTTAGTGTAGGCACCCCATTAACACTTACATCACTGAGATGCTATGTAAGGTATTCTTACTCCAGGACTCCATATAACTGCAGGACACTGAAAGGCACTTTCGTGATCTGAAAAGTCATTTACATTTTATTTTTTAATTTTTTTCAATTAAAAAAATCTGTGCCTCAGAGAAAAGTCATATTTACATTTGTAGGTGATAGTTATAAAAGTCAATTCTCAAGAACAGTGTTTTTCAGTTAATGCCTGGGTCTCATCTTAGGCATTCTGATTTAATTGGTTTGTATTTTAAGATTTTCTAAATTCCCTGGATGATTTTTATTTTGCAGCCTAATTTGGGAACTTTGTGCTCTAAGCTATTTATTGCAGTAGAGATTCTTTACCTGCAATTAGCAAGTGCTGCCACCAGGGGGAGCGGGGGTGCGCATGCCTTTGTTACTTGCGGCTTCTTGATCTAAATAACTTGACCTGTGTCTTTAAAACTTAAGACCTGTGTGGAAATTATCACATATACAACGAGAGTAAACACTGTCAGAATACAAAGAGCTCTTATTAAATCAAAAATAAAAATATGAACCAGTGGAAAATGGGCAAAGAATAGGAATAGATATTTCACAAAAGAATGAAAATAGCCAAAGAATACATGGAAAAATGTTCAGCTTTACCAATAATCAAATAAAAGCAAATTAGAGCCACAGTAGCATTTTTGCCCACTTTCTTAGCAAAGACTTAAAAGTTTGATAATATCCTTGTTTGGCAGGAATGTGGATAGAATGGTCAGTTGGTACTTTTCCTGGAGGCTATTTTGGCAATATTAAACCATTTTAAATATGAATAACCTCTGACCCACCAGTTTTACATTAAAAATGTTATTACAAGGAAATTAGAGAAATTTGCAAAGATGGATATTCTAGGATGTATACTATAGCGTTGACAGCAGAGGACTAAAGACAGCCAAGTGTTCGTCATTATGGGATTGTTTAAACAAATTATTATAAAGTCAATTCAATATTGTGATAGGAAAACACCTCCACTGTATATTAAGGAGAAAATCAAGATATGAAACACTTGAAAAATAAATGTATGTGTTTAGTATAAAAGCCTGGAAAAAGACACCAACCTGTGAAGAATGCCCTTCTTCAGAGGGGAAGTCTGTAGAAGGCTTCTGCTTTCTGTTTTATAATGTGTCTATTAGTTGAATTCAATGTTTGCCTATTTTTATAATTGATAACATGGCGTTTTTCTTTTGGATAAAAACATAAAAGAGGACTTCTGATCTAAAATTGCAGTGTCAGAACTCATGTATATGTCCTTCCAGCAGATGAAGAAGCCTGTTGAGCAATAGGAGGTGTGGTCTCAGAGGGCATGCTATAGAGATAACATGCTTCGGGGAGTTTTTCATCGTTTTTTCGTTCTCTCCATATATCACTCCAATGGACAGTTGAATATACACACTCCTTCCACAAACATTGAGTATTCCCTGTGTGCCAGGCTGGTCACTGGGGGTACAGGGTTGGAGAAGACAGAACAATGCCTAGAGCCGTGGCTAAACAAGAGTAAAATATCCTTTGTGTTAATTTCCCTTGGTTTCTATTTCCAAGCTTGCAGAATGGCTGTTGAGTTTCTTTTTAACAAATGAGGTTGGCTTTGAGAGGTACCAAGGAGCAGGAGGCAGGTTTTAACAAATGATGGCTTCGGGAGATGTTCCTAATCCCACCTGAATTGGTGAATTCCGAGGGTCCACTGTGGTTCCCATTTACAAAAAAGGAGAGTTATATTTATGGCAGCTACAAGCTCAACTAAGATGAATGAAAAGGGAGCCACGTTTGCACATGAAAAGCGAAAGGATGCTAATATGGAGTATTAGTAGATTGGTGTCAGCTGTCGAGGAGGCCTAGTGAGCTGCAGGACCTCCTGTATTCCTCCCTGTCCTGTGTACTGTCTTTGCCCAAGACTGGCATGGACATCCAGAAAGCACAGTGCCAGATTTGCACGTTCCAGGAGGTATGACAAGATGCCAGACATGAGGAGGGAGTGGGGACACATCAGAATCTAGAAAGGTTTAGACATAGGGCATTCTAGGCCAAAGTCAGTAGTATACATTTTTAAAGGAACAAATATGAAAGTCTTTTATTCGGGACAAAAATTTACTTGCAGCTGGGCATGGTGGCTCATACCTGTAATCTCAGCACTTTGAGAGGCCAAGAAGGGAGAATCACTTGAGCCCAGGAGTTTGACACCAGCCTGAGCAACATGGTAAAATCTTATCTCTACAAAAAATACAAAAATTAGCCAGGCCATGGTGGTGCATGCCTGTAGTCCCATCTACTCAGGAGGCTGAGGTGGGAGGATAACTTGAGCCTGGGAAGGTCGAGGCTGCAGTGAGCCGTGATTGCACCACTGCACCCCAACCTGGGTGACAGAGCGAGACGGACCCTGTCTCAAAAACAAAAAAGTTTACTTGCCCAAACCGAGGGTGGGAAGAAACTGGTTTAGCAGCTCAACATGGGGAAATGGCCCGGAAGTGCTATTTGCCAGCAAAGCTAATGGGGCCCTTAAGGTAGGCTGTAGCTGCAGGTGGTGTGAACGCAGTCTTCTGCAGTGAGAACGGAGAATCCCCTGTTCTCAGGAAGGGAAGGGCTCCACAAACCATGCCCTGGGAAGGACTGTAGAAGGTCCTGTGGCCACCTATCCCAGAGCAGACCTCATAGACATTTGTCACTGGGAAGTGGGAAGTAGGCTTTTTTTTTTTTTTTTTAATGATTCTGGGCATCACATATAGGACCAGTGGGGTAGACATTTTAGAAAGTATACCTTTTAACTTTTTGTAAGAATTGTTAGACTGCCTCGAAAGTGTGTGAATATCACAGACCATGTTTTAGAGTCTAGATTCCTGACTTAAATGGGGACTTGGACTCTAAAGTTGCTGATGTATAAAATTATGTGATGTAGACATTGCAGCCCCGGTATAGCTTTCATGACTCTGATAGCATCTGTAATATTGACAAAATGGTGAATTGTGCTAAAACTTTTTTTTTTTTGCTTTTTGGTCTTTTCCCTTTCTCAGAACGTCCCCACAATCGGTGTCATTGCTGTCGTCTTAGCCACACATCTGTGTGATGAAGTCAGTTTGGCAGGTTTTGGATATGACCTCAATCAACCCAGAACACCTTTGCACTACTTTGACAATCAGTGCATGGCTGCCATGAACTTTCAGACCATGCATAATGTGACAACGGAAACCAAGTTCCTGTTAAAGCTGGTCAAAGAGGGAGTGGTGAAAGATCTCAGCGGAGGCATCCATTGTGAATTCTGAACACACAAAACCTCAGTTGAAAATATAACTCTGAACTCTGAGGGCTGTTTTTAATAGCCTTCTTGATGTATTTCATCCTGCAAATACTTTGAAGTGCAGCTGGTGTTTTTAACTTTTAATTTAAAAACACAAAAAGATTTTAGCTGTTTCCACTTTTTTTTTCTATTTATTTCAGGTCAGTGTTTGTTTTTGCACAGCATTTTGTATGTTAAATTTTAAGAACTGCATTGGAAAGACTTCTCAAAGAGAATTGTTTGTAACGATGTGCTGATTTTTAAGAAAGTAATTTAATTTGTAGAAATTCTGTTCGTTTATACTGCACAGTGAATGCAGGTAACTAATTGGAAGGAGAGGGTAGGTCACTTTTTTGATAATGGCCTTGAGCCTCATTCTGGTTCCCTGCTGTGGCTGCGCTGCTTGGGGTGATCCACGGAGGATCCACTTTCAGGATGATATGTTCCGCAGCTATGCTGCTGATACGGGGTCCGTGACGCAGCAGTGTGAGGCCTGGGCTGGTCGGAGGAGGTCACAGCCCTCTCTGTTGGTCTGCCCTCTGCAGAAAGACTCAAGAACCAACCATGGAAGCTGTCCTGTAAGTCCCTTGTGGGGAAGGGACATGGAATCTGTGTCCTCTGACAACTGTGAAGCCGCCCTGGGCTGTAGAAACCACAGTCTTCCCAGCAATTATGACAACTCTTGAATTTCTTGGGTTTTTTTTTTTCTGCCCTTTCAAAGCACTTAAGTGTTAGATGTAACGTGTTCCAGTGTCTGTCTGAGGTGGCTTTAAAAAGCAGAACAAAACCTTTGTTATCCAGAGTCATGGGAGAGTACACCCTTTCTAGGAATAATCGTGTTTTGGGAAACTGAAATAAAATCCTCCCAGTATTATAAATTGCATACTTTAAAAAAAGAACGTTTTTTGAATGCCTACCTGGCAATGTATACCAGGCAATGTGCCAGTTTAAAAAGAATAAAAACTTTTGAGGAGCTCTTGTAGTCTGGTTAATTTCAGTGCTTATGTCTATGAGCCTACCCAAAATGTCCTTCTTGGATGCTGCTGCTAGGTGGAGATCTCACTGTGGATCCCAGTAGTGAGGGACAGAGAATTAAGGTCCCTTGTCCTGCAAGCTGCTTGAGCCCAGACAACTGTGAACCCTTCTGGAGAGATGCTAGGTGTTGGTGGCTTCCTCCTCAAGGAAGGGCTGGCCCTAGCTTCTGTCTCTTAACAGCATTAGCCTCTGATATCAGAAGATCTGCTGCTATTCTGTTCCCAGCCTGCCCCAGACTCGGCTGCCTTCATCACTGTTCTCCATTCTGTGGCTGCTATTGTCACTAATGCCACCTCCCTCCACTCTCCCCTCCTGCAACTGCTTGTGCAGCCCCAGTGCAACCTGGACCCCTAGCCCATTCCAGCGTCTTCCCATCTCCGTCCTCCTCGGCATATGCAGGGCCAGGAGTCAGGTCACAGCATTCAAAGCAGAGTCCCTTCAATCTCCAGGGATCTGGGATCCTGCTCAGAGTGGCCAGCAGAGCAAAAGTTGTATTTCTCTGGTTTTGTGTCTTGACAAATATTTTTGTATGAATTTTACTTTCTATTCTATAAGCTATGGCTTCTTTAAGAGAAAATGTTTTAAGATTATCACCCATCAAATGACAGTTTCGAAAATTGAGACTCTGGAAGATGGTCCACAGCTCCCTTGGGGCTCAGGTGGAGCTGGGTTTACACCACACAGCCCCACCCCCACATCCCTCAGGGTCTAATTGAAGAAACCCGAACCTCCTCAGGCAACATTCTTAATGCTGTGAGCAACGCCTTGCTGGTGTGAGACTTGCTCACCTGCTTCTCAAGGCTGCTGGGATGTGTGGTGCTCAAAGCTTGCACTTGGTCATCTTGTTGCAACTCTCAGACCCGCTCCTGGCTCCACCCCTCCTCCCCTCAAGACCCTTCTTGCATCCTTAGGTTGCTTTGCTCATGGCCCTCAACTTTTACTTACTCAGGTGGTAAGTAGGGATCCTAAAAAGGCATATTTTTGTAGACCTTTTATGAAGTCGACCAGCCAACAAGAGTTGGCTGTAGGTCATTCTCAAGAACTTTTAACACTCTGCATTCTTTTGTTGGAAGTTTCATTTTCACTTCAGAGCTGCACCCCGTTACCCCCCAACCCCCCACACACTTCTGAAAACGGACCTTCACTAGGTGCCTCTGGGTGCTCTAAGTTTGAGCTCCAGTAACAGAATTCACTGTCACGCCTAACAGCTTGGTATTGCATGCTAGACCTGCATGCACACCCTCTGACATAAATGAAATCATTGGTTCTGAGACAGCTTAGGAAGACCTACACATGTTCTGTATTTTAACATACTTCTAGAATTTTGAGCTGCAGACAATTTTGGTTTTAGGGATTTTTTTCATTATTTTAATTTTTGATTGACACATAATGATGTATATATTTTGAAGGTCCATGTGATAATTTAATACATTCATGTAATTATAAGGAACAAATCTGTGTAATCGGGATATCTATCACATTAAATATTTGTCTTTATGGTAGAAACAATTCTAGTGATTTTGAAATACACAGTAGATTATTGTAAATTATAGGGATTCTACTGACCTATCAAATACTAGGTCTTATTTCTTCTATCAAACTGTATATTTGTACCTATTAATCAACCTCTCTTCATTTCTCCCTACCCTTCTTGGCCCCTGGTAACCACCAATCTACTCTCTATCTTCATGAGATCCACTTTGTTAGCTCCCACATAGGAATGAGAACGTGTGATATTTGTCTTTCTGTGTTTGATTTATTTCACTTAACATCACCTCCAGTTCCATCTCTCTTGCTGCAAATAGCAAGATTTCAACTTTTTATGGTGGAATAATACTCCATTGCATATATATACCACATTTTCTTTATCCAGTCACCCATTGATGGACCCTTAGGTTGATTTCATATTTTGGCTATGTGAATAGTGCTGCAATAAACATGGGAGTGTAGATATCCCTTCAACATGTTGATTCTTATATTTTGGATATTGATATGGTTTGGCTCTGTGTCCCCACCCAAATCTCAACTTGTACTCCTCTAATTCCCATGTATTGTGGGAGGGCCCTGTGGGAGATAATTTGAATTATGGGGGCAGTCTCCCTCATACTATTCCCATGGTAGTGAATAAATCTCACAAGATCTGATGGTTGTATCAGGGGTTTCCGCTTTTACATCCTCATTTTCTCTTGCTACAGCCATGTAAGTGCCTTTTGCCTCCCGCCATGATTCTGAGGTCTCCCCAGCCATGTGAAACTATGAGACCAATTAAACCTCTTTTTGTTCACAGTCATGGATATGTGTTTATCAGCAGCATGAAAACGGATTAATACAGATATATAACCAGTAGTGGAATGGCTGGATCAAATGGTAATTCTATTTTTAGTTTTCTGAGGAACTTCTATACAATACTCCATAGTGGTTGTACTAATTTATGTTCCCACCAACAATGCACAAGGGTTCCCTTTCTCTACATCCTTGCCAGCATTTATTATTCCCTGTCTTTCTTATAAAAGCAATTTTAACTGGGGTGAGATTATATTGTTGATTTGTATTCTCTGATTATTAGTAATATTAAGCATTTTATCATATACCTCTATGTCTTTTTTTTTTTTTTTTTTAAGAAATGCCTCTTCAGATCTTTTGCCCGTTTTAAAATCAGATGTTTTTTTCTTTTGAGTTGAACTCCTTATATAGTTTGGTTATTAACCCCTCATCAGATGGATAATTCTCAAATATCTTCTCACATTCTGTGGATTGTCTCTTGTTGTTTCCTTTGCTGCATAGAATCTTTGTAGCTTGATAATTCCATTGTAATGTAATGAAAATTCCATTGTAATTTCATTTGTTTATTTTTTCTTTGGTTGCCTACGCTTTTGAGGTCTTACGCAAAATATTTTTGCCCAGACATATGTCCTGGATTGTTTCCCTAATGTTTTAATGTAGTTTCATAGTTTTAGGTCTTAGATTTAAATCTTTAATCCATTTGCTTTGGTTTTTGTATATGGTGAGAGATAGGGGTTTAGTTTTATTCTTCTGCATGTAATTATCCAGTTTTCCCAGCACCATTTACTGAAGAGACCCCCCTTTCCCCACTGTATGTTCCTGGTGCCTTTGTCAAAAATGAGTTGGCTATAAATGCATGTATTTATATCTGGGTCTGGGTTCTCTATTCTGTTTCATTGGTCTATATGTCTTTTTATGCCAGTACCATGATGTTTTGGTTGCTATAACTTTGTAGTATATTTTCAAGTCAGGTAGTGTGATGCCTCTAGCTTTGTTCTTTTTGCTTATGATTGCTTTGGGTATTTGGGGTCTTTTGTGGTCCATGTCAATTTTGAAATTATTTTTTCTATTTCTGTGAAGAATGCCATTGGGTCCTTGAGCATGGAACATCTTTCCATTTTTTGGTGCTCTCTTCAGCTTCTTACATCAGTTTTTAATAGTTGTCCTTATATAGATCTTTCACATCTTTGATTAAATTGATTCCTAGATATTTTGTATTCTTTGTAGCTATTGTAAATAAAATTGATTTCTTGATTTCTTTTTCAGATTGTTTGCTCTTGGCAGATGTAAATGCTATTGATTTTTGTATATTGATTTTATATGCTGAACATTTACTGAATTCACTTAGCAGTTTCAATAGTTGTTTGGTGGAGTCTTTAGGTTTTCCTAAGTGTAATATCATGTCTTCTGCCAACAAAGCCAATTTAAATTTCTTTCTTTCCAATTTAGATGCCCTTTATTTCTTTATCTTGCCTTATTGCCCTGAAACTTCCAGTAGTATGTTGAATAAAAGTAGTGAAAGTGGCCATCTTTGTCTGGTTCCAGATTTTAAAGAAAAGGCTCTCAGTTTTTCCCTGTCAGTATGATGTTAGCTGAGTTTTTCATCCATAGTCTTTATTATTTCGAAGTATGGTTTCTTCTATACCTAGTTTGTTGAAGGGTTTTTTTTTTTATCATAAAGTCATGTTTAATTTTATTGAATGCTTTTTCAGCAGCTATTGAAATAATTTGTTCTTGTTCTTGGTTCTCTTAATGTGATATATTGTGTTTATTGATTTGTATGTTGAACCATCCTTGCATCCCTAGAATGAATCCTACTTCATCATGATGAATTATCTTTTTAATGTGTTGTTGAATTCCATTTGCTAGTATTCTGTTGAGGATTTTTGCATCTATGTTCATCAGTGATTATGGGCCTACAGTTTTCTTTTTTGGTTGTGTCTTTGGTTTGGTATCAGGGTAATGCAAGCCTCATAGAATGAGTTTGGAAATATTCCCTTCTCTTCAATTCTTATGAAGCATTTGTATTGGTCATCATTTTTCTTCAAATGTTTGGTAGAATTCAGCAATAAAGCCATCAGGTCCTAGACTTTTCTTTAATGGGAGACATTTTATTATGACTTCAATCTCATTATTCATTATTGGTTTGTTGAAATTGTCTATTTCTTCACGGTTTCAATCTTGGTAGGTTGTACGTGTCCAGGAATTTACCCATTTCTTCTAGGTTTTGCAACTTGTTGGCATGTAGTTATTCATAGTAGCCTCTAATGATTCTTGTATGTCTGTGGTGTCAGTTATTATGTCTCCTGTTTCATTTATAATTTTATTTATTTGAGTTTTCTCTCTTTTCTTAATTTAGCTAAAGGTTTGTCAATTTTGTTAATATCTGCAAAAAATATATTTTCATTTCATTGATTTTCTGTATTTTTTAGTCTCCATTTATTTCTGCTCTGAACTTTATTCTATCTTTTTTTCTAATTTTGAGTTTGGTTTGTTCTTGCTTTTTTAGTTTCTTGAGGTATATCATTAGGTTGTTTATTTGAAGTCTTTCTACTTTTTCGGTACAGGCATTTATTGCTATAAAATTCCCTCTTAGTGCTGTTTTTGTTGTATTCTACACATTTTGGTATGTCATTTTCCATTTTCATTTGTTTCCAGAAATTTAAAAAATTTTCTTAATTTCCTCATTGACCCTAAGTCATTCAGGAGTGTGTTAATTTCTATGTGTTTGTGTATTTCCCAAGGCTCCTCTTGTTATTGATTTCTAGTTTTATTCCATTGTGGTCAGAAAATATACTTGATATGATTTATACTTTTTTGCATTTGTTGAGACTTGTTTTGTGGCCTAACATGTAGTCTGTTTTGGAGACTGTTTCATGTGCCGATGAAGAAAATGTATATTCTGTAGCAGTTGGGTGAAATGTTCTGTGTCAGTTAGGCCTAATTTGGTCTAGTGTGTAGTTTATCTCCAATGTATCTTGATTTTCTATCTGGATGACCTGTCCATTACTGGCAGTAGAGTGCTGAAGTCTCCTACTATTATTGTATTGCAGTCTATCTCTCCCTTTAGATCGATTCATGTTTGCATTATATACTTGGGAGCTCTGTTGTCGGATACATAGGTATTTATACTTATTTCCTTTGGGTACATAGATATTTAAACTTATTTCCTCTTGCTGAATTACCTCTTTGTCTCTTTCTGCAGTCTTTGATCTGTAGTCTGTTTTATCTGATATAAGTAAAGCTACTGATTCCTGCTGTTTTTTTTTTGTTGTTGTTGTTGTTTCCAATTATACAGAATATATTTTTCCATCCCTTCATGTTAGAAGTGAAGTGGTTTTCTTGTAGGCAGCATATAGTCAGGTCTTATTTCTTTATCCATGTAGCCATTCTATGTCTTTTAATTGGAGAATTGAGTCCATTTAAATTCAGTGTTTTTGTTGATAGGTAAGTACTTACTACTGCCATTTTGTTGCTTGTTTTCTGGCTGTTCTGTAACTCCTCTCTTCCTTTCTTACTGTCTTCCTTTGTGGTTAAGTAATTTTCTCTGATACTATGTGTTAATGCATTGCTTTTTATTTTTAGTGAATCTATTATAGGTTTTTGCATTGTGGTTACCATCGGGCTTACAAAAAAAATCTTGTGGATATAACAAGTTATTTTAAAGAGATAGTAACTTAGATCACACAGAAAATACTAGAAACAAAGAAAAATGTAAAAACAAAAACAAAATCAAAAAAATCTCCTGAGAGGCCGAGGCAGGCGGATCACCTGAGGTTGGGAGTTCAAGACTAGCCTGACCAACATGGGGAAACCCTTATATAATGAAAAAAAAAATTTTTTTTTTTAAATCTCTACACTTTAACTTCATTCTCCCCACATTTTGGCTTTATGTTATGTCAATTTATATATCTTTATATTCCCTATCTCTTAACGGATTGCTATAACTATTATTGTTTTTGATTGATTTGTATTTGGGGCTTTATACTAGATATATTTATATACTATACTTATGATGTGGATTATATACCATAATTACAATATTAAAGTAATACTGGGCTTGTCCATGTATTTAACTTTACCAGTGGGTTTTAAACCTTTAAATATTTTCTTTTTTCGCATTAGTGGGTTTTTCTTTTCTTTGCCTTTTTTTTTTTTTGAGAAAGGGTTTAGCTCTGTTGTCCAGGCTGGAGTGCAGTGGTGCACTATTATGGCTCACTGCAGGCTTGAATGCTTGGGCTCAAGCATTCCTCCTGCCTCAGCCTCCCAAGTAGCTGGGACTACAGGCACTGCCGTGCCCAGTAACTTGTTTTTTGTAGAGATAGGGTCTTGCCATGCTGCACAGGCTGGCCTTGAACTCCTGAGCTCAAGCAATCTTCTCACCTTGGCCTCCCAAAATGCTGGGACTATAGGCATGAACCACCACTTGCAGCCAATATTTTTCTTTTAGGTTGAAGAGCTCCCTTTGGCATTTCTTATAAGGTGAGTATGGTGGTGGTGAATTCTCTCCACTTTTTTTTTTTTTTTTTTTTTTTTTTTTTTTTT
>NW_022436992.1:11227379-11332899 GCF_009761245.1 Sapajus apella | reverse complement strand
TTTGGTCTGGGAAAGGCTTTTATCTCTCCTTCATATCTGAGGGATAGCAGGATAGTTTTGCTGAATACAATATTTTTGGATGGAGGATTTTCTTTTTTTCTGCACTTTGAAAATGTCTTCCTGTTCTTCCATGGCTATTGAGAAGTATGGTTTCTGTTGAGAAACCTTGCCAAATTGGTGCTACTTTACATGTAATTCTTTTCTCTTGCTGCTTTTTGGATGCTTTCTTTGTCCTTGACCTTTGACAGTTTGACCATTATATGCCTCAGGGTAGACTTACTTGGTTTGAATCTGTTTGGTGTTCTCTGATTTTCCTGTACCTGAATATTTATCTCTTTAGTTTTGGAAAGTTTTCTATTATTGTTTTTTTTTTTTTTTTTTTTTTGAATAAGTTTTCTACTCTTTGCTCTTGCTCAACTTTTTCTTTAACACTAGTAATTCTTAGATTTGGTCTTTTAAGGTAATTTTCTATGTCTTGTAGTCAATGTTCATTTCTTTTTCATTCTTTTTTCTTTTCTAAGGAAAAAAGCTAACCAGATCTTATCAACAACTTGATGTGTTGTAGGTGTTCCCTTGCTGTCTTCATCCCTCCAATAACATGTCTGTAAGGCACTGGCGGTGACTATTTCCATAAACTATGGGGTGCTCATCGGTTGTTGGACTCAGTAACTGAAATCACTTGTCAAACCTGTCCATTGCCTGGACTCCTTCTTTAGTGAATGATGACCTCTTGATTTCCAGTGATTTGCATAGCAGATAAGGCCTTAGTTATAACAGGGTAAAAAAGTGATGGTCACACTGCAGTCTAGGTTATTAAAGATTACTAGTTTTTTAAAGGTAGGCTCCCACGCTGTTCCCAAGGTTGGAGTGCAGTGGCACAGTCTTGGCTCACTGCAGCCTCTACCTCCTGGGCTCAAGCGATCCTCCTACCACAGCCTCCTGTGTAGCTAAAGCTACAGGTGTGCACCACCACACCCAGCTACTTTTTAATATTTTGTAGAGATGGGGTTCTCACTCTGTTTCTCAGGCTGGTCTTGAACTCCTAAACTCAAGTAATCCTCCTGGCTCAGCCTCCAAAGTGCTGGGGTTACAGGTGTGAGCCACCATGTCCAGCCTGTTAAAGATTTCTAAAACCAAGGATCACTTTGCATTCTAACCCTATCACTTTGGGATCTCGTTAGATATAAAAGGGATTGTAGAATTTGCCCTTTTACTGTCTCAAGAGAACCTTTTAGGCCAGCATTGTAGGAAGATTAAGCAATGGTGACATATTCTCCTCATCAGGTTTACAGCATTCAAGTGTGAGTTATTTTTTCATCCTTTTTTAGGACACTTTAGTAAGTCCACTGACAAAGAAGAAGAATCCCATGAGTCAACAGAATTTCCCTTAGAATGAAGTGAGCTTTTTTAGTACACTTGTATATACCAAGCAAGAACTGTGGGACAATGGGCCCTTTCCTTCATACACACATGGTGACAAAATACTTCCCTCAAAGGTCCCTATGTTTGCTGCCGATGGGATAAGTGCCCTTTTTCCAGGTACCAAATTTTCATACAAGGTACCCAGATGATGCACACTCAGCTCTCAGACTAGTGGATAGCAGATTCTAGTGCATCAGAGAGCACCTGAAAACACACCTCACTCCTTGCCCCTTCTCCTGGAAGGCGAAATACCTGGTCCAGCCTCCTGGCTCTATATTTTTCTCCTTTTACACTTTCCAAGGTCATTCTATGCATGGATTTGTATTTGTGAAGCAGGGTGTTTATCTGGGTTGGGGTAACCCTTGCCTACAACCAACACTCAATATAAAACCAAACTAAATTAGGAAGGAAGACTATTCATTAAACCACACACACAGGTTCTATTGACTAAAAATTATGTTCCTCACATAGTTTTTTGTTTGTTTGTTTTGTTTTTGTTTTTGTTTTGAGACAGAGTCTCTGTCACCCAGGCTGGAGTGTAGTGGTGTGATCTTGGCTCACTGCAACCTCTGCCTCCTCGGTGAGTGATTCTCCTGCCTCAGCCCCCTGAGTAGCTGGAACTATGGGTGTGCGCCACCACACCCAGCTAATTTTTTGTATTTTTAGTAGAGACAGGGTTTCACTGTGTTGGCCAGACTGGTCTCAAACTCCTGACCTCAAGTAATACACCAGCCTCAGCCTCCCAAAGTGCTAGGGATTACAGGTGTGAGCCACTTCACCCGGCCTGCTGAATATAGTTTAACTTTCATTATGCGAATGACTAGATTGGACTAATTTCCAATGTTAAATTTCAACCCGTTTAGCAGAGAAGAAAAGCATTGCATATTAGCATAATATTGTGCAACAAATCTGAAATTTACTTTGGGTTGCGATTTTTTAAAAACTGTGTTTTTCCAGAGAGTTGTTCAATAAAACATACAAGAAGGAAGAGAAGTACATAGATTTTCGTCTGTCTGGAAGAAGTGAGATCTCAAGCTTTGCACTGGTGTTAGGCTGCCGTCCAAGACTGGGCAGATGCTACTGTTATAGTCTTTGTGTAGCTGGAAATGTTACAAAATGTATTTTCAGAAAACAAACAACTATTCCATTGATACCTCATAGTAGCTGTGCACTAAGAATTTAAGTTCTAAAGAAGCAATATCTTTTCATTCCATCCCCTGTTATGTGGCTTATGTTTGACTTACTGAAGAAAATCAGTTCCAGTAAAAGACTGACATGCATGACAATGAGTTCATTTAAAATGTTAGGTTCCTCACATGAAATACCACCTTAAATTATCAAACAGTGGTATGACCTCAACCGATGACTAAAGACAAGGGCGTATGCACTGAGGGTCAGTTAAGGCTGATTAAGAACAGTAGTCCAAGCCATGTGCTGTGGCTCACGCCTGTAATCCCAGCACTTTGGAAGACAGAAGCAGACGGATTGCTTGAGGCCAGGAGTTCAAGACCAGCCTGGCCAACATGGTAAAACCCTGTCTCTACTAAAAATATAAAAATTAAGCCAGGCACGGTGGCTCATGCCTGTAATCCCAGAGGCCAACTTTAGTAGGCCAAGGTCGGTGGATCACGAGGTCAGTAGTTCGAGACCAGCCTGGCCAACATGGGGAAACCCTGTCTCTACTAAAGATATAAAAATTAGCCGGGCGTGGTAGTGGGCGCCTGTAGTCCCAGCTACTTGGGAGTCTGAGGCAGGAGAATCACTTGAACTTGGGAGGCAGAGGTTGCAGTGAGCCGAGATCACGCCCCTGCACTCCAGCCTGGGGGTGATAGAGCGAGACTCCTTCTCAAAAAAAAAAAAAAATTTGTCGGGGCATTGGCCAGGTGTGGTGTGTGTGCCTGTAATCGCCATTACTCAGGAGACTGAGGCATGAGAATTGCTTGAACCCAGGAGGCAGATGTTGCAGTGAGGAGAGATCCTGGGCAACAGAGTGAGACTCTGTCTCACAAAAAAAAAAAAAAAAAAAACCCCAAGAGCAGTAGTTAAATAAAAAAGTAGTTTTGCATTGACTGTTACTCATAACGTATCAAGATGTCCAATCAGGCTGGCTCATTTGAAGTGGGAAGAAACTTGACCATCAGCCCTAAAGCAATGAGTAATTCAAGTGTACCTCTGTAACTAAGTTACAAGCTTTTCAGTGAAAGAATTTCACTATTCCATCTCAAGGTGTTGCCTGTTGTAGGCATGAAATAAGTACATTTTGATTTTATTTGATCTCATATCTTTGGTGGAACTTAAAGATGAGCGGTGGATGGTCTAAGATTGAATATAATGAAGAGCTCTTGGGTCTGGAATCTGGGGTAAGGGAGTCTTATGCTAAGAGGAATGGAATATAGGTAACTGAAGCAATAAATGAACAGTTGCTTTTTTATATATGCAATTGTCCTAGTGATTTGAATGGTATTTTAAAATGTTTCAAAAGCCAGATGAGCCCATTTAATGTCTGTGTACATATCCGTACATTTTAGAAAAACAGCTTACTGCTGAAGTTTACAAAATAGGTGTGTACCCTATGTTTTCAGAGACCTGCCAAGGTATATCAAGGTGTGGGTTGGAGTTTCAGACTCTAATGGGGAAGTCCCTGAGTCAGAGGCTCTGTATTTTGTGTTCAAGGCAGTTGTCATGCGTTTATTACATGGAATTTGGAAACCAAGATAATATACCTCTATTGTGCTGCATATTTGTTTTTTGAAAAAATGTGGCCATCCATATATACTCAATAAAGGTTATTTTTAAAAGATTATAATTACTACAGATCTGATCATTTGAATTGTATGACCCTGTCTTTAAAATAATGGTGGACAAAAGACCTTTTGACTGCGGAATTTTGTTCTGGAGCTGCGTAAGCTTCCATTGTGATAGAATGAAAAGGGGGTGACCTTCAAACCCTTCACACACACACGCTGTCTTCATGTGTTCGGGTTGGTACAACAAAATATCATAGAGTGGGCGATGTATACACAACAGAAATGTATTTCTCCCTGTTCTGGAGTCTGGGAAGTTCAAGATCAAGGTGCAGTGCCTGGTGAGGTGCCACTTCCTGGTTCATAGATGGCCCTCTTTCTGCTGCGTCCTCCCATGGTAGGAGGGGCATTGGAGCTCTCTAGGGCCTCTTTTGTGATGTTAATCTCACTCATGAAGGTTCTACCTTTATGACCTAATCACCTCCCAAAGCCACCACCTCAAAACACCATCATACTGGGGATTAGATTTCAATACATGCATTTTGGGGGTCACAAACATTCAGACCATAGCACATAC
Organism: Sapajus apella; assembly: GCF_009761245.1. Classification (NCBI taxonomy): domain Eukaryota; kingdom Metazoa; phylum Chordata; class Mammalia; order Primates; family Cebidae; genus Sapajus; species Sapajus apella. Next base: position 11,328,156 of record NW_022436992.1, on the reverse strand, counting down.
CGCTTCCAAGCTAATCAAACTATAGAATCCAGCCTAAACCAAGCGTCCTGCCCTCGAACAAAAGGTTGAGTAGAATATCACGTCAACGGCCTTCCCTTCCCCATCTTTTGCCGATGGTTCACCTCTATCACTTTCGTCTGCAAACTTGGCCTAAATTTAAGAACATAATGTGCACTGTGATCCCAGGTGGGGAGCTAAGGCGATGTCAGAAGGGACAGGCCTCCTGTCTTCTTGCTAAACTCTCCAGCCCTCCCAGCATGACCACTATTAGTCCCACAGAAGACAGACGAGGCGTGGAAAAACCACCTCGTTCAACCTCCTGCTTCACAGATGAGCAGCTCCTCTCGGGCTCACACACGCGGCAGGTGCAGCCTCGGTTCCTACACTGCCCAGTCAGCAGGCCAAGCATCCTGATATTGCCTTTGGACCCCCACACTCACTACTTTATATACTTATTCCTAGCGACCTAGTTTATGTTTTTAACACCTTTATACCAACACGTGTGGAGTCACTTTTAGAAGGGGCTCTCCTGATGACATCTATCTCAGACTGAAGCTACTTCAAAGTGTCTCCAGAATTTTCCTCAGTCCCCCTCCATAGAGAGCCAGTCCTGATTTTTTATCCCTCTCCCGTCTCTCTGCCCACTCCTCTCCCATGCAGGAACCAGTGACTTCCTGCACTGTTCATTGGTTTAACTTCCCCTCAACTAGAAAGAATCCTCTGTCTTCAGGAAATGGGCAAGTTTGAGCTGATGATTTTGAGGAGATTCTGGCTGAGGGCAAAGAGCCAGATTTGGAGACCACAGTCTTGTTCCTGTTTGTCAGAGTCAAAGCTTCCCACAGAAATAAAGGACTGCCTAATTTTTTCTTTTTCTTTTTTTTTTTTTTTTTTTTGAGACGAAGCCTTGCTCTGTTGCCCAGGCTGCAGTGCAATGGGGAATCTCGGCTCACTGCAACCTCCGCCTCCAGCGTTCAAGCGATTCTCCTGCCTCAGCCTTCTGAGTAGCTGGGATTACAGGGTCCACCACCATACCCAGCTAATTTTTAATTTTTTTTAGTGGGGACGGGCTTTCAGCATGTTGGCCAGGCTGATCTTGAACTCCTGACCTCAGGTGATCCACACACTTTGGCCTCCCAAAGTGCTGGGATTACAGGCATGAGCCACCATGGCTGGCCCCTGGACTGCCTAGTTTTTATTGTCCAATTTTGAATACTCCTGGAAAAAAGGATTTTAAATATTTGTAACGTTGAAATATCAAATAGGAAGACGTAAAGCTCATTTAGATCATTTTTTATTTCTTGAGACTTCCAGAAGTCTCCGTACATAAAAAGACAGGAGACTTCTTTTGTGTAGCAAACTTGCATTCATAGAGCCCCTCAGCTTTCCCGCTCATGCACTGGAAAGATTCAGGACCTCTATTACCACCCACTGATGCAACCTGCTGCAAGAGGGAAGGGAGAGAGAGACGTTTTGAAGAGTTTGTCCTATGGGCCAACAAGCGTCGTATCCGCAGGAATGGCATGGCTGGGTGCTTGTCACCCCTCAGCTACATGGGTCCCTCCATGTTCTCATTGTCTGGCTCAAGGATCTATTGGCCCCAATTCTGGTTGAGCTCTGACTGGGTCGGAACAAAGGCCCTGCTGAGACCTAACTACTGCAGATGCACTCCCACATTTTCCAAAACTTGGGACGGAAATCAAACTCAAAGATTGCTTTATTTTCCCACACACTAAAATATCCCCGGTTCTGGAATATGGAAGTGAGAGTGACAGAGGGTGTCCTTCTGTAGGACCCTCAGTCCTGGCACTCTGGCCGATCATTCAGGCAGACCATGCTGTTCTGAACACCATTTGTTCAAACTCCGAAACCAGTTGATGCTCCGCCTATCATTCCAGACACTCTTGGCTGTATCTTAGAACCCAGCAGGGCTGTCCTCGAGATATTGCCCTGTGGCTCCTGGCGCCAGCTCCTATCCTGCCCTGCCAGCATGGCCACCTTTAGTTCCCATGGCCTGCAGAGAGCCATGGCTGGGCGCTGATGACAGGCTGCACCTAACACGGACCCTGCCTACTGCTCTGGAGCTTCAGTCTGGAGGGAAAAGATGCTAAACAAGCAACATGACAAAGCTGGCGGGGAGGTCAAAGCAAAAGAGAGACACACCACAGCAGCCACCAGGGAAGTCCGGGGAAGTCGAAACTGAGATGAAATGCTAATTAGAGGGCGGAGAGGAGGGCAGGAGGAGTGTTCCAGACAAAACCAGGAGCTTTCATGAAGAATTGTTAAAGCAGGTCATGCTTTAACAACCAAATCACAAAGTGAGTGTAGGTTCAGGGTGTGGCTGCGATGAGGGAGATGAATGTGGGGGGAAAGAACACTTTTGAGCGCCTAGGGGATGTCATGGGGCAGGCGTGGCAGGCAGGGAGTGACTCACTTCAGCTTAAACTGAAAATCATGTGTCTGTGGGTGGAAGGAGAATGGGTTAGTGGGGAACCAGAAGCAGAGAATCCATGGGAAAGCCAAGGAAGATGATCTCACCGCGGGCAACACTGAAAAGCGGGTGGTGCTGGGGACCTGGGTGGGCTTGGTGGACCTCACGTCCCTCCAGGCTGCTTCCTGACTGGGTATTCCGCCAGGCACTTTTCTAGATCCCTTTGGGGTGGGTCAGGGGGTGATGGAGACAGAGCCTGGGATAGGAGCCAGGAGACGAGAGGCAGCCACACCTTTGCCACAATGTCCACATAATGCTTTCAGGAAAGTCATAGCCCCTTTCAGAGGCTCCACCTGTTAAACAGGGGCTTGGCGAGGCCCCAGCTCATTCATTCGTCTTTTTTTTATTGCATTTTAGGTTTGGGGTACATGTGAAGAACATGCAAGATTGTTGCATAGGCACACACGTGGCAGTGTGATCTGCTGCCTTCCTCCCCATCACCCACATCTAGCACTTCTCCCCACGCTATCTCTCCCCAACTCCTCTCCTCCCGCTGTCCCTCCCCTATTTCCCCCCAACAGACCCCAGGGTGTAGTGCTCCCCTCCCTGTGTCCATGTGTTCTCATTGTTCAACACCCGCCTATGAGTGAGAACATGAAATCACCGGAGCTAAGAGGAGCGGCTGTTAGAATGGTCCACTGCGCCACCTGGTGTCGTGAGGCCGCATGCACAGCGCTCAGCGCTGGGCAGCCAGGTGGCCCCCAGCGGGTCTGGCCCGTTCTTCTGCAGGGTCCCCGCAGCCAGTGGGCTCTGGCGCCTTCTTCAGCTGCTGGGGCACTTCTCTCCTCCCTGCGCGTTCTGGATTTTCTCCTCCTTCTGACCACTTCTCGAGCTCCCCTCTCCCACATCTCTGCCCCTGATGCTCTTTTCTCCACCCATTCTCTTCCTGAGATGGTCCACTCCTATGGTCCAATTACTGCCTTTAATATTGCCTTTTTATTTCCACACCCAGGACTGCAGCGGGACCTCCCCTCAAGTCCCCAGAGCCCCAGCCCATCATGTCCACATCCTTCAGGACATCACCTCCTCCCAGCCAGCCAGGACCTCAGATCCCAAAAGCTGACAATGCTGTGCATCGCCTCAGAGCTGACACAGCTCCTCCTCCGAAGAACTCAGGCTCCTCAACCTGATAAAGGACATCAGCAGTAGGTTTTCATTTGTCAATGATATCGCTTTGAGGCTAAAATAAAATACCTACATTTCTTAGGGCTTATCATTCTATATAGAAAGAGGAAATATCCCAATGAGTTTTTTCTTTGTTTTTCCCAAGAGATTCTAAGCCAAAAAAAATTGTAACTAATATCAATATGTCGTTATTGGAGCTAGTTAACTTTCTTTTTCTTACATTCTTTAAAGTTTTGAGTAGATAGCCACATTTGATAAGCAGGTTGGATGCTTCTGTTGCATAGGAGGTGGGTGTATCGTGCTATATAAAGACAGAATGAAAGGCCAGGCATGGTGGTTCATGCCTGTAATTCCAGCACTTTGGAAGGCCGAGGCGGGCAGATAACCTGAGGTCAGGAGTTCAAGACCAGCCTGACCAACATAGTGAATCCCCATCCCTACTAAAAATACAAAAATTAGCCAGGCGTGGTGGCAGATGCCTGTAATCCCAGCTACTTGGGAGACTGAGGCAGAAGAATCCCTTGAACCCAGGGGGCAGAGGTTGCAGTGAGCTGAGATGGTATCACTGCACTTCAGCCTGGGTGACAGAGCAAGACTCTGTCTCAAATAAGACAGAAGGAATTTAAATTTACCCAATTTGGCAATTTAAAAAAAAAACACAGACTGCATAAAACTTGGAGGTATGGAACCTTAGGACGCATTAAAGTTAATGTTTCATTTAGGCAATGTGCCTTTGTTTGACTGGTGTGTAAGTCCTTTTTATTCCCATACCCAGGTCTGCAGTGGGGCCTCCTCTCAAATCTCCAGAGCTCCAGTCCAGCATGTCCACATCCTTCAGGACATCACTGCCCAGCCAGCCAGGACTTCAGACTCTGAAAGCTGATGATGCTGTGCCTCACCTCAGAGCTGACACAGCTTCTCCTCTAAAGAACTCAGTCTCCTCAACCTGATAAAGGACATCTAGAAAAGGCCATGGCTAAGGGGTTTTCTCTCAATGCTGAAACACAAAATGCTTTCCCCAGAAGATCAGGAACAAGTCAAGGATGTCTGTTCACACAACTTCTGTTCAACATTGTACTACAGAAGCTAGCCAGCAACGAGGCAAGGAAATGAAGCAAAAGCCATCCATACTGGAAAGAAAGAAGTACAACGATCTTCATTTGCAGATAACATGATCTTATACATTGAAAATCTTAAGGAATTCACTAAAAATGATTAAACTAATAAATGAGTTCAGCAAGTTTACAAGGATATGTGATCAGTGTACAAGAATCAGTTGTATTTCTACACAGTAGCTATGAGCAAACCAAAAATGAAGTTAAGAAAACAATTCCAGTCTGGGCACAGTGGCTCACGCCTGTAATCCCAGCACTTTGGGAGGCTAAGGTGGGTGGATCACTTGAGGTCAGGAGTTCGAGACCAGCCTGGCCAACATGGTGAAACCCCTTCTCTACTAAAAATACAAAAAATTTGCCAGGCATGGTAGTGGGCACCTGCAATCCCAGCTACTCAGAAGGCTGAGGCAGGGGAATTGCTTGAACCCGGGAGTGGGAGGTTGCAGTGAGCTAAGATCACACCACTGCACTTCAGCCTGGGCAACAGAGCAAAACTTTGTCTTTAAAAACAAAATCCATTTACATCAGCATCAGAAAGGTTCTTATGAATATATTTAACAAAAGAAGTATAAAACTTATGCTCTGAAAGCTACAAAATATTGTTGAAAACTAAAAAAGATCTAAATGAATGGAAAGACATCCCATGTTCATAGATCAAAAAGCTTAACATTATTAAGATAGTAATGCTTCCAGATTACAAATTCAATGCAATTCCTATCAAAAGTTCAACTACAGCAATGGATAAGCTGCTTTTAAAGTGCATATGGAAATGAAAGAACACCCAAAGCTTAGATAATTTATGCTTCCCAATTTTGAAATCTGCTACAAAATGACAGTAAGCAAAACCATGTGGTACGAGGATAAGAACAGATCTATACACCAACAGAATGGAATTGAGAGCCCAGAAATTAACCCATATATTTATGGCCAGTTGATTTTCAGCAAGTGTGCCAACCTCTTTCAATGGAAAAAGAATAGTACCCTCAGCAAATGATGTGGGGACAACTGAATTTTCACATGCAAAAGAATGAAGTTGGATCCATATCTCACACTGTATACAAAAACTAACTCAAAATGGATCGATGACCTATAAACAAGAGCTATGTCACCTATGTCACAGAAGAAAACATAATGATAAATCTTTATGACTCTGGATTTGGCACTGCTTTCTTCGATATGAAACCAAAACCTTGAGCAACAAAAGAAAAAATAGATAAACTGGCCATCAGAATTTAAAACTTTGAGGCTTCAAAAGACACTATCAAAACAGTGAAAAGGCAACCCAAAGAATGGGAAAAAATATTTTGGAAATCATAAACATAATAAGGTTCTTGTATCTAGAATATACAAAGAACAATGACAACTCAAGAGTAAAAAGACAAATAGCCCAACTCAAAAATGAGCAAAGAATCTGAATAGATATTTCCTTAAAAATATATACAAATGGCCAATAAGCAGATAAAGAGGCCCTCAATGTTATTAGCCATAAGAGAAATACAAATCAAAACCATAATGAGATATTACTTCACGTCCACTAGGATAGCTTTAATTTAAAAATCAGATAATAAAAAAGTTGAAAAACATATGGAGAAACTGGAACCTTTGCACATTAGTGGTGGGAAGGTACAATGGTGTAGCCACTTTGAAAAACAGTCCGGAAGTTCCCCAAATGGTTATAGTGTTACCATATGACTCAATTCCAATCCTAGGCATATGCCCAAGAGAAATGAAAACACGTGTCCACACAAACACTTGTACATGAATGTTCATGGTGACGTTATTTATAACAGCCAAAAACATAGAAACCAACCCAAATGTCCACCACCTGATGAACAGATAAATAAAATGTGGTATATCCATACAACTGACTATTATTTGTCCACAAAAGGAATGAGGAACTGATATCACATAGATGTAGCTTGACAGCGTTACCCAAAGTAGAAAAGGGTCATATACCACATGATTCAATTTATATGAAACGTCTAGGATAGGCAAATCTATGGATACAAAAAAAAAAGATTAATGGTTACCTAGGGCTGGGGGAGATAGGGAAATTAGGGTAATAGCTAAGGGGTGTTGGGGTTTTTTGAGTAAGTGAAAATGTTCTATAATTAATTGCAGTGATGAATGCACAGTTCTGTGAATATACAAAATCCATTGAATTGTATCCTCCAAATGAATGCATTCTCTGGGATGTGAATTATAGCCCAATAAAGCTACTGAGGAATGTTGTTCAAGTTTTCTTCATCCTTTTGAAGACACTAAAACTGTTGGCTCTGTGGCCTCCTCAAAACCCAGGACATCTCTTTGTGGCCATTTGGCTGCTGCAGGTCAGGAATCAGTGATGTTGAACCTCCTTTGCGAAGCCAGCCTCCAGTTCCAGCTGAAGCCAACTTCCCTGACACGCACGCCACCTCACCCCACCCAGCATGGATCCGGCTGGCCTCTCTGCTGCTTGACTACTTCCAACAAGCATCTTGGAACCTCAAGATTACATGCAGGCAATACTCAGCTGCCACCTCACAACACATCACAGCTGCCAGGGAAGACACTGGAAATGTCTTCCAATCTAGTCAGCTGCTGCTGCTTACTGTGAGGATGGATGGACACTCCCCTGCAGACTCAAGGAAGTCCAAAAGTCAGTGAAGGTGACATCATCTCCTTGACCCAAAGAAGGGCTCCATGCAGCTACCTGCGTGGGCCCCTGCAAGGCCAGAGGGGAGACTCTGATGTTGCTTCAAGACCATCCTGTGAGACACATTTCCACTTCCCCACTTTCCTGGCTACAGAAATCTCCCCTATTACCAGGTGTGAGGATTAATACTAAGTGTCAACCTGATTGGAATGAGGGATGTAAAGTATTGATCCTGGATGTGTGTGTGACGGTGTTGCCAAAGGAGATTAGCCTTTGAGTCAGTGGGCTGGGAAAGGCAGACCCACCCTTAATCTGGTGGGCACAACCTAATCAGCTTCCATTGAATATAAAGCAGACAGAGAAATGTGGAAAGTCGAGACGGGCCGAGCCTCCCAGCCTCCACCTTTCTCCCATGGTGGATGCTTCCTAGCCTCAAACATCAGACTCCAAGTTCTTCAGTTTTAGGACTTGGACTGGCTCTCCTTGCTCTTCAGCTTGCAGACAGCCTATTGTGGGCCCTTGTGATCATGTAAGTTCATACTTAATAAACTCCTCTTTATAGATACATATATCTTATATGCATATATAAGATATATATCTTAACTAATAACATATATATATATATATCTTATTAGTTCTGTCCCTCTAAGAGAACCCTGACTAATACACCAGGCCTCCAAATGGTCACCAAGGATGGCTGGCTGCGCCCTGGAGACTGAGTCCTTATAACCTCAGAATTTCCTTCTTTACATGCCCTGGAGCCCAGCCACAGAGAGAGAGAGAAGTTTGCAATGGACGACGGACAGCTGTGCACAGAGAGGCTGACCTGCCCTGCCTGAAGTGAAACCACCAGCAGAAGCAGATTTGCCTGAAGCCAGTGGAGCTTAAACTCCAGGGCACTCACGGGTATGTGCCCTTTTCAATTCCATTATGATATGATGTCCTACTTTGTACGGTTTCTATTCTTTTACATTTGTTAAAATGTGTTTTATTGCCCAGAAGTGTTCTCTCTTGATGTCTTCATCTGCTCAGGCTGCTAAAACAAAATACCATACTCCAGGTGGCTTAAAAAACACAAATGTATTTTCTCACAGTTCTGGAGTCCAAGATCAAGGTTCCAGCCACATTGGTGTCTGGTGAGGGAGCTTCCTTTGGGTTGCAGCCAGCCACTTTCTTGCTTTGTGGTCACATGACCTCCTCTTTGTGCACCAGCTCGGGAATGTGGAGAGGGAGGGAGGAAGGGACAGAGAGACCACCGCAGAATGCAAGTGCTCTGGTGTCTCCTCTTATAAGGACATTAATAGCAACCGAGAGCCAAGAGCCGTGGCTCACACCTGTAATCCCAGCACTTTGGGAGGCCTAGAAAGGTGGTTCATCTGATCCCTGGTGTTCAAGATCAGCCTATAAAACATGGGGAAACCCTGTCTCTACAAAAACCACAAAAATTAGCTGGGCACCGTGGTGCATGCCTATAGTCCCAGCTTCTCGGGAGGCTGAGGTAGGAGAATCACTTGAGTTCCGGAGGCTGAGGTTGCAGTAAGCTGAGATTGCACCACTGTACTCCAGCCTGGGCAACATAGTAAAATCCGGTCTCAAAAGAAAAGAAAAAAAGACACCAATCCTGTTGGATGGGGTCACCACCCATAGGACCTCATTTAACTTTAATTATTTCCTTCAAGGCCCCATCTCCAAATACAGTCACATAGGGAGTAGGGCTTCAACCTATGAATTTCAGAGGGACACAAACATTCAATATCAAACACTTGCTGAATGTTTCATGTGAGCTTGTGTAGACTGTATATTCTTGCTGTTGTTAAATGAAGTATTCTATAAATGTCAATTTAATCCAGACAATTCATGAGGCTGTTCAGGTAAATGATGTAATTACTGATTTTCCATTTTCTGAATCTGTCAATTACTGATAGAGGGGTATTGGCCTCTCCAAATATAATAGTGGATTTGTCTATTTCTTCTTGCAGTTCTATCAAGTTTTGCCTCAGATAGTTTGACACTGCCTATATGTTAAAGATTGCCATGTTTTCTGAGAGAATTGATGCCTTTATCATTATGTATTCTTTCTCTCTGACAGCTTTCCTTGTTCTGAATCTTTTTTCCCTGAAAGTAACACAGTGGCTCTAGGTCTCTTGATTAGTGACAGCATAGTTTATCTTTCTCCATTCCTTTACTTTGAATCTCTCTGGGTCTTTTTATTTAAAGAAGATTGCTCTTAACGTATAGTTGGGGTCTTGCTTGGTTTTATCACTCTGACAGTCTCTTTTAGTTGGTATATTTAGACCATTCACGTTTAGTGATTGTCGATATAGTTACGCTGATATTCTACCATGTTTGTAGCTGTTTTTTATTTGTTGCACTTGTTCTTATTCCCTTCATTTTTTTGTTCCTACTTCCTTTAAAAAAAATTCTCTCTTTTTCTGCCTTGTCTGGCTTTAATTAAGCATTTTATGATTCCATTTTCTTTCTTCTCCTAACATATCAATTATATGTCTTCTTTACATTTTTTTCAAAGTTGTCCTAGAATTTTCCGTAATTTACAACTAATGTAAGTCCATGTATAACAAGACTATTCCCAGTTCCTCCCTCCTAGGTTTACAACACAGCTAGCATTCATTTCCCTTATCCGTATTCTGTAGTCACCCAACACATTGTTGCTAATATTACTCTGAACAAAGTAATAATCTATCAAAGTAATTAAGAATAAGAAAATTAAAAGATTTTATTTCACCACATTTATTCCTTTTTTTTTTTTTTGTCTGCTGTCAGCCAATCTAAACTTATCCCCTTTCTGACATTCTTTATTTCTTTAGATCCAAATTTCTGACCTATATCATTTTCCTTTTCTCTGACAATTTTATTTTGACATTTTTGGAAGGTAGGTCTAATGGCTACAGATACCCTTTGATGAGAACAAATCTTATTTCTCCTTCACTGTTGAAGAATAATTTCCTTAGCTACAGAATTTAATGGTTGTTTGTTTCTTTCAACACTTTAAATATTTTACCTCACTTTCAACAAGCATCTTGGAACCTCAAAATTGATGCATAAAATTAACCATTACAGGCTCTAATGGAAAAGAGTAAACAACATACAAGAACAGATGGGTAATATAAACCGAGAGATGAGAAATCTAGGAAAGAATCAAAAGGAAATGATAGAAATCAAAAACATGGCAGGATGTGAGGGTGATCTGGCTGTGACATCTGTGGCCCCCTTGATCACCAGGGTTGATTCAGCTGATCTGGCTGACTAGGTGAGTGTCCCCTTCCTCCTCCCTCCCCACTTCACATGGTCCCTCCTGAAGCTGTGGGCTTGGTTGAAGAGGACAACTCTCCCTAATAAAGGACTGTTCTTTGGTAATGGGCATATGAGTAACTGCACTCCCTTTGGGAGGTGACTAGGTCATATCAGTGGAGCTCTGCTGGTTGGGGTTCATGCCCTTTTAAAAGATGCCCCCAGACAGCTAGCTTGTTCCTTCTACCAAATGAGAACACAGCAAGAAGGCATTGTCTCTGAACCAGCCAGCGAGGCCCTCACCAGACACTGAATCTGCAGTGCCTTGATCCTGGACTTCACAGCCTCCAGAACTGTGAGAAATAAATATCTGCTGTTTATAAGCCACCTAGTCTATGGTATTTTGTTAGAGCAACCTGAACAGACTAAGACACATTGCAACTCTCAAATCTTCCCAGCAACATAGTGAGATAGGTATCATTTCCACTTTACAGGTGAGGCAATAGAGCTCAGAGAGTTGGCATCACTTGCTGAAGATCACACAGATGCTAAGCCATGGAGCAGGGATTTGAATCAGTGCTGTCCCTTCATGTCATGCAACTGTGCACAGACATTCCCTGACCTGACCTGAGATTAGGACTATCGACTAGGACCCACCTCAGAAGCTCAAGCAGGCCCTGGTCAGGGCATTGGCGATGCGGAAATCCGGAAACCACTGGAAGGGGACATCCAGTCACAGGCCTTGACCATGCAGCAATTGGAACAGGCAATCTAAAGAGACCCTGTTACTTCTAAAGAGATCCGAGTGTCCCAAGCCAGAAGGTTGTTAGACCCAGGCTGGCGTTTGCTGCTGGAGCTCCAGTGTGAGTATTCAGATGGTCACTTAAGAATTCTGAACTTCCATGGTAAATGTAATGTTATGTGTCTTTTACCACTATAAAAAAAAATCCTGACTGTCGTTGGAGCATTGTTGAGAAATAGCAAAAAAACTGGAAATTACCTAAATGTTCAACAATAATAGCCAACAGTCATTGGGTTCTTGCTATGTGCCAGGGAATATTCTAAGCACTTTATGTACATTATTTAGTAACATCCTAAAATAAGGCAGGAACTATTATTATATCCATTTTGCCAATGAGAAAACTGAGGCAGGCACAGGGAGGTTAGGCTATTACCCCAAGGTCACACAGCTAATGAGTGGCAGACAGGCTTCGTAGGCTGACTCCAGAAGCTGTTACGTGAGACAGTTTCAGTTGTTTCCATATTTTATTGTAGTTTGCATCTTAATTTTTTTCTTAAATTTCCCCAGTTGGAACTGTTTAAATTTTTGTCTTTTATAAAGTGAAGGAAATCCAGTTACAGAATAATAAATGTAGTGTCATCGGGGTGGGGGACATGGCTACTTTGTAGTGCAATCTTACAGTACTTAGAACATGACATAGCTATGCTCTATGACCAAGCAATTTCACTCCTGGGTACATACTTTTTTCCCGGGGAATTCTCACACAAGTCTAAAAAGACATGTTTAAGACTATTTATCACTGGGCGGCAATATTTATGCCCCTCCTAGGGGAGGGGAGGTACAATGTAGCCGACACGTGCTCCATGGCATATGCAGCAGTGAGAAGCAACCAACCTGGTGTCTACAGTGCAAGATGGACCTGTCTTAAAATCAAAGAGCTGAGCACAACAAGCAAACAAGAAAATGAGATCTGTATCAGGCAGCGCCCAATCAGCAGAGTGGAAACGACGGCAAACATTTTAAACAGAGGGAATCCAACACAAAGCCTTAGCGACAGAGGTGCTAGAATTGCTGTTAGAAGATAAGTCTACCTACAAATTTCTACCCACAGGAAGCAAAACGGAAAACAGTATTACCAGGGGCCCATACTCACCAGCTGCTGCTGCTGCCACTGCTGTCTCGCTGCTTGGGAGAAGTGCTGCCAGATGTCCCCTCCCCACTATTAGCAGCACCTAACAGGCAGACAGACAAGAAAGTGTCAGAATATAGTTTTCAGGCTTCCAATACCAGCAATGGAGAGGATGGCAGAGACAGTGAGTGAAAGACAACAGACATGACCCAGTGCAGGCCACCAAATAGTGACCATGCCACCATGTTTAAGCTTCCATATGACAACACTGACTACAACCCACGCTTCTGCCTAGCAGGACACAGCCATTACCCACACAGATGAAGACACACTCATCCTCTTCACAAAAAATTAGACACCAAATTAGACACTCTCTGTTACCAAAAAACTATACTGTAATGCTAAATGTCACCAACTTTTAAAATGTAAACGATTGGGAGAAAGACAGTGAGGGAAAATGGTGAATGTCTTTCACGAGGAAGAAAATGATGCATAGCTCTCACAGTTCACATCTGTAACTGGTCATACGTGGATATCAGACTTTCTGTGTTTGTAAGGACACAAACATGCGTTGGTACTTTGGGGTTCAAATCTAGGCAGCCAGGATCTGCCCACGTCTTCTGTTGAGCACTAGAGAGGCTGAGCAGGTGGGAGTGCTGACCAGATAGCATTCACTGGAGTATGTTAGGGAAGTGTTAGCCCTTCTCCAGGGACCTCAGCTGCAGACCGTGGAAACCAAGACCCAAACATCCTCTGACACTGTGGTTAAGAATGCAGCCTCCGGAGTCAAAGAGCCAAGCTCAAGTTCAACCTGCATCACTTCCTAGACGCTTGGCCTTGAGCAAGTTACTAACCTCCCAGAGCTTCTCATCTGTAATGGAAGATAAAATGAGACCTTAACGTAGAAACCTATACAAACATTAGCTATTCGTATTGCTGTCTGTCATTGTGAATTGTTTTGCTTTTTGCTTTAATGTCTGAGGGCAGTCCAGAAAGGACCACTTATAGTTGCTTGGGTTTTAAATTAATGTTCTTTCATTAAAGTGAAATAACCTAGTTATCCTTAGCTGTTACATTCAGACTACAAATCTTATTACTCTGTTTATAAAAGGGGCAAAATAAAAACAATGGTCTTCAATTTTCTTTGATTAATGAGCTATTAACTCAACTTGAAGATACTCAGCTCCCTTAATAATCATTTGTACATTTAATTAATTAAATTCTCTTAAACACTGTGAACTGCATTATAAATGTAATATATTACATTTCTTCTGTAAGCATTTCAGTTACCTAACAAAGCAAATTTATGGCTTTCACAAGCAAAATATCTTCAAATAACAAATTCTTGTAAATCTAAGAAATGAAATGTTATTAAAATAGCAAAGCATCAGTTTTCTTTGAAATCCTAATAATATTCACAACAATGGGGTGAATTTTTTCCCTTTACAACTTAAATCACAAGTCTAAATTCTTTTAAAAAATTGTTTTAATTTTAGATTCAGGGAGTACATGTACTTTTTTGTTACATGGGTATTACACGCATAATAGTGGAGACTGGGCTTCTAGTGTACCCATCATCCAAATATTGAACATTATACGCAATAGGTAATTCTTCAACCTTTCTTCCCTCTCCCCCTCCTATCCAGACCCCTCCCCATTTCTGGGGTCCCCAGTGTCTATTATCTCCATCTTTACATCCATGTGTACCCATTGGTCAGCTCCTACTTACAAGTGGGAACATGAGGTTTTTGATTTTCTGCCCCTGAGTTAGTTCACTTAGGATAATGGCCTCTAGCTCCATCCATGTTGCTGCAAAGGACATGATTTCATTCTTTTTTTATGGCTGCATAGTATTTCATGGGATATACAAACTACATTTTCTTTATCCAATCTACAGTTGATGGACATTTAGGTTGGTTCCATGACAAGTCTAAATTCTAGTACATATTTAAAACTGGAGGCAACAGGCTAATCTGTCGGTCTTCAATATGTTAGATTATTGGAGTATTTTAAAGAAACAAACGTATGCAGATTACTTCTAAACTTAACATGAAAGGAAAGCTTTGCTTCTAAAGGCTTACCTTATTTCACTATCTTCACGTTTAAACTTAAACTCAAGGTTTCCCAGGTTGGAAAAGGGCTCTCGAAGCAGCCAGTGCACCATCTCCAGCAGGACAAGGGTGCCACCCTTGTGTAACTGGTGACACTGGGCTGGCAGTTTTACAGCCACAAGTGCTTTTTTTTTTTTTTTTTTTTTTTTTTGGAGCTTAGTGTCTTCAAGTTGTGTTAATAGCCCATGAATCAGAGAAAATTGAAGGGTCACTGTTTTTATTTTGCCCTATTTATAAATAGAGTAAAAAGATTTACAAATCTCTTGGTTAGAGATTCAAAATTGACAACTGGAGATCTGGTTGCTGCAGAATGCAAAGGGCCACAGTTGGACCTACCAGGCTCTTTTTATAGTTGTGATGACAACAGGGGTCCCCAAGTTTATTCTTCTCAGATAGGACCGGCTTTGCAACCCAGGCTCCTGGGCATTGAGCTCCTTCCTCAATTTTCCATAACCTCCTTTTTACTTTCACTGCTTTAGGTGGGGAGTGGCATGCGACACTCCTCATTACCAACCCCTTGCCCCAGGTTTCTGCAAATGGATCCAACCAAACTACTCACTGTCTGAGCCGTGTCCTGTTGCTTTCCATTGCAGCATGAAGGGCACTCCAAGGACGCAGCACTTTCCCACGGGCACGTGTGGCTGCCCAACACAGAGTTTAGAGGGGCAGGAGCTTTTCCTGAGATAATCATATGCTTTTTGTTCTTGACATAGTTTCCTTCCCTGTTCAGCCTACCTTTCCTGCTTTTATTTTCTAGGATCTGGAGCAATTTAAGGGGATTAGGCTGGGGGGTGGGGAGGGGAGGAAGAGGTTTGAGGAAAGTTTTGGGATTTGGGAGAGCTCCATGGCTGTGAGCAGCAGTGCCTGCTGAGGTGGAGGTGGGGGGCAAGACCTCAGGTGGCATGGCCAAGCTGTATGAGGTCTCAGCTCCCAGGCTGCCAATCTGGGCAAGGAGGCAGCACAGCCCCCCTGAGGCTTGGACATGATGCTCTCACAGTGGCCCTGACCCCCTGAAGATTTAAACACTACTCCCTCACGCCCATTTTCTGGCATCATCTTAGACCCCTGGCCCTTTCACAGACCTAGGGAGGAGGAGCACCCACTCCCACCTCCAAAAGCAAGTCAGAATGAAGTTTTCTGCAGCCCAGGCAGAGGCGGAGTCAGATCTAATTTGATTTTAATAAAATAAAGAAGGATACTGTTTCCAGCAACCCTGAGTCCTGTTATATTTTGCATAAAATGATTCTGTCTAGGCTAGAAGAAAGAGCATTTCAGGATGGGTCTGGCTCCGTCATTCAATAGCTACAGGGCCCTGAGCAACTTTCGGCACTCCTCCTAGCATGTTTTCTTATTTGTAAAATGGGAATGAGTTTCCCATCTGCCAGGATCCTTCCTGCTCCCGAGCCCTGGCTGCTTTGAGGGTCCCCGTGAGTGGAGGCTGTGGAGGTGCTGCCCATGCCGGGGTGTGAGGATCACCCTCCTGTGCCAAGCAGCAGCCGAAGCCAGCCCATCCTGGCCAGCAGAGGGCACTGCCACACCATGCAGACTGTTCCTGCTGGAAGTCCACCAGCTCTCCGGGCCGTACCCAGCAGCACAAGCACGTGGTGGCCAGTGTGCATTCTCCCCTGTTCACTGGAGCCGTCCAGGTGCCCTGACTCTTGGTCTGCCAATTTTTAGGCACAAATAACGTGCCCCCGGGTCCTCTGGTCCCCTTAGGCTCCTTACTCGTAGATCCTCAGCTGCGTTGGCACCGTGCCCTTCTGGAAGCCCCTGGGGTGGCTCACTTGTGACCCCAAAGCAGTCTGCACCCATATGGCACCACTGCAGCTCTGCCAGATGTCTGGGTTATCCCAGATGGCACCCCAGACTCCCAGCAGCCTCCACCTGTACATGCATCCCTCCCCCAAGCATCAAAGGTGTGAAGTGGTTGGGGCCAGGAATACCCCCCATTCTAAGGGGCGGGGAGACTCAGCTACAAGTTCTGCGGAGGCCAGACCAGGGGAAGCCAGCCTTTCTATCATCAATTCCTCCCTTCTTACTGCTGCCCCAGATCACTGGCTCATCCTGTCACCCCTCAAGCCTAGCTCCCCACAGCTATGACTCCCACTTAAACCAATGCTTCACCTCCCACAGAGTGCCAGGCGCTCTCATACCTCTCTTGTCTCTCAATCCCAAAGTAAGATATAAACGATCACCTCCATGGGGAAACTGAGCCTCGAAGGAAGGTTAAGCGACTTGCCCAAGACCTCGGGGAACTGCAGTGTCAGGACCCACACCCAGATCTCTGGATTCCAAGGGCCATGTTATTTCCATGATACTTGTGCCTCTTGGGTGTGGGCACTGGGGGTTTGGGCTGTTTGGGGGAATCAGGATGGCAGCTCTTGCTGCCCAGCAGAGGTGTGGGAGATCTGCTATGTGATCTCAGGCCTGGCATGGCCCATGCTGAGGTTGGAGTCATGTAGCTCATGGGCAGGCCTGCAGCCCCGCTGATCCCAGAATGGAAATCCTTTGCAGGCTGCTGGTACAGGGCAGCCCAGCCAGAGGCTCACACGCCTGAGAGGTCTCTGCTGTTACCTGAGACAGCACGGGCTTCTAGAAGGCCCTGATGAGAGAACAATTAAGAGGGTTACAAGGGGAGGGGTGGGCAGGGGAGCCACACCCCCACCTGCTAGGCAGCAGATGTCAGGAACACAGAGGGATGCCCACATTGTCTCCTGCCTCCTTATACAAATTTTCTGGGGCTTCTCTTTTTCCTTCATACAAGTCACCAGTGAGGACAATGTCACCAATCACTCAACATTTACCACCAGTGAAAATTCATTTCCACAAATGGGAGACCCTGCTCTGCACAAGAGACTGGACCAGACCTGTAGGGTTTTGGTGTTTTTTGGTTTTGTTTTTTGAGATGGAGTCTTGCTCTGTTGCCCAGGCTGGAGTGCAGTGGCACGATCTCAGCTCACTGCAACCTCTGCCTCCCAGGAAGCAATTCTCATGCCTCAGCCTCCTGAATGGCTGGGACTACAGGTGCATGCCACCATGCCTGGATAATTTTTGTATTTTTAGTAGAGACAGGGTTTCACCATGTTGGCCACGCTGGTCTCAAACTCCTGACCTCAGGTGATCCACCCACCTCGGCCTCCCAGAGTGCTGGGATTACAGGCATGAGCCACCATACCTGGCCTCAGATCTGTAGGGTTTTGATGAGGGACGAGAATGAGAGAGAGAAACACATCACACACTAGCGTGACCCAAGTCAAAGAGAAGGGAGGCTAAAGGCACTGGTTGGGAGTGGAAGTGTTGCAGCTCAAAGGAGCCAGCCTCACTGGAGGGGTGGCCAGGGAGTGGCCTGATGCACAGGCAGGCGGCCAGCAAGCTTGGGGTGGGGGAAAGGCTGAGCCAAGGCCGAAGGTAGGAGGGGGCAGCTTGGGCTCTTGGTGGGCCAAGCTGGGAAGTGCTTGAGAGCACTTGGCAGGGCTGGAACTTGGACAGTGGGATGAGGCCCAGGTGTGGGGACTTGGTGCCAGGCTGAGGATGCCATGGGCACATAGTTCACCAGCAGCTCTGGCCACCAGCTCCTCCTCTGTTACAGTTCAGTGTGGCAAAGCATCTGCACTGTGAAATGATGGCGTGGGTTCAATTGTTCATTTGTTCAGTTGACTGGCCAGCCAGTCGCCAGCTCTGTGACCTTGGGTAGGTAATCAATTGACCTAGTTTCTGCCGTTAAAACGGGGTTAAAGTATAACCCCATGGGCCTGCTGTGGGGATTAAATGAGTTGATTTTAGGCAGCACTTAGCATGTGCCAGGCTCAACATGGCACTATCACTATTAATCCATGTAAGTACTAACAGCTACCTTTTAGGGAGCACCTACTATGTGCCAGGCTTTGAGCTAGTTCCTCATCTATACCATGTCTTTAACCTCCAAGGTAACTTACCACGATCATGCCCATTTTACAGATGAGGGAATAGAGGCCCTTGACCACAGTCCCCCCGCTGCCAAGTGGAGAGCCGGGTTCCCACCCAGGCCTGCCTAACTCCCAAGCCCAGGCTCTGAGGAGCCAGCATCGATAGCTGTGTCTTTCTGCAAGGGAAGGGGCCTGGGCCATGCAGACTGTGTGGTTTAGGGACCACAGGGATTTCTGAACCCAGCTTTGGGCGCATGTGTGCCTGGCACGTGGGGCAGGAGAAAAGCTCTGTTCTTCCCGCCGCGCCCCAGCTCACCCTCTCCGCAGACCTTCCTGGCGCCCAGACCCAGGAGTCTTGGTTTTAGGCGACACATCGTGATGCCTGTTAAAAGCACAGCAGGGGAAAGGAGCCCTTAAACAGTCCAAATGTGTCCCTTGCCGCGCCTGATTCTCCCGGAGCCCCGGCGCGCCCAGACAGAAGTTGTGTACACAGGATTTTAGTATTTCCTCTCCGGCTCCAGCCCCAATTTGAGGGCCTGTAAAAGCTTGAATGGCGTCCAGTGCGGCGTGGTTTGCCTAAGCTCGGCTCCCGGCGCTGAGTCAAAGCAGCCCACACAGGGACCAGGGCGCCTGCTGGGGGGAGAGGCGAGGGGCGCCTGCTCTGGGGGTGCGGGACGTCTGCGGGGGCGGCGGGAGGCCGGGGCGTCCACACCCACGTCCAGGCCCAGCCGGCCGCCTTCCAGCCGCCGGGGCTAGCCCCGCGGCCGCTGAGCAAACCTGAAGTCCCGGGGTACACTAGCGGCGGGAGGCAGGCGAGGGCGGATTGCATGACCCCCTTCCTCCCGCTGCGCCTGGGAACCTCTCCCACTTCATTGGGGTGGGGACTCGGGGGAGCTCCCTGTGGCTGGGCGGCTGCTCCAGATGTCTTCTCTGAGGCTAAGAGGCTCTTCTAGTCCCTGAGTTTTAAACATGCCCCCAGCACTCCTCTCCCTCCCAGGAATCACCCAGTCCAGTGCCCAGACTGACCTGCTGCCTGAGTCTAGGTACTCACCCTCTCTGTGTCTCGGCTCCCTCATTTGTAAAACAGGGCGGGCTTGGGCTCCATCTCTGGCCCCTGTCACACCCAGCACCTTGGAGTCTAAGAAGATAGGAAGCCACCTGGGCTGCAAATAAGCTGCTTGTGCTCTCTGGAGGGGACAAAAGTTGCTGGGGGTGGGAGGTTCTTCTCCAGGTGCTGTGACATCATGACACCCACAACCAGCCAGTAAGGGGGGGAGCGGGTTTCAGGGCGCAGCAGTTCTAGGAGCAAGTGGCCGGGTGTGAGGGTGACAGCTGGGAAAGCTCTGAACCCCTCACTCCCAGGAGTCTGGAGTCCCTGGCACCCTGAGCACAGTGGCCTCTTGTCCACACAACCCATGGGTCAGACAGGGCCCGGGCCTGGCACCTGAGGAGTCACGGTAGGCACACTCAGCCATGCTCCACAGCTCTGCTCTGCAATTCCCAGATCCAAACGCTCGGAAAAGCAGCCATGTATGTGTGTGAGAGCACGTGTGTAATGTCTAGGGCTACATCTGACCTGAACAGAACTCATTTGGTGACTTGAAGTGACACGAGAGAAATTTAGTTTGTCTTTATCTCACTCCCTGGGAGTATTTATACCTTACATTTGTGAATATTAATTACATTAATATGAATGTGTTTGATGACAGGGTCTGCCTCATATCCTTTTCGGGGAGGAGGAGTTACATAATAAACACTATAACCTGATACAACTTTTCTAACCCACCTTAAAAAAAATGCACGACTTCCTGGCCCCAAGGGTTTCTGATAAAAAGCTGTGGACCAGTGAAAACCATAAAAGTGACAGAGGCAGAGAAATGGCAGTGGCAGTGACTCAGGTGGTTCTTCATGCATTCCAGGCAATGACACTCTGGAGGATGGGATCTGCTGGCCCCTCAGCCCATCGGGGACATGTCAGAGGACTAAGAGTAGTTTAGGGCTTCAAATATATGAGTGCTATGACCCCCAAAGCACATTTTTTTTAATGGATGGCTGAGACACAGTCTCAGTCTGTTGCCCAGGCTAGAGTGCAGCGGCACAATTATGGCTCACTGCAGCCTCAAGTTCCTGTGCTCAAGCAGTCCTCCCACTTCAGCCTCCTGAGGAGCTGGGATGGGCACACACCACTATGTTCAGCTAATTTTTGTATTTTTTGGTAGAGAAGGGGTCTCACTATGTTGCTCAGGCTGGTCTCGAACTCCTGAGCTCAAGTGATCCACCTGCCTCTGCCTCCCAAAGTGCTGGGATTACAGGTGTGAGCCACTGTGCTCAGCCAGAATTCTTTTGGTCTCATTGTGTAGTCATTACAGATTCATAGAAAGGTGCAATCCACCTGCCTCAGCCTCCCAAAGTGCTGGGATTACATGTGTGAGCCAGCTCCCCCAGCAAGATGGCATTTCTTCTGCCATAGGAACTCCTGGCACGTGGCACAAATTCTGACATTCTGCCTTCTGGACCTGACCCCGTGAAGCCCACTGCATTTCCCCACTCCCATTCCAGGCCTCTGCCTCAGTGGGTCCCAGTTCATCCCTGTCCATCCCAGGGGGCCCTCCTAAATAGAGCCAGGCCCTAGGTGGAGGCAGTGGTCAGTGCTAAGCAGAGTGGGACGCAAGCACCATCACTGAGTTCCTGCTGACCCTTCTGAGCTGCGCTGACACAGGGGCCCTGACACACATATAAAAGTGCATGTATATCTGGTGAAATCTGGAACCATTCTAAGGGCTGTACCAAGTTTCCTGGTTTTGATATGGTCCTATGGTAACCTAGAAAGACATTGGGAGAGTCTGGGTCAAGGGTGCATAAGACCTCCCTGTACATTTGCAGCTCTCTGTCCCTTTACCCCTCACCAGGCACCACCCCCCCCCATGACTTCACCTCCTTCACTCCACTTCCACCATGGGCTGAAATGCTTGCTCCCTCCTTTGCACACTTTCTGCATACCTTTGGTACAGCAAGCGGCACAATACTTATCATTAATTGTTTATGAATCTTTTCCTTCCAGAGATCGTGCACTCTGAGGACAGGAGTCAGTTCTTACTCTATTTGTATGTGTGTCAGCTTCTAGCACAGCCAGTACCCAAAAAAAAAAAAAAAAACGAAAAAAACAGAGCAAAACAAAACAAAAAAACAGCCTGCTGAATAAATGAAAGGTGCCTTGGTTGTGTGTTGAATATTAACCTTGAGCTTCCTCTTTGGACTCTACATGGGGTTGCTCTTCAGGTAACCTGTGAAGCTCCCCACTGTAAAGAAAGGGCTTGCTCAGTTTCCTATTAGGCATTAATTATTGAACAACTACTATGCACTTGTATCAGTTAGTTATGACAGCATTCTTGCTGTGTAAAAACTGTTTTTTTAAAAACCCCAGTGGCTGATGACCATGATCATTTGTTTCTTCCTTGTCTGAGGGTTAGCTGGAGGTATTACAAGGTGTTATTATTACAAGCCCCACTTTTCAGATGAGAAAACCAGAGGTGCAGAAAGATAGAGTAACAGTCCAGTTTTGTGCAGTTGAAAAGCAGCAGAGCCAGAATTAAAACCTAGGAGGCCGGGCTCGAGATGGATTCTGAACCATTATGTTGCACTGCTTCTCCACCTTGGAGAGCATCCCATCTCTGGGCATGAATGACTTACTCATTTTTTTTTAAAAAATCACTACCTAATATTTCAATAAATGGATGCTAATATATCATATCATATGTCATATTTAGCCAGTCTGATATAGTTTGGCTATGTGCCTACCCAAATCTCATCTTGAATTGTAGCTCCCATAATTCCTACATGTCGTGGGAGGGTCTTGTGGGAGATAATTAAATCATGGGGCTAGTTTTTCCTGTGCTGTGCTCGTGATAGTGAACAAATCTCATGAGAACTGATGGTTTATAAAAGGGCAGTTCCCCTACACACACTCTTGCCTGCCTCCATGTAAGATGTGGCTTTGTTCCTACTTTGCCTTCTGCCATGATTGTGAAGCCTCCCTAGCCATGTGAAACTGTGAGTCCACTAAACCTTTTTCTTTATAAATTACCCAGTCTCTTAACAAACTACCTTAGAAAAAGAAGGAATGATTTAAAAAATAAAAATAAAAATAAATTACCCAGTCTCTAGTATGTCCTTATTAGGAGCATGAGAACAGACTAATACTACTTCTGTGCCTCAATAATTTACTCATTTTTTAAAAACTCACAGCCTAGGCCAGGTGCGGTGGCTCACACCTGTAATCCCAGCACCTTGGGAGGTCGAGGTGGGTGGATCACAAGGTCAGGAGTTTGAGACCAGCCTGGCCAACATAGTGAAATCCTGTCTCTACTAAAAAAACAAAAAATTAGCTGGGTGTGGTAATCCCAGCTACTCAGGAGGGTGAGACAGGAGAATCGCTTGAATCCGGGAGGCAGAGGCTGCAGTGAGCCAAGATTGTACCATTGCACTCCAGCCCAGGCAACTCCACCAAAAAAAAAAAAAAAAAAAACCTCACAGCCTCATATTTCAATAAATGGTTGGTAATATATCACATGTAGCCAGTCCCTATTGATGCATGTTTAACTATTTTCAGTCTTTTGCTATTATGCAATGGGGGATGAATAATTGGTGCCCATCTCATTCAGCATCTGTGAAGTGTATATGCAGGAAAAATTCCTAGAAGTGGAATTGCTGAATCAAAGTTTTGTGCTTTTATAATGGTAATAGGTTTTGCTGAATTGCTTACCAAAAATCTATGGAGTATCAATGTCTCCACACCCTCTTCCACACCGTGTATTAGCAAACTTTTTGATCCTCAACAGCATGATGGATGAAAAATAATATCTTAGTGTTGTTTTAACTTGCAGTTTTTTTTTTTTACTATGTATAGGATTGAAAAGAATGATGCTACCTCATGGGGCTGTTGTGAGGATCAAATGTATTAAGACGACTAACCCATATCAAGTTCTTAGAACAGTACACGGACCCCAGAATATAGTAGGCACTTAATAAATGTTCAGTGCTATTATTATTATACATAAATGAAGGTGATGGAAGAACAAAGCACAGGGCAGTATGTATAATATGCTACTATCTGTGGGGAAAAAGCAAAGCAAGAATATATACACACATACTCATATATATATACAAATATGTATGTACTTATGTGTATATGCATACATAACAGTCCTCAGGAAATATATGCAAGAGTAGAAAATGTTTGATGCCTCTAAGGAAGGAAATGGTTGCTGGTGACAAGAGTGAAGAAATTTTTTCATCGCATTTCCTTTATTTCATAATTTTTAAACCATGCGCTTGAATCATTAATTCTAAATGGCTGTAGTTCGTGGTATCCTCCTGCAGGGGGAGGGGAAGGCTCCAACCCCCTCGCTTTAGCCCCAGTCCCCAGGAGGTGGCCACAGCCCCTCTTGCCACCTTCCCACCCTTTCCTTTTGAGAGTGCCCGACTCAGCCCTGAAGATAGCTCAAAAGAAACCAGGTTTGCACAAGCTGGGAAATTGAAAGGTTGGTGCTCATTCCCCACCATCTCTCTACCTTCTCCAGCGCCTAGAACTCCATCCTTGCCCATCAAGGTAGGAGCAGGAAGGCCAACGCAAAAAGAGAGAGCCTAAAGCCTCCGCCACCTTCAAGACTCCCTGAGGGGTAACAGAAAACAGTCCTGGACTTGGGTGCCCTGGTCATCAGCCCCCACTTGCCACTGACTTCCTGGGGCAGCAAGAGCCATCACCTCCCTGGGCTTCAGTTTCCTCAGATTTAAAAGGGTTACTGACACATAGCCCCCATCAGGGCGTTTGGATTAAATGAAGTAAGAAATGTGCAGCCACACTGAAAAATACCGAAGCATGATATTGATGAGGCTTCGAGAATATAAGAGTAGAGTAACAGGCAGTGTTCCAGAGCTGTCATCAGACGGGCATCTGTCAGTGTCACCACCGGCGCCACTCCATGGGACACCTGCTGCCAACATAGACCTCCAGCCTGGGGGGGACCTCCTCCCATCAGAGAGAATGAATGAAACACCTGCTCAGACACTACCAGATGTCACACAGTCACTGTGTAGAGAATGAAGAGAACAATGATGCAGGAAAAAGAGAAGTAAACTCCATGTTTAACAAGGGTCTGCAGGAATTTTGCAGAATGTATTGAAAACATCAAACTTCAGTGAAATCCATGGATTAAAAACTTACGTGGCCGGGCGTGGTGGCTCATGCCTGTAATCCTGGCACTTCGGGAGGCCGAGGCAGGTGGATTGCCTGAGCTCAGGAGTTCAAGACCAGTCTGGGTAACACAGTGAAACCCTGTCTCTACTAAAAATACAAAAACTCAGCCGAGCATGGTGGTGTGTGCCTGTAATCCCAGCTACTCGGTAGGCTGAGGCAGGAGAATCACTTGAACCCGGGAGGCAGAGGTTGCAGTGAGCCAAGAACATGCCACTGCACTCCAGCCTGGGTGACAGAGCGAGCTTCAAGCGATTCTCCAAAAACAAACAAACAAACAAAAACTTATGAGCTCAGCCATTAAAAAGAAGAAAACTCTGACCCATGCTACAGCATGGGTAAGCCTTGAAGACAGTATGCTAAGTGCTAGGTGGGACACAAACATTCCATGCATAACACACAGAGTATGACTATATTTCTCCAGTCATAGAAAGACAAAGATTGCATGATTCCACTTAGGTGGGATGTCTAGAACAGGCAAAGTCATAGACAGCAGAAGTAGAACAGAGTTGCCAGGGTTACAGAAGGAAGTGGGGAATTATTGTTTGATGCCTTCTGAATTTCAATTTAGGATGATGAAAAGTTCTGGAGATGGACAGCAGTGATGGTTTTACAACATTGTGAAAGTACTTCTTGCCACCAAATTCTAAACTCAAAAAGGCTTAAAATGTTAAATTTTGTTATGTATATTTTACCACAATAAAAAATTGTCCCCTCCAAAATGAGAAGAAAACAATCCCCCAAATTCATGCTCAAAGCAAAATTTGAACAATCACCTTAGCAGACACTGAACTAGTTTGGAAATAAGAGCCCTGAAATTAAACAAACAAACAAACAAACAAACAAACAAACAAAACACATAAAAGAAAAACCACTGAATTTCAAGACCAGCAGTTGTGGTCATGGAGTGATGTGGAGAGCTGAAGGGAGCAGCAGGGCCTGTGAGGAGAGGGACCCACCAGGTCTGAGCTGACGCAGGCTACTGGCCACGCTGTTTGGGGTTCCCATCAGTTATTAATGAGGAGCCACTGGGCAGTGAGACTAGAAGCCACTGTGGAATCTTTTGTTTTGTTTTGTTTTGTTTTTTTGAGATGGAGTCTCTCTGTGTCACCCAGGCTAGAGTGCAGCGGTACAATCTCAGCTCATTGCAACCACTGCCTTCCAGGTTTCAAGCGATTCTCCTGCCTCAGCCCCCGCAAGTAGCTGGGAGTACAGACATGCACCACCATGCCTGGCTAATTTTTGTATTTTTAGTAGAGACGGGGTTTTACCAGCTTGCCCAGGCTGATCTCGAACTCCTGACCTCAAGTGATCTGCCTGCCTTGACCTCCCAAAGTGCTGGGATTACAGGTGTGAGCCACCACTCCTGGCCACCACTGTGGAATCTTTCTTGTCATATAGATCTAAGTCTGCATAAGTAATATCATAAAATGTGTATGCTTCTCATGTTATAGTGTGATGTCACTCATGCTCAAATGGATCCTTTTGTTGATTTCATATAGCTGTGAGTTTAAGCAGAGAGCAGGACACATCCAGTGGATGCCTGGGTTGGGTGAACCTCACCATCTCAGTCGGTTTGCGCTGCTATGACACCGGGCCATAGGCTGTGTGGCTTCTAAACAACAGAAATGTATTTCTCGAAGTTCTGGAGTCTGGAAGGCTGAGCTCAGGGTACCGTCACAATCACGTCCTGCTGAGACCTCTTCTGGGTTACAGGCTACCATCTTCTTGAGTGGCGTGCCCACACAGTAAAGAGGGTGTGAGAGGTCCCAGAGACTCCTATGATAAGGGCACTAATCCCATTCATGAGGGCTCACCCTCATGACCTCATGACCTCTGAACAGCCCCGCCTCTGAGTACCGACGCATTGGGGTTAGAATGTCAACATATGAATTAGGCAGGACACAAACATTCCGTGCCTAACACCTAGGTATTAAAATAGAGATTTTGCTCTTCTGAATGGGTGACATCAGGAAAGCCCCAGTCCTGTCCCTCCTAATAGAATTCTGTCCTCAGGAGGCTTGGTTTGATTTGGGTATGTGAGCCATGACCATCCTCAGGGAGAAATGATGTTATTAAGCTCAGCTCTGATGAGGTGGACATTGTTGCAACCTCTGCTCCTGAGTGGTCAGAGCCTGAGAAGAGAGGGGAGATTGGAATGCAGAAAGCCAGAGTCAGAGGTGAACTGTGAGCAGTTCCCCAAGGCCGGGAGGAGGGTTTGCTCCTGTTGTACCTGTCAGTACCTGCACAGGCAAGGTGAGTGATCATCAGCACCTGGGATCTCTGGGATCTAGAGAAAGCTCGACCACTTGTAGTACCTGCCACTTGACCTACCAAGACCCGATATACCCCTCAGAGCATAAGCGTCCCATGGTCTGATTAAGGAGAGCAGCATATGTTAAAGTACTAAGCCACATCTCACTTTGGAGAGTGTATTCACTGAGATAAAATTTGACTGTTATAACAGAGACCCAAGGCTTCCCAAATGTTATTTCCATCACAGCACACAGAGAAAATTGTAACAATTGTGTAGCTCACGGGGGTAAAAGAATAAGGCTGTGTCTTAGTTCTTTCAGACTGCTAAAACAAAATACCATACACTGGATAGCTTATACACAGAAATTTATTTCTCACAGTTCAGGAGACTGGGAAGTCCAAGATCAAGGCACTGGTAGAGTAGTGTCTGGTGAAGGCCTGCTCTTAGTTCATGGATGGTGCCTTTTTGCTGTGTCCTCATATGGCAGAAAGGGAAAAATCTCTGATCTCACTAGCCCCTTATAAGGGCACTAATCCTATTCATAAAAGTTCCACCCTCATGACCTAATCACCTCCTAATATCATCACATTGGGGATTAGGTTTCAACATATGAATGTTGGAGAGGCACAAACATTCAGTCTATAAAGCTGCTTACGAGCAGAAGCAAGTGGTCCTGAGACAGAGGGGATCAGTAGCTTCATACACCTGCAACCCATTTACAGCATCCCAGGAAAGCCCAACATTGGTTAGGAAGCTCTGGCTTAATTAATATAGATGTTCATGTTCCTCTCACATAGAAGCCTTATGCTAACCCTGTCCTATGAAGCCATCAACGTCCCAGACCCCCTCTATATTGTTGCTCCACCATCCCTAGCATGTTGCCCTTATCTACAAGATCCCAGATGGCACACTGCACATCCACCTTCCATCCAGAGAGAGGGTAAAGGGGAAGGGAAGACCCATCCATCCTTTTAAGGGCATGTATCAGTTGTCTATTGTTGCAAAACAATTACCCCAAAACTTGGTTATTTAAAACAATAAATGTTTATTATCTCAGTTTCTGTAGGTCAGAAATTCAAAGGTTATAGTCAAGATGTCATCCAGCACTACAGTCACCTGAAGGCTGGTTCAGGGGTTAAGGACTTGCTTTCAAAATCACTTTCTCATGTGACTGTTGGTAGGAAGCCTCAGTTCTTTGCCACATGGGTCTTTCCACAGGGCTGCCACCTTGGCCTCATGACATGGCAGCTGGCTTTTTCCAGAGTGGATAATACAAGAGACAGAAAGTAAGAAGGAAGCCAACTGCCTCTTCAGTTCAACCTCAGGTGTTCGTCACTTCTACCACATTCTGTGTATTAGAAGCAAGTCACAAAGTATAGGCTAGGCTTAAAGGATGGGAATTAAGCCTCTACCTTAATGGAAGAAGGACTGTCAAATAATTTATGGCCATATATAAAACTATCTAGCACAGGGCACATCCAGGCAGTGGCATGCATACCTCTTCTGCTTGCACCCATTGGCTAGAACTCAGTCTCACAGCCTTGCAGAGCCCCATGGGAAGCTGAGATACATTGTCTTTGTTCTAGTGGCTGTCCACACAACTAGAAATTGGTGGTCTATTACTACGAGAGAGAAACGAGAAGTGAATGACGTTTCTGCCTCAGAAGAAGCAAAAACACTGACATGCTAGGAGGAAAAGACAAGAATCCTGTGGAATATAATTTACCTTCTAGGGGTGGAAAAGGTGTTTTTTCATCATTGACCTTGATCATTTCATTCTTGAAAATGCTCATAACATACAGTTGAGTGAAAAATGCAGGTCGAATAGGAGCAGGATGCCACTCATGACAATATGCATATGTGTATCTCAAAGAGTGTGGAGGCAGAGAGGTGACCGGAAGGATATTAACCAACAAAGTCACCGTGGTTATCTCCAGGGGGTTAGATTAGTGGCGATTTCCCCATATATTTCTATGTCACCTTTCTGTATCATTTGCTGTTTCTCCAAAAACAGAAAAAGCTATAAAAATATTTTTTCGTATTCTTTCTAATCAACCCCTCCTCCCCAAGCTGGTCTAATGGAAGAAGATGGATGAGGAATTCCTGCATTGTGCAGTAAGTCTGGCTGGTGAACCTGTTGGCTCTGAGGCATGCCACACACAGGGCAGGCAGGTGGGGCAGAGCCAGGGGCCTGGGTAGACAGTCAGGATGTGCCAGTGAACACAGCATCAGGGCATGAAGTCACAGCTGGGACCATGTGAGTGGAGAGGGGTTAGGCCAGAAATCACGAGAGCAGAGGTCAGAGGCTGGAGAGTCAGACCAAACAGTGAGAGTGGCCAAGGTGTGGTGCTGGAGGGGATATCCAGGCAAAGGCACAGGCCAAGCATCAGGCTGAGAACAGTGTTCCCAGTTCCAACAAGCCCCAGGGGCTGGGAGGCAAAAAGATGCCAGGAAGCTATGCTCTGTATCAGAGATGAGAGCCAGTGCAGGTTGAAAAGACCCCAGGTGTCTCCCCAACCCCCAGGGCACGGCCGGGCAGGAGCTGCCAATTGGACTGTAGCCCCAACACAGCCACATGGGCTGTCAGGGAGCCTGTTGCTGCCCCAGCAAGAGAGTTAGCTGCCACGGTTGACTGCGCTGCCCCCTGCTCAGGCAAGGCTGGTGACTGGGTTTAATGTTGCCTGCCAGCTCTGATCTGTGAGCAGTGCTCCCTGAACTACGGTGCTGAGACAGATTCTAAGGCCGAGCTGGAGCTAAGTGGGAGCTGCTGAAGTGATTAATTAGTGATGTCTGCCGAGGCACAAAAGGAGGGTATTTTAGCCCTAGTGCCACCATTCCAGCAGGCACTCTTTTTCTGCTAGGGGTTCACCTTCACCTCTTCTTCCCCCACTTGTCTGCCTCCCATTGTAAGGAAAATTACCCACAATCCTATGTTTTCATCCTGGCCATTCACAGCGAGAGTTTTCTGCATACAGAGAGCCTTTTTATGTCGTTCTCATCAGAAAGTACATCACATCCTAATTGTATATGCTTTTCCACTTGGTATTACAGCACAAGAATTTTTCTGTGATTGTTTTTAATATGCTTTTTTTAAAAGTAACACAAGAACATTGTAGAAAGTATAGAGTACCAACAAGAAAAAGACCTTAAAACCTTTCATTCTAAAACCCATAGAGGACCCCAGAGCCTGCCAGGCAGTGCGACCAGGAGGGTCTTCATACCAGAGTGATAGCACTGGGAATGGCCATAAGTATCAGAATTACCTGAAATAATTAAAAAAAAAAAAACAAAAACAGATTCCTCCCTACACACGTGTTAGAAAAAGTCAGTCTTCTTCTACCCACCTCCCCTGTAAAAACAAAAATGGGCAAAGGCTATAATGAACAAGACAATTCACAGAAACAGAAATTCACGTGGTCAATAAACATGAAAAATGTTCTTCTCCATTAGGCAGGAAAATGAAAATTAAAACAATGAGATGCCTTCCCCGCTTCCCCAGAAGACTGGCAAGAACTCAAGTGTGATAACATCCAGCAGAGGCAGGGAAATGGGCACAAATTGCTACAGCCTCTTGGGACAGCTATCTGGAGTAGTTTATTAAAAATATACATACACTGGACAGAATAGCCCCACTTCCAGGATCTAGTGTACAAAAGTCAAACACCAGGACATAAAGATACATGTACAGGTTTATTTAATGAAGCTCTTATCCATCTGTACAACAAATACTTGTTAATCAGCTACTGTGGGCTGAGGACGACATTCCCAGTTCCAACAAGCCCCAAGGGGGCACTGTTTAGACACTGGGGATAGTCAGCGAAACAGAAACCCCCGTTCCCAGGAACTTTGTGGTCTAGAGGGAGGTGATAGTGTTTTCAAACTGACATAGCGTGGCAGTGGGTGATGAGTAACATGGAGAAAATAAAGCAGAGGAGAGAGAAAGACAGTGCTAGGAGAAGTAGGGTGGAGTTGCAATTTAAAGTAGAGCCATTGGCTGGGCGTGGTGGCTCACACTTGTAATCCCAGCACTTTGGAAAGCCAAGGTGGGTGGATCACTTGAGGTCAGGAGTTCGAGACCAGCCTGGCCAACATGGTGAAACCCCGTCTTACTAAAAATACAAAAATTGGCCGGGCACGGTGGCTCATGCCTGTAATCCCAGCACTTTGGGAGGCCAAGGTGGGTGGATTACAAGGTCAAGAGATGGAGACCATCATGGCTAATATGGTGAAATATAAAAATACAAAAAAATTAGCTGGGCGTGGTGGCATGCACCTGTAATCTCAGCTACTCCGGAAGCTGAGGCAGGAGAATCGCTTGAACCCAGGAGGCGGAGGTTGCAGTGAGCTGAGATTGCACCACTGCATTCCAGCCTGGGCAACAGAGCAAAACTCTGTCTCAAAAATACATATATATACAAATTAGCCAGGCATGGTGGTGCACACCTGTAATCCAAGCTACTCAGAGGCTGAGGCAGGAGAATCACTTGAACCTGGGAGGCGAGGTTGCAGTGATCCGAGATCGTGCCATTGCAGTCCACCCTGAGCAGCAGAGTGCGATTCCTTCTCAAAACAATAAATAAATAAATAAAATAGAGCCATCATGGAAGTCCTAGCTAAGAAGGTGGTGTTAGATCAGAGAACTGAAGATGGTGAGGGAACCAGCCAAGTGGATACTGGGGGAAGAGCATTCCAGGAAGAGGGAACAGCCAATGCAAGGGCCTAATGCAAAGGGTGGCTGGGTTTGGTGTGTCAAAGAACTTCACAGAGGACAGCTGTGGAGGTGAGGCCAGGGAGCTGTCAGGACAGGTGGTGCAGGGCCTTGAAGGCAAGGACTCAACTTCACTCTGGGTGATACAGATAGGAATGCCTATTGTAAAAGATAGAGCAAAATCTATTCCTATACATCTCTGGGATACAGACAGGAATTGGAAGTCAGCAGCCTATGTAGGGTATGGCCCTGAGCGAGTAGGGAGTACCGAGGACTGAGCCCCAAAGTGTGACAACAGGCAAAGGGGGCCTGGAAGGAGCCGTCAGAGAAGCAGGAGCCAAACCAGGGAGACGGAGCCGCAGAGCCAGTGAAGACAGCATCTCAGCAGGGGGAAGGGCTGCCTCTGATACCTCATAGGTCCAGTCCAATGAGGTCAAAGGCTCGCCCTCTGTAGTCCCAGCTACTCCAGAGGCTGAGGCAGGAGAATCGCTTGAACACAGGAGGTGGAGGTTGCAGTGAGCTGAATTCGCACCACTGCCCTCCAGGCTGGGCAACAGAGCAAAACTGCATCTCAAAAAAAAAAAAAAAAAAATTAGCCAGGCATGGTGGTGCACACTTTAATCCCAGCTACTTGGAGGCTGCGGCAGGAGAATCACTTGAACTGGGGAGACGGAGGTTGCAGTGAGCCGAGAGTCAGCACCATGGACACCCTGAAGAAACCAGCACGGGGGAAGGACGAGGATCACTGCTGATGGGCACTTGAATAAGCCCCTCAGGGAGGAGAGTGGGAAGGCCCTCTGAGAACAGGGGCAGCAGCTGACAGGCCCGGGGCAGCAGCTGCGGAGGGGCAGCTGCGTTTCTCCGAAGAACAATGAGGGACCCTGTGTCCTTGAGCTCGGAGGCGGGCGCCTCTCTCCCAGGGCCAGGAGGAAAACAGATCCCTGCGTTAATTAAGTCTCATCAGCAGCAAGGCAGCACTTGCCAAGGCCCTGCCTCTGAGGAAGCACTGGGCAGCAGGGACAGGCGCTGGCTCCTCGGGAAGGTGCTCAGGCCGGGGAGGAAACGAGCCCTGCCTGAGGACCTGGCCAGAGGAAGGCCACAGCCCTGGGAGGGGCCCGGAGGACCTGGGCAAGGAAAGGCCAGCTGAGGCCAGTGCTGAGGGAGAAAGCAAGGGGAATGCAGTGCCTCTGCCTGCCTGTCGTGGATGACGCCCAGTGGGGTAGGGCTGGCTCTAAATGTTGGCTTTCGAGTAGAAATTCCTTAGATGTTTAACTCAGTCTGGTGTTGAATGAGCAGCTGTTATCCAGCGAGATAGTTATGGATCTAGAAGAGGCTTTAGTCATCATCTCTTCCAACCACTTTTTACAAAGGGAGAAACTTCGGCTTAGGGAGGCAGCAACTTGCCCTGGGTCATGCAGCCAGTGAGTGGCAGGGCCAAGAACCAGCACCA
Source organism: Sapajus apella (assembly GCF_009761245.1). Lineage (NCBI taxonomy): Eukaryota > Metazoa > Chordata > Mammalia > Primates > Cebidae > Sapajus > Sapajus apella. The sequence continues at coordinate 11,294,989 of NW_022436992.1, read as the reverse complement.
GGGCCCTTGGCATCCTGTGACTGCCCGCAGGCCAGAGGGTGCCCCGCAGATGCTGCTGCCGCTGAACCCACACACTGAGGAAAGCAGCGGAGGCAGAATGGGCCGGGATAGAGCTGGGGGAGCCGGGAGAGTGCTGGCCTTTGTGGAGAGGAAAGGGGGTCCTGATGACAGGCCTGGCTCAGCTGGAGAGAGTGACAAAGCTCTGCGGGGAGGCAGGCCTTAAGGGAGGCTCAGGACCTGGGGCTGGGGGCTGCAGACAGGCCCTGGGAGGAACAGGCACTGCCACCTTGCCGTGTGCACGAGACATTCATTTAAGTCCCTCTGAGTGGCTTTGGGCTGGAGACACGTGGTGCTTCTCGGACGTCCCCTCACTGTGTGCTCCGTTTGGCTCCAGCTTCTTAGTCATTTCGTGCACTGAGTTCAAGAGCATTCATCCTATTTCAGACTTGCCTCCCACACCTGACTCTCAGCTGGGTTCTGCTGGATTACCTGAGGGCTGGACTGGGCTGCACTGGGGTGGGCAGGACCTTGCAGCCCCTCACCAGGGCAGAGAATCGCGAAAAGCTTTCCTAGCCAGGCGGGCAGCACTGCATCAATGCAGGTCCTGAGGGCCGTTCTGCCCTGGGGAGATGACCAGACACACTCACCGTCTTCCAGGAGTGCACAGCGGAGCCGGGAAGACAGATGGAGATGCAAGGAACCTGGCCACAGCGGTGAGAGGAGATGACCTGGGAGGCCCCCGCACAGGGAGGTCTGGTCCAAGGTCAAAGAAGCTTTACTTGAGCAACAGGTTTGAGGTCTGGGAAGAGGAGCTTTATCCAGATTTGAAGCGCGAACCCAGTTTATTTGTAATTTGTCTAGAGATGCTCTGTTGTGTTGTTTTGTTTAACAATTCTGGAAGGTCTCTTCTCTTTCAAATAATTCTCTGGCTCAAAAGAAAATCTCTCAAGAGGAGAAGTACAGCTGTTCGAGCAAGAACAGTGTGGGCCCTTGGTCTCCAGGTGGGGCAGTGGAGCCAGCGAAGGGAGTTTTCATCTGACCCTGAATGCCAGCATTGGGGGAGGACAAGGCAGTGTGAGGCCCACATGGGAGACTGCTGAGACAGGAGCGACCTCAGAAGTTACGGGCACGGAGTGGAGGATCAGGCCAAGTTGGAGCCCAGAACTTCGGGTTCCCAGAGAGGTCCATGTTGTCCCTGTGTCACTGGAGGCACAACTCTGGGTGTCTCCTCTCTTGCCTGAACTGGGGTTCTGGGCCCCTAATTCATTAATCCCCAGCATGTCTGCCTGCTAGAAAGGGGTCTCTGTGGGAGGTGCTGACAGGGAGGGGCAGGGGCAGTTGTTCAGAACAGCGTGTCCAGCTCCTTGTAGGAACAGGACCCGTGAGGCTGCCAAAAAGGGGCCAGGGCCTCCAGGCAACTGCTCCCTTCAAACTTGGCTCCTGTCCAGCCCTGTCCTCAAAACCAGGGAAGGCAGCCCTGACAGATGGCAGCGACACTGAGCTGTCAGCCTTCCCAGCAGGACCAAGCATCCTGTGGGTTTAGAGAACAAGGCTGGCCCCTGCTTTGCCCCCAGGGCTGACCACTGACCACCGCTCCCTGGGTACTTCCCAGACAGCTTCCCCACTCTGGGCTTCAGTCTTTGCCTTAAGATTGGAGACTGAGCTAACCGAAGTTTCTGTCAGTGCCTAGAGCAAACGTGTGGGCAAGAACATGAACACCCTGGCCGGTTCCAAATCCCAACATTCTAGTGGCTCCAAAAGACAACCGTGCCCAAACTGTGTTCTGGGGACCTTTCTTGATGTTCCATGAGAGATGGGTCCCTGAAATAAAGGATAAGCATTCTCCATCAACACAGATGTGGTCTATCCACATAATGGAGCATTGTTCAGCCACGAAAAGCAATGAAACTCTGACACATGCCAACACGAGGATGGACGTTGAAAACATTACGCATAGTGAATGAAATAAGTCAACAGAGAAGGACAAATATTGTATGATTCCACTTATATGAAGTACATAGAATAGGCAAGTTCGTAGAGACAGGAAGTAGAATAGAGTTTATCAGGGTGGGGGAGGGGAGGAGGTAGAGTTATTGTTTATCGGGTGCAGAGTTTTTGTTGGCAATGATGAAAACATTTGGGATGCGGATAATGGTAATGGTTGCACACATTATGAATGTATTTAATGCCACTGAACCGTCCACTTAATGGTTAAAATGCTCAATATTACGCTATGTGTATTTTACCATAATAAATTTCTTTTTAAAAGATAAGTGTTCATATAAGTTTGAGAGGCACTGAGTTCAAAAAGTTAAATGAGTGTTTCTACTGCAGGACTTTTCAGTGTCTTTAGGAAAAGGATATATTACCTTGTGGTCCTCAATGGACAGGATCATTGAATCAGTGGTTCTTACATAGCCTAATGTTATTCATCTTAGGGCTGCTCCCCAGATTACAGTATTTGGCTTTCCAGGCTGTCTCTCACACCAGGACCTGTGCAGAAAAAGCACTTAAATCTTCCTCAAACCTCTTGTCCTGATTTTTATTTATGAAATGAAGGTCAGTGTAGCCATCTCAAAGCATACCAAAAATAAATAAATAAATAAATAAAAACGTGCTGTTTTTGTTCTATTTTCTCCTCCAAAAATGGAGATTCCTTTCCTGGGATTTGGAAACATTTTTGAGTTGCTTATTAAAAAAAGAAATAAAATGTGTGTGTGTGTGTGTGTGTGTGTGTGTGTGTGTGTGTGTGGTGTGCATGTGTGTGTCTGCCAGAGGGGAATTCTCTAGAAACTTCTGGTTGTGGTGCTGGGAATGAAATCCCAGATGATGAAAGCTTGTTGCCTGTGAGCCAGATGGCTTTGGAGGTGGTTGGGGGCACGGGCTTGGCTCTGCTCGTTTCTTGGAGAGAGGGCAGCCTCTGTCCTGGCCTTGCTCCCCACTGCGTGGCCCATCTGCTGCCTTTGGACAAGACTTGGTGACAGGAGAGCCCCAGGAGAGGCTGGCTGGTCCAGGGCGGTGCATCTTTTCTCCCAGAGGTGAGACCCTGGATACTTGCTTAGCCGGGAGCGGGTGAGTGCCCTCACCAGCTGCTGTATTTGCTCATGGTCTATCCATTAGCCACCATATTGGTGGTGATGGGCATGGAGGGGGCAGGGAGGATGTTAGAATGAAGAAAAAAGACAAGATTTAAGTGCCAGCTGTGGGACAAGCTTGGGTGAGTCACAGCCCAGAAATGTAGCACCAGGGAGTGAAGCCAGAGGGGAAAAAAACTTATAACTGCCAGAAACATGATGAACCTGTCAAAAATACATGAAATTAGCTGCGTACGTTAGGAAGCAAAAGGCAAGGTCCTGTTAGTTTTTTTATGAGTGTAAGCATTTTAAAAAATTTATCAGGAAAGAAAAAAAATCATTCCTCTCCACACTACTGCCTTGGGTGAGGGATGTTTTGGAGAAATCGAGGAAAGGTGTCTGTGTTCCCTTGAGAGCCTCAAGGTAGAGAGAAGGAAGCAGCCACAGGAGCCACTGAGTGAGAGATGAATTCAGCAGGCCCCAAAGATCAAAGCCAGGGATGTAAGTCCCCCGAGAATCCTCAGAGACACGGGCAATGCCGGGCTGGCTTCCCACTGAACATGGCGCACGAGTGGAGATGTTTTTATTTATATGGGAAAAGGAAAGATGAGCCCCGAGGGCAGGAGGGTAGCAATGTAGGTCATTGCTGTCGGGTTAAGTAGGGCCTCTCTTGTCTGCCCAGGTTCTGGGACTGAAAGAACTAGAGTTCCCTGGGGACCCAGGCGCCAGGCGGGATACAACGCTGGGGAACATTAGGACAAAAAGGAACTGTTTCCATTGCAGCAAACATTAAGGTCAGAAAGAATCCTATTTCACGGAGAGCCAGAGAGAAGGAAACAGGGTCAGGACTGAGAGAGAGGGGCTGCTAATGATACCTTGGGATGGGACTGGGCCACCACCCTCAGATGGCCAAGCTGGGGGCATGCCCAGACACGGTGGTGAGAGGGAGATGTTGTAGATCTGGAGGGCACAGAAGACCATCGTGATAAGCAGCTAAGAGCCTGAGCTGGCCAGGCACGGTGGCTCACGCCTGTAATTCCAGCACTTGATGAGGCGGAGGCGGGCTGATCAACATGGTGAAACTCCATCTCTACTAAAAATACAAAAAATAAAAATAAATAAAAAAAATAATAGCTGGGAGTGGTGGTGCATGCCTGTAATCCCAGCTACTTGGGAGGCTGAAGCAGGAGAATCTCTTGAACCCGGGAGACGGAGATGGTGGTGAGCTGAGATCACACCACTGTACTCCAGCCTGGGCAACAAGAGCCTGGGCTGTAGTTAGGAGGCAATGAGCCCGAGGAGGAACTTTGGAAATAAACCTGTATCAGCCATGGCAGAGGCAGGGTCGGAAGGGACGGGCCATGACAGGGAAGCCAGTAAGGAGGCAGCCACATAGTCTGTGAGCAGGAGCAAAGGTGAACTCTTGCCATAACCTCAAACACGCCATGCTGGGGTGGCCCGAGGAGGCTGGCCCGCTCCAGGGAGGCCACAGGACCAGGGCGGCAGAGAGAGCTCATCTCTCCGATTGATTAGTAGTAACTGCTTGGAACATTGTCTGGAGCAGAGGTCAGGCAGTGTGGGAACCCCTGGAGAAAAAAGCCACTGTTGATTAGTGATGTCTGAGGTGGGGCTGTAAGGAGGCTTGGTGGCCTTCGTTCATTCATCCACACATTCAGCAACTGTTCATTCAGTGCCCGTGTGCCAGCATGTCTGCTGTGATGCTGTCCTCTTAGCTCAGTTCACAAAGGCTTGGCCACATAAAGAGGAAAAAGGTCCAAGGCCAGACTTCTCTCAGCTCTAAGCCCCTCTCCCTTCAAGCCTCTCTGAAGCCTTATAGAAGATCACCTGGTCTGGGTCCTGTTTCCTCCCAGTCTTGAACAAATTAGATGCTTGGGAGTTATTTGTGGAAGGAAGAAAACAAAAATGAGTTAATTACCACATTTTCCATGTTTTATTCATTCATTCAACAAAGAAACCAATATAAACACTTTGCAAGGCCCTTTCAAGGATTGGGGGTTGAAATAGATCCAAACTTTGCTCTCCAGGAATTCATAGTACCATCTGATATTAGACACGTGCCCACAGTTCTGTAAAATGCTGTCACTGTTTGTCAATCTAAGTTACTCAGGGTGCCTGGCTTCAGGGAGGCAGGCATAGTTTGTCTGGGGTCCAGGTCACCCAAAGGGAGGCACTTGTGAGGGCAAAAATCCCAGGGGTAAAGGTGAAGCCAGCCCCTCCCCACAAAGCAGGGACCCTGTGCCCCACTATTTTCCTGGAACCAGGAAACAGAAAGCAGCTGTGAAGGTGGGGGACAGCAAGAGGGCAAGACAAGAGCAATGGTACTGATACACTCAAAGGGTGTCCTTGGAGATGTCTGAGTCTTGATGTTTTCCTAGGCTGCTGGCAACGACCAGTTTGTGTCTCAGGAAGCAGCATAGGAGGGATGCAAATGTAGCCCCAACTCCACCCCACTAGCCGGCTTCCCATGGCTGACCACAGTGTGGCCTCTATCTTACCCTAATTAGCTGTCCCTGTGCCTCTGTCCAGGCTCGCCGGCAAGCTCTTGAGCAGAGAGGGGCTCTGCTTCTACCTGCAGTTTCCAACACAGTCCCTACACATGGCAATGCTACCCAGTGTCTGGCCCCTGGGACCTGCCTACTCATGCCTCCACTCGCTGTGAGAAAGGGGAGTTTGGTGGAGGTCGAGAAATCCAGAATAAAAGAGGATGGCACAGGGCCATGAAGGGTGTGGCCATGGAGACAGGAAGGAGTGTAGCGTGGAGAGACGGACACTTGCTCAGAACCTCATCTCCAGAACTTAACCCTCTTTTTCTGGGACAGCCTCAGGCAAGACCCAGGAAGCAGCACACAGCCTGAAGGCAGAGTCTTTGGAGAGTCTTGCAAAGCTTGGTCTGTGAGCTGAGATCTCCAACTCCCAGAGCCGTTCTTTCTGGTTTTGTCCTGCAGAGAGCAGGAGCCTGGCACACACACATATGAAGATGCGTGTGCACACGTGGGGCTTCATGCAGACTCACTGAGGACGATCTTGTGGGCCCCTGGAAAGGGTCCCCTCATCCCTTTATGGCCTGTGCCTGGTGACCCAGAGCAGACAACAGGGCAAGGAGAGTGTGCTACAGATTCGCAGGTGACTCTGACCACAAACCCAAGACCAGACTGCAAAGGGCTTTCACAGGGCCCCGTGAGGGCAGCTCCTCACCATTTATGTTTTGCTGAGGGTCTTCTTGCATGGCTGCTTGCATAAAACTGTTTATGACTGCCAGTGGAGTCTGAATCTATCTGAAATAGAATTCCATTTTCTGGAAATGTACACGAGTATATGTGTGGGTGTGCATGTGCACAGGAGAGGGAGTGTGCATGTGTGTGCAAACACAGGTTGCTGTGCTGGAAAGGAAGCTAGGAAAGGAGAGGAGAGCATGGACTTTCAGTCATCCACACATATACATATGTGTACACACACGCGTCCATCCACAGCCTGTCTCCCAAATCGGTGCTCTAAGTAACTTTCTTGCTGTAGACCAGAGCCCACTTAGACTAACGGCTTCAACCTTGCCTGCACATTAAGATCACCTGAGGAGCTCGTAAAAGACCAGGCCACACCCCAGACCAATACATCAGAATTTCTGAAGATGAAATTTGGGCCATCAATACAAATATTTAATAATCTCCTCGGGTGATTCCAACGTCCTGCCAGGGCTGAAAGCTCCTCTGCGTAGAAAGCCCTTCTATTCCCCTTCTCGGAAAGCTCCTATTCACCTTATTTAAGACCCAAGTCCCATGGCTATTTTCCAGGAAAATCCTTCCTGAGAGCCTCCCTGGGAGTTAGTTCTTTCTTTCCTGAAACTCCTGACAATACCTTAGCCGTCTGACAGCAATCATAATTATTTGCTTGTCTACCTGTCTGTCCCACCCCGCTACCCCCCTACAGAACCCAGAGCTCCATGATGGCACGCCTATCTTCGTGTCTGACAGACAGCTGGCCATCAGTGATGCTTCAGAATGAAAGGAATGTAATGAAGACCATATGCAGGAGGGAGATGGGAGGTGGGGGATGGGCTGTCCCTGGGTAGTAAGGCCATGGGTCTGCTTCCTTAGCAGCAGAATGGGGGTACACTCCATACCCTTTGGTAACAGAAATGGTCCTTTATGTCAACAATTTGATGCTGGCCAATCCACATGTCCTGCTTCCTCAGGACAACAGAGCAGTGCTGTTATCTTGCCGGGGTCACAGGGTGGTTGAACCTTCCTAAAGGACCCTCCTGACCCCATTCCACGCCCGCTCTGTTCAGTCGGCTTCCAGAGCACCTTTGCTCTGTGGAGTGCTCAGGGCCACCTGGGTCCCCTGTTTCTGCGCCAGCCCAGGGATCCAGGACAGCCCACACACTGTGGTCCTTGGTAAAGAGGCAGCCTGGGAAACACTAGTGCAAAGGGGGCTTCCTGCAGCCGACCCCACCCCAGCCCAGGAATCTGAGCAGCAGAGACGAGAAAGTGACACAGGTGAAACCAAGGGACAAACTGTGTCCTGCATGGCTGCAGTCTCCAGTCCCCTCCTTTCCCCCTTTTCTTGGGCAGCCCTGTCCCTTCTGCCTTGACAGTGCTCTCCTATTTCTGATCACCCCTTCTCCCGGTCCCAATGGGCCTTTATTGTGCCTATCTTAGGCCCAATGAGGTGAAGCCATGTGACAAGGCCACACAGAGACTTTGGGCTGGGACTGGGGGGGCTGCTAGAAAGGGTTTGAGAGCACAGGACTTGGAGTGAGGCCATCCTGACTCAACAACTAGCTCTGTCACCAACTGGCCCTGTCTCCTTGAGGCCTCGGTTTCCACATCCGTGAAATGGGGTGAATAATAGGGGCCTTCATCTCATAAATCCATGGTACAGATTAAGTGCAATGCTGACAGAGAGGGCTCCTCATGTGTTTCTGACCAGACCTCCTGGTCACTAGTCCAGGCTGAGACTACTGCGGGAGCCGCCCTCTACCCACTTCCACACAGACACGCACACACACTCACACAGACACACACACTCTCACCTGTACAGTGTCTGCTCCTGAAAGGCTCTCAACCTGGAGGTAGAGACCAACCCCCTCCCTCACACACCCCAGCCGATGACCGGCCAAAGTCCTGGTCACCCACAGAGTCCACTCCACACAAGTATTTTCTTGACATTTTGGGGCTTTTACTTCAATTTGAAGCAGATGGTTGAGCACAGACGTGAACAGCTTTGGCCTTTTGAGCACAAGGAAGGAGCGGGCGTTGGCTTTGAACACGCCCACTGTCCCCCACATACTGGCCCAGTCCCCTGGTCCCTTCCTCCTCTGCCCCTGCACACCCTGTAACAGACAGACCGCCAGCCTCCAAGTGGGGAGCCACCTTGCCCAGCAGGACGGCTCCAGCTAGCCCAGCCCCCACTCCGTCCTCAGGCCACGGGCAGGCTGAACAAGAGAGAAACGCTCTTTCTGTCCATAGCAGGAGCCGCCCATGGTGCTGGCTGCCTAGGATGGGCCCCCATCGGGGTGGTCACAGTGAGGAGAGGCTGGTTGGAGGAGCAGAGACCCGTAGGTACCTGCCCTGGGACAAGCCCTGGCGTAGGGGAGCCGGTAATATTGCTTCTCTCCCCACTTACTCCCTTCTGGTGATGCTCAGGGCTCAAGGAGCCTGAACCCAGGGGACACTGGCAACTGGGGCCAGCGGCCTGGGCAGCCAATGAAGGGCAGAGAGCAGGCAGGGATCTCAGGCCCCACTCCCGGCCCTGCTCAGGCACCCCAGCCTCCCTCTCTCAGCCCCCAAGGCTTGTCTTGCACTCAGCCAGAGCAAGGCCCTGTGGAGAGAGTGTCCCGGGAGTTCACCAAATGCCCATCCCTTCCAGGAGTTCCTAGCAGAACCGCTGACTAGTCTTTGGCTTGAGATGGGACTCAGACAACAGGAGGAGCAAAAGTCACAGAGCAACGGTGTGGCTTTTCACTATGGGGCTTCGTCACCCCATTTCCTTCGGTGTCTCTGTCGAATCTTTGGCAATGAGCTTCCGCAGCTGGACAGTGGGCCTTGGGCTCTCAGTGAGTAGGGGGCTGACCTCTCCCCTCCCCACCAGGCAGAGGGCAAGGTGCGAAGCAGCCTCGGAGTGGCTAGGTGGGGGCAGAGGAGAGAGGGAGGCAGGCGTGCTCCAGGTCTACTCTGAGAGGCTGTGGGCTGGGCGTCTGGCGGCATCTTGGAGAACACCACCAGGCTGGACTGTCAAGCTCACCTTGTCCTCAGGCCTGATGGGTAGGAGGGCCCACAGCGGTGGTCTCGGTCTCGCCTGTAGCCAGTCACTCCTGAAAGACATGAGCAGCCATTAGAAAGCTGCCCTTACTCCACCTAGTTCCTATTTCCAGACGCTTGCAGAATGTCCCCTCATTGAATCCTCCTGGCAGGGGCCTCTACCTTGAAGGGTTTGATAAGTGGAAGAGCCAGGATTCAAACCAGGCCTGGCTGCCTCCAGAGCCCACACTCCCGCCTCCTCCTCAGTGCTGCATTTCAGAGCCCCTGTGTTGCGGTTGGTCTGGGGAAAGAAGAGGACCACAGTGGGTATCGGGAGCCGGGCCGCTGGAAGCTCGGGAACACCTGGGACTGACACCACAATCCACAGGGCCACCCTTCTAAGGGGTCTCAGTGTCAGGCCCATCCCCACTCTGGGGTGGTGGGCTCCTCTGTAGGCTCAGCCCCACTGGAATGGCCATCTGTGGCTTCCTTGCACTGCCCTGGGAGTCACAAGGCCCACTCTAGTGGTAGCACATTCACCTGCCAGCTGGGTGACCCAAGACTAGTCACTTGACTTCGCTAGGCATCAGTGTCCTCAGATGTAAAATGACATGGCTGCAGCAGATCAATGATTTTCAAGCTCCTTTTAAGCAGGAGAATGAAGTACATGAAGCGCTAACACAGAAAACATGGTTCAGTCGATTTGGTGCAGCAGAATCAGCGGACACAGAGGGAGGGGACCCAGAGACCTGTTGCATTCCTCCCAACAGAGAGCCTGGGACATGTGTGAGAATCGGGGTGCTAAGGAGCACAGTTGGAAAACTGCTGGGTTAGACAGTTTAAGTTCCCTGAAACTCTGATCTGTGCAATCCTCATTCCGGCAGCTGAACTTGGTGCTCTGAGCAGAGGGTGTAACTGGCTACCAGGAAGGGCTGGGAGAGGGGGAAAGGTCATGTGGGCTGGGAGTTTTAGTCTCTGGGGAGTTAAGAGCTGGTGGGGAGACTCTGTGAGACCTCCAGATCCACCCAGAATGAAAAATAACAAAATCCCTGACCCTGGTACAGCACACTCCTCCAAACACCCTTTTGATTCGTGCTCCAACCCTCAACCAACAGCTATTAATAAGTAGTTATTTTTAAAGCAAACATCTGTCAGGCACCTCCGACCTGCCAGGGAGCATTCTCATTCCCCCGTCTCACGAGTGAGCAATCCCAGGCTCCGAGAAGGAGGTGCTAGAAGTTGCCAGCGCCAGGATTTGAATCCAGATCGGCAGTGTTCATCCTGCCACAGAGGTTGCTTTCGCTGAGACGGAGGCTTGGGGAGCCGGGATGGAGCCAAACCACGACGTTGGAGGGCCTGCTAACCACAGGCCCTGGTGAGCCCTGTGGGCTGGGGCTGCCGGCCAAGACACAAGGCTGGGGCAAGGCTGAAGTGGGGTCCAAGGAGGGCGAGGGAGCCGGGCCAGAGGGAGGGAGTGCTCTCCAGCTAATAGCGGTTCAGGAGGAAGAAAAGGAAAAGTGAGAGGCGGGAGCATCTTGATGTGGTAAATCCCAGGCTCACATTCTCCAAGCCCACTGTGCATGGCTGGCCCCAGCAGGAATCTGCTTTGTGTTACAGAGTCTGAGGAGGAGGATTAAGAAGCGGAAAGGAAACCCGTGGGGATGGCACTGAGTCTGTGGTCCATGGGGTGATTTACAGCCTACGTCATCCCGGAGCGGGCTGCCTGGGCCAGCCCTGCCATGGGCAGAAAAAGTTTTTCTCTGTTCAGTCTGCTCGTGGCCTAAGGAAGGAGCGGAGGCTGGATTGGCTGGAGCCGTCCTCCTGGGCATGCTGTAAAAGCAGTTGGGGCAGCCTGGGGCCAGTCCCAAGCCCTCTATTGGTTATCAGTCCCTGCTGAAGCCATGGCTGCCATCGAAGATTAAAGGAGACAGGGGTTTCTCTCACCAAGGTCTGACCTTCAATTCATGACCCCAGCCTTTTCCTGGTGTCTACACTGGACCACCACTACTTCTGCCAGGAATCCACATACATCATCCATCCTAGGAAGTCTTATGTTCACAGAGATATAATGGGAAGAACACTGGGAGGCCTCAGGTGCCAGGACTTTCTCTGCAATTAAGCAGCCGTGTGACCTTGGGTAGTTCACTCTCCCACTCTGTGCTTTAATTTCCTCACTTGTACAGTGAGGGGAGAGAGGTAGATTAGCATTGCCCAAAACATGTTCTGTGGAACCCCAGCTATGTGAGGTATTCATGAGTTTGGGAAACACCACATACCTTGGCCCCAGCTTGGAAAGTCACTTATGTATATTAGCACAAAGGCTCTGAAAAGTCCTGCAGTGAAGAAATGTGTGTGGCTTTAATGACCCAGTTTCCCAGCTGACTCTTTTTCTTTTTTTGAAACAGGGTCTCACTTTATCACTTAGGCTGAGTGCAGTGGTGTGATCCCGGCTCACTGCAGCCTTGACCTTCTGGGCTCAAGTGATCTTCCTGCCTCAGCCTCCCAAGGAGCTGGGACTACAGGCATGCACCACCATGCCCAGCTAATTTTTTTATAGAGACAAGGTCTCACTATGTTGCCCAGGCTGATCTTGAACTCCGGGACGTAATCCCCCTGCCTTGGCCTCCCAAAAGTTATAGGCACGAGTCACTGCAGCCAGCCTCCCCAACTGATTTGACCATGTAATTGCTACTGCATGGTGATGGGCAGAAACTCACTTCAACCCTCCAGGAAAGGGAAGGTCATTTAAAGCTACAAAAGGGCATTTCACAGAGACCAGGGGAAAGGTATCAGGAAAGACAGCAAAGGGCAGTCTGTGGCTGCCCTCTAGATGCCTGCTAATAGCAGCCACTTGCAGGTATCTGCCTTCCTCCCTGGGTACTGACTAGCCTGGTCTCCCAGCACGCCAATTCCCAACACCCAGCGGAGGATGCCCATTGGTCCAGCCTAGGTCCGATTCCTTCCCCTGGACCAATCAGCTATGGCTGAGATATACCAATGATACCTCTTCATAAGGGGCTTTGTGTGTAGGAGCGTGCATGTGGGGGTGTATAATTGCAAATATGGAGAACAGCAAGCATCCCCACTATGACCACCACACCACAGAACCCCTTTTCATTGGAACGCCTGGCAACATCCTGTGTCCCGTGTGAGGGTCACAGTGCGAGAGCTTACATTCCCCCTAGCTCTGGCCCTTTGTGGTTTTTTGTGTTTCTGCTGCCAGCCAAGGCTGTAGGTCCAGCTTACTCCCTGGCTCACTGTCCTCAGAGCCCCTGCCACCACAGAAGATGTCCTTTAAACAACAGGTTCTGCTGCTAAAATTAACCCTGAGAATGACTAGATGAGATAGTCTCACAGGTCCCTCTTAGCTGGTCCAACATGCTAAGTCAGAGCGAGGTGATTTGATCAGATGGCCAAGTGGGACCATTCATCACAGGCAGAAAGCATCTTTTTATCTGTCTGCTTGGTGGTGGTCAGAATGTCAGCTCCACAAGGGCAGGGATGTGGCCTGTTTTGTTTGCTGTTGTGGCTCCAATGCCCAGAACAGTGTCTAACACACAGCAGTATCTCAATAAATATTGGGCCAGGCATGGTGGCTTACACCTATAATTCCAGCACTTTGGAAGGCTGAGGTGGGAAAATCTCTTGAGGTCAGGAGTTCGAGACCAGCCTGGCCAACATGGCAAAACCCCATCTCTACTAAAAATACAAAAATTAGCTTGGTATGGTGGTGCATATTTGTAATCCCAGCTACTTGGGAGGCTGAGGTAGGAGGAGCTCTTGAACTCAGGAGGCAGAGGTTGCAATGAGTTGAGATGCCACTGCACTCCAACCTGGGTGTCAGAGTGAGACTCCGTTTCAAAATGACAACAACAAATAAATACTGGTTGACTCAATCATAGCTACTTCCTGTCACAGGTATTTTACTCACTGTGGCTTTTATATATTGCAAGATATTTCTCCTGTTTTAAATGTAACATTGAGCATTTTTGTAAATATGTCTATCTATACTTTAGGGGAAGTTGTGATAATTGTTATGAAACCCTGGAAAAATTTAGCATCCTTTATGCTTTTGTTCATTTCCACTTTAAAAAAATTTTTCTAATTATACTTCCTGGGCTTACTAAGCTTGTCTCTGTCTCTAAATGCACTGTTCTCCTCTCCTGATCACTTCTGTGCACTGCAGGGTAATTCTCACCACTTTGGAGCATTTAAAAAAACAATTTTATCTGCCTTGTTCACTTTACCTACTTAACCATTTTCCACTATTTCAAATTATACACTTTTTTTTTTTTTTGTATTTAAGCAATTTGGATACAGCCTTCTACATGCAGAAGGGGAAAAGCCTCCAACAGGGTTGAATTCTGCCTTTTTTTAAAATTTGTCTTTCCTAAAAAGGGCAGTCAGAGTTCAAATGTTATTTTGAAACTAAAAGGATAGTTTGCCTTTCACTTTTAAGTACACCAGTATGTGGGCTGGAAGGGGGGTTTCATGTTTGCCTCTGAATGCTGCTCTTGATTTTTACTGGGGCTCATCTTGGCCCTAAAGTCAGCTGGGGGTCCCTGAGCAGGATGCTTAAACTCTCCAAGCCTCAGTTTCCTCATTTTTTTTTTTTTTTTTTTTTTGAGACAGGGTCTTGCTCTGTTGCCCAGGTTGGAATGCAGTGGTGTAAACAAGGCTCACTGCTCAGGTGATTCTCCCCAATCAGCTTCCTGTATGCTGGGGACCACAGGCTCGTGCCACCACACCTGGTTAGTTTTTTTTTATCTTCTATCAACAAAGTCTCACTTTGTTGCCCAGGCTGGTCTGAAACTTCGGGGCTCAAGTGATCCTTCCCGCCTCAGCCTCCTGAAGTGCTAGAATTAGAGATGTGAGCCACCACGCCTGGTCAGTTTCCTCGCCTTTATTTATTTATTTATTTATTTATTTATTTATTTATTTATTATCAGAGTCTTGCTCTGTTGCCCAGGCTGGAGTGCAGTGGCGTGATCTTGGCTCACGAGTAAACTTCACCTCCTAGGTTCAAGCGACTCTTGACTCTCAGCCTCCCAAGTAGCTGGGATTACAAGCATGTGTAATCACACTTGGTTAATTTTTGCATTTTTAGTACAGATGGGGTTTCACCATGGTGGCCAGGCTGGTCTTGAACTCCTGACCTCAAGTGGTCCACCTGCCTCAGCCCCCTAAAATGCTCTGCCTCAGAAAAAAGGGAAAGAAAGAAAGTACAGAAAAGTGAACAGAAAGAAAATCACTTCAGTGACCTTAATCTCTCCACTGAGAGCAAACCACTCATAACATTGGGTGACTGCTGTCCTATATGCTATTCCCATGCGTATGCATACTCAAATACAGTATTTTATGAAAAGTGGAATTACACTGTACAAGCCACACCATAAGCTGCGTTGGTGGTTTCTTTAACGCTCAAGCCTAGACATCCTTGCGTTTGAAAAATCTGTTTTCACATCTTCTCCAAGGGCTAGGCTTTGCAGAGGTTATTCTGGACACAGGCACAAGGCTTGGGCTTCTGGCCTCCATGCTCCCCAGGGACCCAGACGCAGGTATGGGCCAGTCAGCCCCCAGCACCTCCTGCCCGCCTGGCCTGGGCGCCATGGGTGACAGGCAGGAAATTTATGAGCAGTTGTAGTTGGCTGCTATTTGCCAGGGGCGGGAACATGGCATGAATTGAGGATAGTGCTGTGTCCAGGCTGGGAGGGCCCTTCAAGGTCCTGGGTGTCTAAGAGTTCAGTTATGGCCAGACCCTTTAGTGAGCCAGGACAGTTGGCCCAGGGGCCAAGAATGGGGAGGAAAAAGTCATTTATTCAGCAAAGATGTATTACTTCCTAATAAGGGCTAGCTCTGTGCCAGGCACTGGAGTTAGAGGCCCTGCCCTGGAGCAGCTTACATTCTAATTCTAGGGGAAAGCTGAGGACCACAGTTCCCGGCCACTACTGTGGATTCCACCCAGTCCTTTCTATATTTCTCAAGGCTGCTCATCAGAGAGGAGGGGACTGGCACAGGCCTCAGCTGTGCTGGGCAGACAGCTGCCCCACAGGCCCCAGCTCCCCAGGTCAGGAGCAAGGTAGAACTAGCGGTCCAACTCCCCCTTCACTGAGGCCAACATACGTGTTCAAACCTCAGAGTCAGTCAAGGCCGTGCAGAACTTTCCTATCAGTAAGAAACAATTGTTGCATCAGACAATATTGAGGATGAGAGCAGGTAGCCTGGGGGAGCCCTTCCTGTGCTGAGATGCTAGAGGTGGTGCTGGGTCCCAGGTATTCTAGGCTAGCATTTATTGAGCACCTATCATGCACGCCACAGTGCTGCAGGGCCTTACTTGGAGTTACTTCCACCCATTAGAATGTAGGTTCCACACGTGCAGGGCTGGGGCGGTGGATTGTCAGTTGAGTCCTTGCTGCCTCCCTAGTCAGGGACAATCAGGGCCTGCTCATGTCCAGCCTCTTATCCCCATCAGCCCCACGCCCACTGCAAGCTGGGGACAACAGATGCCTCCTGTGAACTCCCGAAGCTCTTTATCCCAACTCCTCCTACATCCTCTTGCGCCACGAATGGTTGTCGGTGTGATTGCCACAGTCCCCTAAGCTACACCTCCACCACCAGTTCCCCATCCTCCCAGGGCCTGGGAACAGAAGCAAGTGCGTCAGTGCCCAGCGCCACCATTTACAGAGGGTGGCCACTTGCCAGGCACTGTGCCACACTCATTTGCATGCGCTGTCTTTTGCAGTTCCTGAGAGGTGCCTGCAGCTGCGCCCATGTTGCAGATGAGAAAATGAAGGCCTGAGTGGTGACCTCACTTGCCCTAGGCCACTCTGCTAGGATGCAGCAGAGCAAGGTAGACCCTGAACCCCTACAGACCTCAGTTTCCTCACTGGCAAACAGGAATGGCAGGTCCCCAAGCCATCCGCCCAGCTGTCACCTCCCTGGTTCTAAGAACATCTTGGCCTTCGTCTTCTGGAGTCTAAGGGGAGGTGGCTGGCAGTGGGAAGCTCAACGCCCCCAGGGCCAGGGCCCCAGCTCAGAGGAGCCCGCTGGGCCTGCAGGGGCAGCCATGCCGTGCCGACGCCTTCTCGGGCTGCGGGCCACTCTCTCGGGCTGCCAAGCTGTTTCCTTCTTTGTGCTCTGCCTGTGTGTCTCTGCCAACTCTTCCTTGGCCTCTTCTTTGTTTGTCTCTCCATGTCCATCAGTCTATCTGTCTTTCTGGTCCCCCACTCCAGCTCACCCCCAGCGTGGGGCACTGTGAGGGTCGAGCTGGCTAGGCAAAGCTTCAGGCAGCTGCTGCGGCTTCCCATCTGCCTCTGTCCTGCGAAGCTGTCTGGGCATTGCACTTGGCTTCGCTGTTCTTTCAGACGCCAGCAGCTCAAAGGGCCCATGGCCACACTGCACAGCCAGAGGAGGCACTCAGGCTGGAAGAGGTACCCAGGCTGGAGGGGGCACCCAGGCTGGAGGGGCACCAAGACTGGAAGAGATACTCAGGCTGGAAGGGGCACCCAGGCTGGAGGAGGTACCCAGGCTGGAAGGGGCACCCAGGCTGAAGGAGGCACCCAGGCTGGAGGGGGCAGCCACCTGGCTGGAGGAGAGCAGACCGATGGGCAGACTGATGGCCCAGCCATGCAAGGAAAACCTTGCTCTTCACCTGCCCTGTGGGCCTGACTTACGATCCTCACACAGACACCCCAACACGACATGCAAGTTCACGTGCCCCGACCATGGTGGAGGGTCCCCATCAGGCCTGCCTCCTCCTGGACTGGGAACTGCTCCCATCACCCTGCTGCCTCTCACAGAGCCTCCTCTCCCCAGTCCTTACCGCAAAGTGACAGCAGGGATTGATGGGCACCAACCAGACAAGCCAAGTCACACAAAAGCGCTGGCCAGCAAGCCTTCGCAGAGACCATAGTGCTTCTCCGGGAGAGCCCCAGGAGGGAGCTCAGCTGTGGATATTTCAGGACCACTGGGCCACCCATGGCTTGGAGAGGCCATGAGCCCTTTGGGAAGCCCAAATAATCCAACAATTTCAGCAAAAACAGTGTGTGTTCCATGCAGATGCAGTTTTAAGAAGAGGAACACTTCCCCTAGCCTCTTCCATTGTCTCTAAGCCTCTCCCCTAGCTAGATGCAGGCACCACCAAGGGATCCAGGTGGGGGTGAGGACATCTTTGATCAGAGGTCTTTACTCTCACACACACACAAACACACACACACACACACACACACACACGTGTGTACATGTGCACATCCACTGGCAAACAATCCAGCACGGTGGTTAAATGTGCCAGCTATGGCACCAGACTGCCTCTGTTTGAATCCTGACTTCCCCATTCTACCAGCTGTATGGCCTTGAACAAGATGTTTAACCTCTCTGTGCTCCGTTTCTTTACTTATAAAATGGTAATAGTAGTATCTTCTGCATGAGCTTGTCAGGAAGATTAAAGAACACAATGGCTGCAAAGCCAGGCACTCGGTGTTGGAGCACATAGGCTCCATGGGGGTGGGGTAGGAAGAGTCCCCAGCCACCCCATTTACCCACCACCAACTCAAGGAAGGAACTTGGTCTCCTCTTCGCATCCCCAGGGCCTCCCTCTGTACGGGCACAGAAGAGCTGCCCATTCGATATTTGTGGAAAACAACTGAAAACACCTCCTTGCCTCATGCTTCCATTGCTCCATTCATCCAGCAAATGTTTACCAAGCATTTAGGCCACGCCAGGCTCCACTGGAGGCTCTGGGGATCCCACAGTGAACAAAACAGACGAGAAGCCCAGCCCTCCCACCTCCGCCATCCTAGGAGACAGGCTCCTGCACAGAAGCAGACTTCCCTGGAGAAAGGAAGCCACATGTTTTCTGTGCCAAAACAGCGTGGATGGGCCCTTTCCCAATAACTGATGCACTTCCCTGCATTTTCAGCCCGACGTTACTGGATGTACTTTAGCTTCCTCTGGACAACTCAAGGTCAAGCCCATGAACATCAGTGCACATACAATTCCAAGGTCCCTGAGGCTGCCAGCTCTCTGCCCTGACACTAAGGGGGCCCCCAGCCTCTCTGTCCTTCTGAGCCTCTTACCTTGTTCTTTATTGTGCGTCTGTTTCTTCTTACTGATGAGGCCACTGGCTCATTCTGGGGGCTATGTCTGTACCTGCTCCAGAACCTGATCCCCCAGTCCCTGCCGTCACAGGCTGTTTTTGTTCTGAGGTTCAGATCTGAGGGGCCTGAGAGTCAAGCTCGAAAGAACTGTATGCAGACTAAGTGTAGTGGGCTCCAAAGACCGTCCCAGGGGCCTCCTCTCAATTTTTATGCGTAGCCTTTTTGTAGTTGAGCTCTGAGTTCCACAGGGCGGGGCCTGTTTGATTCTCCCAAATGCCTCCAGCGCTGAATAGCATCTGACACAGAGTAAACACTCAGGAAGATTTGTTCTGAAGTAGATGTGCAGGGCAGGGCCCTTCAGGCTTTACTCATCTTTCAAAACTCATGTACCTAAAAAGACTGAACCCGTGAAGAGTCCCTGTGTGCGCGTGTGGAGGGGGTGGGTGGGCCGTGGTGGCAGGGACTCACGTATATGCGGTGGTAGGAACAGGGCTGGCAGGAAAGCGAGGCAGGAGGCGCAGCTGCTGGGACGGGGAGGGGTGGCTCTCAGCAATGCCGGTCATAGCTCCCCAGATTCCAGGTGGGCTCCGCACAGCTCACTCCCAGAGCTGCTCTCCACGTGCCCAGCTGCCTGGCTCTGCCCCACCCTGCCCTGCCACAGAGGGGCCATCTTTAATGGTTCCAGGGCTCGGTGTGGGGAGGGCAGTTTGGAAACCCTTGAAGACCACCAGCCGCCTTCCAGGGGGTACCCCCTTCCCATGTGCATGGGAAATCAGGCCACCATGCGGGGGGCCCTCCACCTGACCCCAACAGACGGTGCCTATGGACCTGCGTGTGTGCATGCATGCACGTTCTCTAGGTCACCGGGTGAGGAGGGGACACTTAGGTCCTTCTGCCCACCTTCCTGACAGACAAGCAGTGGCCTCCGCTGACCCTCTCTGACTGCTGTGCCTTCAGTTGGAAAAAATGCTTTGACAGCTCTAATTTCCTCAAACACTCCTCACCTGGTTTCATCCACATTTGATGAGGAAATTGAAGCTTGTGGAAGGCAAGTGCCTGAGGTTACAGAGCTCCTGAGTGGTTGGGCTGCGACTCAGATCCGAGCCCCCAGCCCCAGGTCCCACACTGCTGGCAACCCCTGAAGCTCACACCCTTCCCTTTGAGAGGACAGAGGACAGCGGTGGCCTGGATTCAGCCTGTCCAAGCCCTGCCCAGCCCTGCCCAGCTGCTTGAGCCTGGGTGACTTCACCTCATCTCACTCCCATATTTAATAATGTGGACCCCAGGAGCTTGTTCCAGGATTCAAGAAAGTCATGGGTGTGAGAAGGCTCTGCAAACTGGAAAGTGCTGTGAACAGGAATGAGGTCACTGGGTGCCTAGTCAGGTCATTTCAGTTCTGTGAACCTCGGCACTGTCAACTGAAAATGGGCTAGTGACACCCACTTTGTGGGGCTGTGGTGAGGACTGGGCAAACTCAAAGAAGTGGGGCTCTGAGATCGTGGTTAAGGTAATGGCACTGGTTAGCTCCCCTGAGAAGAAGACCACCTTGTCACAAATCAGGACCAACCCTGCAGGCATGAGTGACATGGCTGTTTTCTCTGCTGCCCTCCCAGATGACAGACCTCGATGTTTTTCTTGGGTTCGAGGGGAGCATCTTCCTTTGGGGGAAGGGAGAGGCTGTCTGGGCAAGACTGACTGCCCGGGTAAGGAGAAACACTCTTCCTGGCTTGGCCTCCTACCCTGACTGTAGATGCAGTTTGAGGATGAAAAGCTTGGTGCTGTGGCAACCACTCTGCAGCCATGAGGCAAAGATCAAAAGAAGCCTGGACTCTTGGATTCCAGGGAGCAGCTGACTTCTGAACTATGAAAAATGCCAGCCCCCGTTAGTTTAAGCTGCTGCTTGAGGGGTTTCTGTTATTGAAACACAATGCTTTCCTTGCAGATTCAAGGGAACAAGGCTATAAGCCCAGCTGGGGCACAGGACAGCCCAGGGACATTTCCCTAGTTGTCTCTAATGCCCCTGGTTAATCCTTCCCTAGAGTCCTTGCCTTCAGCATAGGGACAGTCCGCCCTAGCAGTGTGGATTTTAGTGGAAGGAATGGTGTTCATTATTTGGGGGCCCTAGTACGTGTCAGGAGACAGGACACAAAAAGAAAGGGGCTCACAGTCTAGCTAGAGACACAGGCACTAATCCAACACTGTGTAACATAGTGCCATGGGATTAATATCACATTGCACCTTATGTCACACAGCGTACCGCCTACAAATATAATGCAATGTAATCACATAAAATCCAATATCTCACATAATAGAGTTTTGTATTGTATAACATTTTAAGTCATTACGCTAAAAGCATATCACATGATGCTCTCCTGAATTAGACCATGCGCATCCCTGTGCAACGAGGCCCTGAGGAGGAAGCTGGGGTAGGGGTCAGGGAGGGCTTTCAGGAGGAGCTGAGCCTTCCAGAATGAGCAGGAGTTAGCCAGACAGACAGCGGAGAAGGACATTCCTGGCAGAAGGGACAGCATGAGCACAGAGGCCAAAAATAGCCCCTTTGGGCAAGGAGTTCTGTGCTGCTGGGGTGTAAATTGGGACATAGAGAGTGACTGGCCAGGGCCAGGTCACTTGGGGGGCCCATCAGGTATCCTGTTGAGTCTGGCCTCATCCCCTGGCCTCTAGGGAGGCTCCTAGGCTTTCGGGGAGCAGAGCAGGGGTTGGAGCAAGGCAGCCCCACCCACTTTCAGCAGAACTGCTGGGAGGGGCTCTGAGGGGACTGGCAGCCGGGGCAGCTGAGATAGGCCCCAGTGGCTGTGAATCCTGGGCAGAGGTGGCAAGGTCTTAAAGGAGAGAATGGCTCCCAACTTTGCCCTCTAGAAGCACTTATCCTGGGAGCACAGGGAAGGTTTATTGTTTCCTATGGAAACTGTTTTCTGGTCTGCTGGGCAGGTGGAAACGGCATGGCCTGTTTAAGGATGGAGTGCCCTTTCTACCTGCTAGCACCCTCTGTCCGAGGCCTCACACTGTGCCAGGTGCAGGGCTCAAGGCTGAGCAGTGAGCAGGGCAGCCCTGTCCTCTTCCTCTTGTCCTCTGGCAGCCACAGAGTTCAAAAGCAATCTCTGGTCACTAGGCTGACTCCACATCATCATCAGGGGCTGGGGACAGTGGTTCCTCTTCTCTCCTCAGGTCCTCCTTGCCTTTGGCCTCATGAAGACCAACTTCTTGGGCAGGAGACACGGGAGGAAGGGCAGATTTTGCCAAACAATGTGATGTCCTTTGTGCCACTGATCCATGAACAGACCCAGGAGCTGAGGGTCCTAAGGTTAAAACACTTGAGCACCTGGCCACACAGCCCGCAAGGGCAGAGTAGGGACCAGCTCCAGCATCCAGATCAGATACCTGCCCCCAGAAGTCCCTCCAGGAGAGAGAATCCGTGGGCCTGCGCTGAGCCCTTCAGATGGTGAGATGGACGGCCATAAAACTGCCATAAATGTCAAAATTTGGTCCTGCCAGAGCTGCCATCTCTCTAACTGGAAGTGGGAGGAAAGCCGAGAGGAAGGCAAGAGGAATGAGGGGCAGCAGCCTGAGTAAAGATGAAAGGCAAAATGCCCCCAAAGCCCCAGATGTGAGGCTTTTGCAAAGCCCGCCACCCACCGCACCCTCGACAATGGGCTTTTTCCACTGCTGAGATGAGGGGCTGCCAGGGCTTCTGGGTCTGGATCTGGGGAGGCAGCCCTTGGAAAATGGGTGCAATGAACTGAGAAAGGAAAGGGGTACCTTTCCTTTCCCAGTACCTGCCCCTGACCTGCGTCTCCCCCATCCATCACCACCATCTGACACATGGCAGCCCCTCCCTCTGCCCAACTCAGCTCCTCCCTCCAGGTCCAGGGGGTGTGGAAAAGCAGCCCAGCCTTGCCCTTTCCTCCCCAGGGCTGGCCTTCCAACTACAGGCCCTGCCCCAGGACCCCACAGCCCCTGACAGGCCACCCAGAGACTGCTCTCAGGAGCTGCCCAGGTTCCAAGCAGACATCTCCCAGAAGGCTTTGGCAGCAGCAGGCAATTCTTAAAAAAGGCTTCATGTCATGCTGCAGTCAGCCGCAGGGCCTGGGCACTGGGGTATTTATGAATGTGACTGTCCTACCAGAGCATCTCTGAGAAGCTCTCTAATGAGCTGATGGGGGTCTCTGCATGGTGTCTGGTCTCTCACACCCTCCCTCTGAGCAGACATTGTTGGCATCTGCATGCCTGGGGTTTATTTGGGGTGACGGCACAGTGACTCTGCCACGGTGCTGCCTGTTTTGAGCCTCAACACTGACGTGCCCTCCCAGGCACCTTCTTGCTCCCATGTCCCCTCCAGCTGTTTTCTTAGGAAAACAGTCACTTCCAACCTTCCCCAGTGACAACAGCCCTTAGAAGGAAAAGTGCAGCAGTGTCCAGGAGTACCGATGAGGTGGCCGTCAGGCCCACGGAGGAGGAAGGAAAGTCACAGCTGATGTGAGAAGAGGAAGAAACAACATTAAAAGAAAACGGGGACAAAATAAAAACCAGAGATAAAAAGTCAAGAGCAAACAGCGGCGCCTGAGAAACAAGAATTCCAGCCTCCAACTTTTACGGCGTCCAGTCCTGTTATTCATAAGCGAATTTCCTCTCTCACAAAGAACCTTTTGCACGGTTTTCCCTGCTGCCTCCAAACCAGCTGCTCGCGCTGTTGTATCCTGAGTGATGATGAGGCTCTGAAAGGGTTTTTTGGGAACAGATGGCCAGGGGAGAGCTGGGGAATGTGCCAGCAGAAGGCCGGGCGGGCTGCCAAGGCCTGCGGTGACTGAGTGCTTGGGCTTCCAGCTCGCGTGCTTTCCCTGCCCTCTGCCCTCCGTGGCGCCAGCAGGCCTTCCCAGCGAGTGCTCGGAACATCTGGAGTCTGGGGCTGCCAGGAGGGGGGGCCATGGCGGCCGGGCGGGGGACCCTCTGTTCCAGTGGAGCTCCCATGGACTCACCAGCAGGCCCGCCTCGCAGAACAGCTAATCAAAACCACAGCACCCGAATGGGAACCAGGCGCGTTCCCAGCTGCAGCCAGAGGCCGCCAGGCGACTTAACCTGGTGTCAGGGCTCGCCAGCGACGCAGAGCTAGGGGTGCTCCGAGCTGATGATACCTCCCTGCCCACCCCCACCCCTCACCACCCCCAGGGCCACCACCAGCAGGCTCTTGGCTCCCTGCAGCTAAGTGGAGCCTCCATGCACTGTAGCCAGGCTGCTTACATAAGAGCTGTTGCTCTGGGCGAGGCACAGTACCCTGCACTTGCTGGGGGCCTCCTGGGCATAGGCCACCATGCTAGGCAGTGTGCAAGCTTCAGGCAGAGGCCTGGCCTCAGGAACTGAAGACCTCAGAACTCAGAACTAAAGAGAAAACAGGTTGGAAACTGAGCTCCGCCACTTCCTGGCCACGTGGCCCCAGGCAAGTTATACCCTTCTCCTGACCTCAGTCTTCCATCTGTGCAATGAGGAAAGTGGTCCCAACTTTGGGGTTGGTACAACACAGGGTAGAGATAATGTGAGTGAGGTGCCCATAAGAGCACACAATGGGCACTCACCACATGGTTGATGTGTTCGGTGGTGGTGTCTGCAGGACTGCTGATTAGCATGACTGTACAACCACATGTTATGCACGTTTCTTGGTATGAATCCATGTGCTTTGAAATCAGGACTTCTGGATGGGCTGCAGGCTGCACCCCATGCTAAGGCTGCAGGACCAGGGGTTTGGGCTGAAGTGCTAGAGAGGGAGGAATCTCTCACTCAGAACGGTTGGTCCTTCCCCATCTGCCTTTTGGCTGGTCAGTCATTCATCCACCCCTGGCACTGCCCTTTTCTGAGATGTTCCTTCCTGGGGTTCCAATTAAGTTGTTACCATGTAGCTACAAATTCATGAGATTTCCTCTCTGGCACTCACTGAGAACACACCAGCCCTTTCTCATCTGGGGTCTTGTTTAATCCTTTCAGCAAGGCAGCAAGGCAGATTTGTGTGCTCTCACTTTACAGATGAGAGGATTGGGGATCAGGGAGGTCAAGTAACATGCCCGATGTCACAGAGTGAGAAGTGACAGTGCCAGGACTCAAACCTAGGTCTCTGGCCCCAAAGCTCTGCACTTTGCCTACTTCACAGTTTTGCTGAGGGGCATCATTTCTGAGTGCATTTCTGTGCCTTCAATGACAGCAAAGAACTATAGCGTTCACTGAGGTTAGCCCCCACCCTACACAGACACCCCTTCTCCAGCTTCCCCAGGGCCACTAAGCCTCCAAGGAGCTTCCAGAGGGGAATCCTGGCTCAGAGGTGCTCCGGGGGGTTCTCTGCATTCCCTAGGGTGGTCAGTTAGGGCATCAGAGGGGACTTCCCACAACTCAAAGACTTGAGTTTTCATTCATTCCCAGTGTGTTGAGGAGAGGGCTGGGGCCTGGGAGCGCATTTTGAGGGTGGGGAGCAATTTGGAAAAGGAGAGAGGAGGAGGAGAGGGGCAGAGAGTGTGAAAAGAGGGAGGAAGCAGCACCCCCGCCTCGCCTGCCTTGGGACCACCCGGGGAACATCAGAGGCATGATTCACATTCTGGGAAAGCCAGCTCAGCTCACCTGGGAGGCTCCCCAGCCAATGACCCCTCCAGCCCAGGCCCTGCCAGACTTGTGGCCTAACAGTGTCAAATGGGAGAAGAGAAACGGCAGCTGAGAGAACACTCCGTGTTAGAACAAACAGCTGGCGACAAACGTCTATGTAATTGAAATGCCAGAAAAAATAAATTGCATCCATTTTTATGGCTAGTTGGGAATTTGATGGTGGTTTCCCACCCACCCCCCTTTCCCCAGCATAGATGGCCTCCGTGGGCTTTGAAAGCAGATGGTATTTAACTTAATAACAGGGCCAGTGGGGAATTGAAGATGTGAGACAACCAACCTTCCCCCAACCCCACCTCCATGTGAGAGGCAGGACAGGGAGCGGTAGGAGCTGGGGTGCACCTCTCTCAGTGGTTAGGTGACCTCGGCAATCCTCAGGCTCAGAGAGCCCCAGACTCATCATCTGCGCATCAGAGCAACACTGGTTCCCCACCTACAGGGTTGGTGAGAGGAGCCCAAGAAGTGATATCCAGGAAGCACCAAGCACATGCCTGGCACACAATCTCCATTCTCTGAACATCAGGTGTTGCCAGTATTCTTGGACGAGCTGCACTGGGGCCCCAGTAGTCTCTAGGAGCGACTTTCAAATCTTTGTGACATGTCCATGATGGCAGAAGAGAAGTAACACAGGTAGAAGTAACACAGAAGAGAATTAACATCATTAAAGCAGAAAGACGGCTGAGGTGGGCTTGTCAAGGGCCTGAGAAATCATTTAAGACAGCTCCTCACTTTTCAGTAGAGACGAGGCCTCAGCAGGGCTGACAATGTACATGGCAAGTGGGAACAAAGCTGGGATAGTGCCCCTTGGTGGGCACCCTGGAGCCACAGGTGGGACTGAATCCAGGCAGGGTGTGGCTCTGGAGAGTCCACCTCCCACAGTCCACAGACGGGGCTGGCGCCAGGCGATCCTGTCCCAGGCCTGGGCTCAGCTGTCCAAACAGAATGGGGTCCCTCCTACACACCCTCAGCTTACGCCAAACCCCCTTCCCCCGACAAAATCCCATATGCCTGTCATCTTGTCCCTGGCACCAAAGCTACAGGGGTCTGCAACCAAGATGTTCTTCCAAAGAAGAGCCAGGCCATACTAGGACCTGCCTCCCATCCCCAGAAAGCAGCAAGGAAAAGGGGGATGACACTGGCCTGGCGAGGTGCAATTGACACCTCTGGTTTTAGATCACCCAAAGGGCCAAGAGCAAACTTCCCAGCCCTGGAGACCCAGCCTTCCCGGCACTGGCACACACGGCTGCAGGCACATGGCCTGGGGGTCTCACTTGCTGGCCAGGCCTCTGACACAGCCCTCAGCTCAGCACATTGTGCTTCGTCTTATCTCCCATGCCAAACCGGGGCCTTTGAGCAACTTCAGGGCAGTAACTTACTGCCCATTTATTGCCAGGGCTCAAAATATGCTGTCAATTTGAGTAGCTGTTGTTGTGGTTACTAATATACTACTTGGTGGCTTAAAATCATTAGAAGAGGATGCCCTGGTTTGTGCGCAATCAGTGCTTTCCTATTCCGTAGCTCTGGGATGGCCCACCCGGCCCAGGTGCAGAACAGTTCTGCCTCCTCCTCGTCTTCCTCTTTCCCCTCCTCTTTCTCAGAAGCTCCCAGGAATTGCTGCTTTAAAAACAGGAGCTGCGGAAACATGGCCCGGAGCCAGGTGCTTAACGTGCATTATCTCCGGCTGCAGCTGAGTCAGAACTGAACTCCCCAGAGTGCTTCCATGCCTCCTGCCCCTCTCTCTGCTGGGTGGCCTCTGACATGGGCCTCTGCACTACTACTGGGGCTTCCAAATGGGGCTCCAAATCCTCGAAGTCATGATCTCTGGGATCCAGAAGGTGAAGATTCACTGGTCAAGGAATGCAGGTCCCCCACCTTCTGCCGAGAAGGGCTGAGATGGGTGGAAGGATGAACCTGGGCTCGGAGGGGGAGCCAAGAGCCCTCTAACTCTCCTTATTAACGCTCACCTGGAGTGACAGGGCAGCTCACTGGGGTGTGAGGGACCTCAGAGGACACTGAGCTCAAACTTCCAAGTGGGCATCTTGAAGGAGGGTTGACCAGCCTCTTTTGGACGCATTAGCTCTGAGGAAGCAGTCCCTGCGTGGGACAGTTCAAATGACCACGGCCATCGCAGCTGCTAGGGCAGGCATCTGCCCGCGGCCTCACAGCCTTTGATCCCACTTTTGCTCCCAGCCTCCTGCAGCCCTGCCTGACTGGCCCATCACCAGGTGCTCCTCTGTCCTAAGGCTTGAAACCCCAGTTAACATGCAACTGAGTTTCCAGGAGGGCGACTGTGAGACTGTGGGCCAGCATGCACCTCATCAGGAACTCCGTTACCAGGCAGGCTTCCACAGCCACAGACACACAGGACGGCAAGCATGGCTCATTTTGGGTAGAAAGGGCTGGGAAGCAAGTAGCCCTGAGGTGGTCATCCCATTTTCCAGAGAGGAACAGCAAGGGACTCCAGCAGCCCCGAGTGGTCATAAGAGGGACAGTGTCCTAAAGTCAGGTGGAAGGGCCCCACAGAGAAACTGCACACTCGTGACATCATTCAGACACAAACGGCCCACGCTCTTATCCCAGAGCCATCTCCAAGATGATGCCAAGAGGCAAGCCCCAGGGTGGTGGCCCAGGGACTGTGTGCTAATCCAGACCCTCCCTGTGTGGTAGGGACTCCAACCCATGAACCCACCCTGTGACCCAGACAAGGCAGAGCAGGTGTGGATGGAAGGCTCGAGTTCTCACCCCTCTCCCACCCTCCTGTGCCCCTGCAAGACTCTGAGCAATATCCCCGGCCCTCCTGGGTCCCCTCCACAGTCCACAGCTTCCTGGTGGCCACTGATGGCTAGAGACTTATGTTAGGAGCAAAAGTTCTTTGGTTTGCTTTTCCTTTTTCTCACCCTAACCACTCCTGGTTCCCAAATCCTCTAGACCAAGGAGTGTTCAGTTGCTGCTTGATGGTGGTGACAAGGTGGTAAATTATTTTGTACCTGCACTGTGCCTGGCACATAGAGGGTACTTAATAGCTGTTCATGGATGGAAGGATGGAAGGAAGGAGGGAGGGAGGGAAGGAAGGAAGGAAGGAAGGAAGGAAGGAAGGAAGGAAGGAAGGAATAAAAAGGGAGGGAGGGAGGGAGGGAGGGTAGGAAGGAAAAGGGAAGGGAGAAGTGGGGAGGGGAGGGGGATGGGAATACCAAGGAGTGCTTTGAGATTCCCATCTCTTGCTTGGGGACCCCTGCAGTGGTCACATGTCCAATGGGGGGGTGGACACCTGCTGAAGAGGGTGGAGGGTGGGGAAGAGGGGCTCTTCCTCCCAGCACCTACTGTAAGTTCCTGGGCTTCCCCTGGACCCTGCCTGGCTGCCAGGCTGTGGTGTGGCCGGACTGAGTGCTGTGAGCAGTCGGTGCTGTCAGTCACCTCTTCCCAAAAACTCTTAACCAGGTGCAATCTGCTGTTAGACCTTCGCAAGTCTTCTCATAGAAATAGTCCCACACATGAGGAAAGAAAATTTGTTGGTTCAGTTGTCCTGGGGGTTGGTTCCTCAAACAGAATATCTGTAAATGGAGGTGGGGCCTCAGAGGCCCAGGCTGGGAGACCACAAAAGGAAGAAAATAAAACTGGTGTGGTTCCAAATGCAACTCAAAAGCCAGGACATGTCTAAAGATGTGCTCCTCATTCAGGCCATCTCAAGCCCCCAGACAAAAGGGAAGGACAAGGGGCCCCAGGAGGCAGGGAAAGGCCGCTCCGGGGCTCCAGGCCCCCTCTGTGTCAGCCCACACGAGTCCACTCCTGGAGCAGGACATCTGCTGAGAAGACCAGCCAAGGCCAGCTATGCTGGGCTTCAGTGTGAGGCCACACATCCCCACCAACGGAGCATAGAAAGAGGGCGACAGCATGAGCCAGACTGCTCAGAGAGACAGACAGGCAGACAGACAGAGGGAGGGTAACAGCTAGCAATTATGGCAGCAAAAGCATCGGTGCCCAGAGGTGGGACACAGGGACCCACCTGAAAGGGGCACCTGGGAGCTCAAGGGCTTCAGCCACTCCAGGGGTCCCAAGCTGGGGAGGAATCTTGGAGATGCCCACACTTGCAAAGTCTGCCAGGTCAAATCCTGGTTGTCCAGATAAAACTATGGAAGGGGCTGGTTGGGGAATGGCTGGAATTAGGAACACCGGCCCCCATGGGGAGACGCAGGGCCAGCCAGGGCTTCCTGAGTGGTTTCATATGAGAAATGTGTCACCATCAGTATCATGTGAGTCTGTGAGACCATGAAGGTCATTAGGGCAAAGACATACAGACCCCACCTCCCAGAGTCCCGCTGGGGGAGGAGGTCACCAGCTGGGAAAGGCGAGGGCAGGAGGCAGGAAGTGCCCTCAGGCCCAGGCCGGGTGTGAGGGAGGGAGGGAGTGAGGGAGGGTAGAGAGGAAAGAGACACATTCCTACCCTGGAACTTCCATCTTGACCCCCAAAATCCCCCTCCAGGGCAATTTCACCACACAAGTCAACCCGGTGGGATGAGCCTCAGGTTCAGAGCTCAAGCATTTTGAGGTCTCATTGCCCTGAGGGCAGCAACCATGCAGACCCCACCCTCACTCTCCTGCAGTGACTCTCATCTTCACAGTGGCCCATGAGTGAGTACTTCCACTGTCCCCACTTATCAACAAGAAAACTGAGGTGAAAGAGGCTAAGCAAAGGGTGCAGGATGGCGCACCTGTCGGGTGGTGAGCCAGGACTTGAACCCAGGGCTGTGCGATGCTCTTAACCACAACCTATAGCTCAGGTATAGACCCCGACTCTCCTCAATGGGGAGGCTGAACCAGGCCCAGAGGGTGTCTAGGATGTGTTAGATTTGAGGTGATTTCAGGGGGAGCCAGAAGCTCAGCTGGCTCTGTCGGGCCTCTCCACCCGACTTGTCCCTCTTTCCTCGCCAGCCAGGCTTCCAGCCTCCTCCCACCCCAGGACCCCGCTCCGATCAGGGAACCTGGGAAGGCAGGAAGGAAGGGCCTCCACACCACTTCTGCCTTCCCCGGGTGAAGAGGAGGGTGCGGGGGAAGGGCAGCGAGGGGCTGAGATGGAGACGGGGCGCCTGCCCACTCTGCCCATCCACACCTCCAGACCGCCTGAATGCCAGGGGAAGTTCACCGAGAGTTTACAAACCTCCTTTGTCACTGAGCACTGCGGGAGCCATCAATCACGCCCTAATTTACCAGTGTCACTTTCCAGAGGAAAGCCGCCCAGAGCCGCCAGTGGCGCTTCCTCTCTCACCCACTTGATGAGGATTTTGTCTAATTGGTCCGAGTTAAAGCACTCCCAGGAATGCAACGTGCAGTTACCGTGGCAGCGGCGGCGGGGAGCCCTGAGGAGGTGCCACGACCCTCCCGGGCATGAGCCTGGAGTCTGTGGGCGACCTCTGGGAAACCCGGAGAACCCACCAAGGGGCCTACTGAAAGGGGTCTGGAGAGGAATATCAGGGATGGGGGGAGGGGCAGGCCAGGAAGGAAGGAGGCAGGGTAAAGAATGGATGGAGGATGACAGGGTCCCGCCCTCACCCTCGCCCTCTAGGCGGGCCAGGCATCTTGCCTCACAGACGTAGACTGGGTCCCACTCTCTGTTGCTCCCCTCCCCCAAGCCATGTGGGAACGGAGATCCGGAGGGCTGCACTAAGCCTTGCTCAGCAGTGACCCTTGGCTGGGAATGCCCGGAGCTTTGGCCATCTGGGGACCTATATCTACGCCCAACACCTTTCCTCCTGCACACATTTCCCCAACCACATCAGGCTTCTTACAGGCTGTTCCCTCTTTCATCTGCCTGGTAACCTGGTTGTCTTGCTGGTCCCACCAGCTCAAACACCACTTACACTGAGATGCCATTTCAAACTCCTGTGGGCAGGAGGGTGACTCTGTCTCCCTTCTACCTGGTCTTCCCCAGGGGTCCTGCCCTCATCTACTTATAGGAGGGTCTCTCTGACCATCTTGTGAGCTGCATGGGGACTGGGACCATATGTTTGTCATCTTTATACCTCTGCCCAGTGTGCTTGGCACGTGGTTGGGGCTCCGTCAATCTCTCCAGGTTGAATGAATGAATGACCATCACCCTCCTTAATGCATAGCCTCAGATAACCCACAGGCCAAGTCACCCTCCCAAAACCTGCCAAAGGACTCTCCTGGGCTGTCACCCTGCTCAGGGGAATCTTGTCCTGCTATGACATTTATCGGGGGCCAACCAGGGAATTCAGCACCCGATCACCTAAGGTCAGGAAGGGGCTTTAGAGATCAATGGTCCTCTTCATTTAAGTGAGGAGCAAACCTGGGCCCAGAGACCCTGGGTGATTGTCCAAGGTCACCCAGCAGCCAGTTATCAGGAGTAGGGACACATCTATCATTCCAGGGATTTGAGGACCCCTGAAGCTGAAGTAACTCCCAGCAAATCTCCAAGAGCTGATCTCTCTGGCCCCTTCAGAATTCTGGGTACATGCAGGGCACCCCCAAGTTCCTGTCTCTGCCTCCCCCATGCTCCCCAGAGGCTACCCCAACAAGGCCGGCGCATACCTTGCGCTTTTTGGCACGTCCCTCGGCCTGCAGGGTGCGGGTGCAGCGCTGCACACACTCGGAGAAGCTGAGGTTGCTGTGGTCGGCACTGTAGTCAAGGTCAGCCAGCCGCGCCAGGGACAGGATGTAGTTACAGGCGATCCTCAAGATGGCCAGTTTGGACAGCTTCTGCCCATACGAGTAGCACGGCACCTGAGGGGAGAAGGCGTCAGGAAGGGCTGCAGGGTCGCAGCACCCAGCCTGGCAGGCATGGGAGGTGGCCTGTCTATGGTGTATCTGGGCCCTCTACCCTGATCTTATGATCTGCTCTACGCACCTGCTATTTACACACACACACACACACACACACACCCTCAGCTCATCTGCTCTGAGATACACCCACATTCCCATTTTGCAGGGGAAGAAACAGGTTCAGCTCATGCCTGCCTGCCAGTCAGTCTGAATAGAAGCTCAGTGAATTTCCATGACCACCACAGAGCTCTGCCCTCCACCCTCCTGAGCAGGAATCCCTCTGAGAGAACAGGCATTTTGTTTTTTCAGCTCTGATGTTCCATTCATTCATTCAGTAACACTGGTTTTGCTGGGCACTTAGGTAGTGCGACAATGAATGACTTGATTCCTGCTTCAGAGAACTTTCGCTTGAGTGAGATTATAATGTCATGCTTGGGACTCTGGGGACATGCAGGAAGACACAGTGCTCAGCTGGAAAGACACAAACATGGCTGGTTTTCATTTTTTAAAAATCTTTTTCTCTGTTCCCTCAGGACTTGGGGTGCTGCTGGGCAGGCAACAGTGGCATAATACATACTCATGGCACAGAACAAACTTGACACGTTTGTCAATGATTCATCGCCAACTAGCTCCTCACTAATTGCACAGGGATTTTTATGGGGTGAAAGATGGAGCCTCTGATTTTTTTAATATCCTGCTCCATCAATATTCACGCTGCATGAGCAAAAAGCTCCAAAGACTGCAGCATACTTAAACAGAGTTCTGTCTTGAAACCTGGAAATAGCTTCACGAAATCAACCTGATAGATACTAACAGACCCTATGTTCCTATAATGCACTGTTCACCTAAAGGGCTAAAAACCCAGCAACCGTGGCTCCGGGTTTTCTCCTCGCTGTGGCTCTTCAGGATCTACACGTGGCATCCATATCACTGACGAACCCTATCCTATAGCAGGTGGGACGGCACGATGCATCCACACAAGTATTTAATGAGCTCCCTGAAATATGCCAAGCACTCTTCCAGGCCAGTGATTCTCACCCAGCCATGGTTTTATCCCTCAGGGGACAGTCGGCAATCTCTGGAGACATTTCTGCTTTCCACCTCGGGGGAGTGGGAGCATTGCGGGGACAGAGGTGGGGACGTGGCTAAACAGCCTACAGCGCACAGTATCCCACAATGCCCCCACAACAGAGAATTACCTGCCCTCAATGTCAATAGTGCCAAGGACGGAAATCCCTATTCCAGAGGCTGGAGGAAAAGCATGAACAAGACAGTCACCCGAGACTGGGGACCCTAACACATCACCCACTTTGATCTCACTTTAAACCTCACTGCGTCCAAGAGTTTTCCCTGACCGCCCCACCTCTACCCTACACCAGGAAGGACAGCTTGCCCTTCATAGGGCCTTAATAGCACCCCGTCTGGCCATAACTGCCCACACTCTGGCACTTTAGTGGTCAGTCTTCCTATGAACTGTGGGTGGAAGGCCCGTGTCTGCAGAGCCTAGCACAGGTCCTGCCCATAACAGGCCTTCAAAAGGGTTTGTTGATTGAGGCAATGAGTGAACAAATGAATGATCTCCCTCTGGATCTTCACTCCAGAATATTTTGAACTGGGCTCAAACACTTTTCCTCTCTCTGATGATGAAGATGTAGCTATTTGGCATAAAGCTAAGCACACGTACCTTTTTGTTGGTTGGGTTCAACTCCTGGCTCTAGCTTTGTCTAGCTGTAAGACTCTGGACAAGGGACAGAATCTTTCTGAGCCTCATTTGCTCGTCATATCGGGAACAGGACTGACCTCACAAGGTGGTAAGGATTAAATGAGATGATGCATGCATTGCATAAAGTAAGGCCTGATAGAGGTCTGTGAACGTATTATGGTTGGTTTTACAGAAGGTCCCCAAAGTCAGGCTCCAGAGCAGGTGAAGAGCCAGGACACGTGCCTGTACTACCCTCCACCCTCTGGGGGTGCTGAGACTCGGAAACCCAGAGAGGGAGAGGAAGGCAACAGAGAAAGCTAACTCCCATGCTTTCCACCCCTCACCCCATCTCCCACTCCCAGCCCTGGCCGCAGCTCCAAACCCATCCCAGAAATGCTGGCAGAACAATGCACTTTGCTCGTTCCCAGCCCGAGTCCAGGGAATCCTGCTTTATCAGCCTGAACAAATAAACAAGGTCTGGCAGTCCTGGGGCAGGGAAGGGGGTCTCAGGGGCCGGCCAGCACTGCTGCCTCCTCTTCACCCCAGGGAGGGTGTAGCAGTCAGGGGGGCTCTGGGGACTGGGTGTAGCTCTAGGACACAGCCCTCAGCACTACTTTCACACACAGGCCATGCTAGGAGTTTCTCTTAAAGGCCCAGCGCTTTGAGCCCTTGGCCTGTAACAGCTGGGCTTCCAGGAGGGAGCAGGGATTTTGGAAGGGATCTGTACACCGTGATCCAGGGTCACTGTGGGACCACAAAGCAATGGCTGAGGCCAAGGCCAGCCTAGGGGCTCCCATGCCAGGTTCTGGGCCAGTTCTCTCCTAGATATGTTTCTTGCCTATTGTTTCTGTCAAGTTCCAGGTCTAACAAGAAGAAACCCGTGCATTGAGCTCTTGTATATCTGCCACTGCAGTAGCTATTTACAGGTAGTGTTAGCCCACTCAAAACCTTCCCCACCATCTGTACACACAAACACAGAGAGGTGACATATTGGGCCCCAGATCACTCATCTGACTGACACCAGGCACATGGCCAGTAGGCTCTCTCAGCTCCCACCACACCAGAGGTAGCCATATCCCGGACACCAAAGGCCTCTTTCAGGTTGTTCACCTCTCCTCCTCCCCAACCCCACGGGCAGCTCCTCACCACCTAGCCAATTCCAGATCCTCTTGGCACCCATGCCCCAGGATGCGGCCCCTCAGCTCCCAACAGCCCAGCTCAGAGGCACCCCAGCCTGGGCTGTCACCACAAAGTGAGAATCTACTACCCATTCTGGCTCTGGAATGTCAAGATATGGTGGAAAGAGCTGCTCTGAATTCCAGGCACTTACAAGCAGTGTGACTTTGGGAAGTGCCCTCACTCCTTGGAGCCCCCGTTTCCTCATCTGGAAAGTTGGGGTAGCAATGCCCGGGCGGCTCACAGGGCTTCGAGGACTACATCGAGCATCTCCCGCCAGAGTCTGAGCAGCATAGATTCCCCGTGACTGCTGGGCCCAGGCCACCTTGTGGTTCTTATGATCTATTAAGACCAGGCAGAGGGTGAGCATTTCAAATACAATGTCCGTATTCATCTTTTAAGCAGCCCAGTGGGGTAGAAATGATCACTTCCACTTTACAGCAAAGCATGTGTCTCTCAGGCATGTAGGAATTTCCTGGATCTCTCAGCTGGTGAGTGATGAGCTGGGTTTTGAACTGGTGGCTTAGCTGGGCTCTTTCCAGTTAGCCAGCAGGAACTGTCTGGGGATCTGAATAAGTGTCAATAGCTTAAGGTGGGGAGGTAGGCAGCCCACCCTCCTGAGCTGGGGATGGAGAGTCCTGGGCTGATGATGCCATGAGATCCCTCTTAGAGCATCCACAGCAAGGCCCAGAGCCCACCCACCACCATTGCCTACAGAGGCCCCCACAGCAGTTGTCTGCTCACCCTGGTCAGGGGACACAGGCCAAAGAAGAAGGCAGAGTTACCCGGCTCCCACTCCCGACAGACTGCCCAACTTCCAGGAAAGTCAAAGGATCTGCCTTGCGCTCATCCCAAAAGGATTTTTCAACTTTGAAGGAATAGACTTTGGAATTTTCACAAGGTCCCATATGCCCCCGAAACCTTCCACCCAACCCACCCTAAGCTGGACCCAGTTCCAGCATGCAAAAAAAACACGAAGAGCACTGGCCTGGGAGCCCGAGGGCCTGGCTCCACCCCTGGCCATCCACGTGACCTTAGACAGGTCCATAAGCTTATATGACCTCAGTTTCCTCACTAGTGAAATGGGCATTAGAACATCTGCTACCTCAGAATGAGATCACAGGTGCAAATGTGGGAAAGCTTCCCAAAGAAACAATGCCGAGAACCTACCAGAGAATGCAGAAAAGGTCTTAAAGCCCTCTGCACTCTTGCTTCTGTGCCAACTCCGGCCCACCCTTCAGACCCAGCCCAAGATGCCCTCCCGGAAGCCCATAGGGCTCCAGCAGCACTACGCCCACTACACACAGACGAGCATCAGATTCCACTGAAATGATCATCTGGTCGTCTCGTATCAGTGAGCGCTGGATTTCCGATGTGAAGCCACTCTACCCAGAGCTGTTCAGTGTCCTTCCCAAAGTCTACCTAAACAGGTCCTTTAAAATCCCAACCTCGCCGGGCGCAATGGCTCACGCCTGTAATCCCAGCACCTTAGGAGGCCGAGGCAGGTGGATCACGAGATCAGGAGTTTGAGACCAGCCTGGCCAACATAGTGAAACCCTGTCTCTACTAAAAATACAAAAAATTAGCCCGGTGTGGTCGCGGGCGCCTGTAATCCCAGCTACTCGGCAGGCCGAGACAGGAGAATCACGTAAACCTGGAAGGTGGAGGTTGCAGTGAGCTGAGATCATGCCACTACACTCTAGCCTGGGAGAGAGTGTGGGACTCTGACTCAAAAAAAGAAACAAAAACAAAAAACTCTCAACCTCCTGCACAGCCAGCAGGCTGGACCCTGAGAACCTAGGTCTGGGTGGTTAAGAGCTACAGCTCCAGGGCCAGACAGGCTTGAGTACAGATCCTGTGGCCTTGAGCCATCTGCTTCACCTCTCCATAAGCGTCCTCATCTGTAACATGGGAAGACAGCACTTCGGACCTCCCACAGCAGGCTCAGGTCAGGCCTCACTCAGTGCAGGAGCAGCCGCCCTGGTGACTGTGGACACGATGGAACACGAGGAAGACCTTTGTCATCTTTACCTGTCTGCATGGAGCCCTAGTGCAAGCAGGCCTGTCCTTCATTGGCTGAGGGGATGGTGTGCAGGCTTCTCTGCACCCCCCACGTCCCCCTTGCACTCTGTGGAGTTTAAGAGTGAGGAATGTGCTGGGGCACCATTCCCACACCCCCTCCAGGGCCACCCTGAGTTCACTCAATGAGGACCCCCTGGGAGGCTCCAGGGGCAGCAGGGGAGGTGGCCTGGGCCCCAACTGCTTGGCATATCGTCAGTGGAGAGGACCACGGCAGAACCTGGGGCCCCACACTGCCTTCCATTGCAGCCATCCTCCATCAGTGCTGAGGGCCTTTGAGGGGAGAAAGGAAATCCACATGCACACCAGATGCCCCAAGGGTGGGTACAGCTTGTGAGACAGAAGGTCCTGCCACTCTGGCCCCTTCCCTCACCACCCCACAAGGCCAGCCTTTCCCTTTGACCCCTCCCACCTGGCAGGGAGCAGCCCACTCCCGGGCCAGGCCAGCTGTGCACACATGGCCTTCACATGAGGCGGCAGGGAGGGCTCTGGTGCAGCTGCACTGGTGGCATGTGCTTCGGCCAGACCATCTGCCCCGCACCATCCAGCCCAGACTGGAGGGCCTCTCTCCCACCTGCACCTCCCACCTGCGGCCATGCAGCCACCCTCCCTGCTCCCTTCCTGGTTGAGAGGACAGTGGATTATGACACAGTGGGAGCCTGTCTGGCTTCCTCATGCTGAGGATGGATGGCGCCAGGACATCAGACAGGCTGAGGAGCAGAGCCGTTAGGAGTCGAGGCCCTGAGAGTCCAACCCAAGCGCCACAGCAGCAGCAGTGGCACATAGCTCCGCACTGCTGCGAGGCACCGCCACCCTGGAGTCTGGCCAAGGTAGGGTGTAGCACAAAACCCACAAGGCCACGTGCAGTGGCAAAAGACCGGGACAACTTACATAAGCTCTCTGAACCTCAGTGTCACCATCCATGAAACAGGGCAGGGGGTGTGATCATGACAACATCTATTTCATTAAATGAACTAATATACATAACAGGCTTAGAACCGTGCCTGGCACAAAGTAAGCATGTGATAAATGCTAGTGTCTCTGATAGTTAGTAAAACGATTAAAGAATTCTTATTGCTTCATCTGTCGAGAGTTTTGCCCAGCCCTGAGGACCTTGGAGCTGCATAAGAAATGGTCACTGTTCTGGCTATGCGTGGGGCTCATGCCTGTAATGCTACCAATTTGGGAGGCCAAGGCAGGTGGATCACCTGAGCTTAGGAGTTAGAGACCAGCCTGGGCAACATGCTGAAATTCCATCCCTACTAAAATACAAAAAATTAGCCAGGCGTGGTGGTGTGTGCACCTGTAATCCCAGCTACTCAGGAGGCTGAAGTGGGAGAATCGCTTGAACCCAGGAGGTGGAGGTTGCAGTGAGCCGAGATCGCACCACTGCACTCCAGCCTGGGTGACAGAGAGAGACTCTGTCTAGAAGGAAGGAAGGAAGGGAGGGAGAGAGGGAGGGAGGGAAGGAAGGAGGGAGGAAGGGAAGGAAGGAAGAAAGAGAGAAAGAGAGAGAAGGGAGGAAGGCAGGAGGGAAGGAAGGAAGGAGAGAGAGAAAGAAAGGAAAGGAAGAAAGAAAAGAAGAAAAAGAAAGAAAGAAAGAAAGAAAAAGAAAGAAAGAAAGAAAGCAGGCAGGCAGGAAGGGAAGGAGGGAAGGAAGGAAGGAAGGAAGGAAGGAAATGTTCACTGCTCTTATAGGTCTCCTTCTTTCCTCATTTGCTCTTCTCAACACTGTGGATGAGATCAGTGATATTACCATTCTACAGCTTCAGCAACTGAGGCGCAGAGAAGGCCAGTGACTTGTCCACGGCCACACAGAAGGCATGCAGAGGAGACACAACTCAATGCCAGGCCTCCAGGTTCCCAGGTCAGTGCATCTTTCATGGTTCCAGGAAGCTCTCAGAAGAATGAAGCCTCAGGCCAGAGACACGATCCCAGAACCCAACTCAGTGCCACACTGGCCAAGGCCCCATTTCAGGCAGAGCTGATCTCCCGCCTTTTGCCACTTTCCAAGGGCCCATTTCAAACAGTCAGGCCCAAGGCTAGCTCCAGAGCTACAGCTCATCTGGATTGGGGGCGGGGGTGGGGAGTACGTTTTATGGAGAAGACTGAGGCCCAGAGGAGGAAGGGGCTCCTCCAGAACACAGGACTTCCTCCATTGAATGGGTGCCATGGTGGTGAGGGGAGCATGGTGAGTGTGGCCTTGGCCCCTGGCTATATGACCAGAAATGTCCTGGCCGTATTTCTTTCCTTCCCAGCTAACAGAGAGGTGCCCACTATGGCCTGGCAGCCTTTCTAGGGAAGGGACAGAATGGCTGGGCAAGGAGGAAACCAACAGGAACAGGCGATTCTGTGACCGTGCATTTGTGTGTGCTTTTGAGCACGTGCAAGGAGTGTGTGTGTGTGTACCTGCATGAGTGTTTGCATTGCATACATACTCTCTCCCTGAGAGGTTATGGGTTTGTCTTCTGCTTAGACACGCTGAACTTGCCCTTTTTATAGAGAACTTCCCGAGGGAATGGGGGTAACTAAAAGGAGACCAGGATGAACAATCTCATTTCAAAGGGTTGGCCAAGTGTACACCCTGCCTTGATTGTTAACAAACATCCTGCTGGGGGTTGAGGGGAGCACATGATGCTGATACAGATGGCACTGAGGGAAGCATTTGGCCAGAGGGCATTCCAGAAACTGCTGTCATCTTTCCTAACCCACTAGGTGATCTGGGACAAGTCTCCTTCCATCCCTGGGGCTCAGGGTTCCATACTATAAAATGAGTTAATCCAATTTTGACAGGCATGTTGTTTAGATCAAATGAGATGGAATTGATTGTTGAATGAAGTAAAAGCCAGTGGGCACATGAGATGTAACAGAACACTCAGGTGAGTATTCTCTCAGCACGCAGAGAGGCAGCAGAGGGGCAGAAGGGCCCAGAACCAGCAGTCAAAAGCCCTAGGTGCCAGCCCCGACCTGTTATTCACCAACTGTGAGGATCTGGGTACATGCCTCCCCAGTCTAGGAGCTGCTTCCCTAGTAGCAAGGTGGGCAAGTGGACAGGCATCTCTGCCCTTCTGTTACCCTTCTGTCCTGGAGAGTGCGTTGCAGGATCCCCCAAGCACTGCTGCCCCTACCCAGCAATGCAGGCACAGAGCTGCTGGCTCAGGGTAGGACTGACTGCTCCACTGGGCCCACTGCCCAGGGTTCCAGCTGGTATGGCTGAGGGCAGAGGCCCAGCCTGATCTGTGACAGCCACCTGACCCCCGCCCCCACCCCACCTCACTCACCACTTTCCCCAAGCCCAAGCAAAAAACACTTTTGCTCAAAAGTCATAGGGCCTCTTTCCCCCAGGGATTCAATATCCTTTCCATAGGTAGACACAGGCACTACTGCCCCACCCCACCCCAACCAACAGGAGGAAGAGGAGAGTGATCCAAAAACAAGATCATGGTTTCTGAAATGTTTTGTTGCTGGCTAAAACTCAGAGAAGTTGAGCAAAATTCCTGGAGTCACACAGCAAGTAAGCTGTAGAGCATGCAAAAAATAAAACAAAACAAAACAAAACAAAAAAACACACACATTGCGAATTAGCCACATCTACCCTAACCCTTCTCTGAGCCCTGTGTCGGGTGGGAGAGAACTCACCACCTCCTTCCTAGAGCCCCTTCTCACTAAGAAAATAAGAAGCCTAGAAGCCCAAGCCAGTGCCAATCTTGTCTAAAGTGGAATTGTAAACGGTCCCGCCCCACCACGGGTAATTCTCGGGTTAAGCATTCTTCCTCTACCTGCTCAGGGGCACTGTCTGGTGAGGGCAGCCCTCACCAGCCCCAAACTAAAAAGTCCCCAACTCACCCCAGAACTAGGCTCTGAAGATGCTCCAGAGAAAATTCCCCAACTAGGCGCTCCCCTCAGCACGGTTGCTTGCTTCACCACAGGATGAAAGGAAGGGATCTCAGGGAAAGACTCCCACCAGCTCATTCCTAAGGCCACCCCTGAGGAGAGGGCACAGGCTTGTACCGCGGGTTCTTGAGGATGCCAGGGCAAGGGGTGCATAGCCCGTTAGCAACCTGAATGGGGCATCACTGCTGAGAGCTGGGGGCTGAAAAGGGGCTGACAAGCTCCCCCGGACTGCCCCGCCGCAGCGTTCCTGGCCTCACCACCACCAACAGGGAGCCAAGACCCCGACCATGCCAAATGCCTGGAGAAGGGTCGCCCCCTTTTTCCCGGGACCAAGACAGATTCCCATATTTCCCCTCTCCACTCCGCACCGCACCCAGGGGACTCCGGCAGGCAAATACTCGCTGCCATAAAAGTGAACTATGAAGGCTGAAGTCAGACGCGCAGACAGCTTTACCCCCGAGGCGGGGATTGAGGGCGGGCGTTGGGGGTGAGGTGCTCGGGCCAGAGACCTCCAGCATTTATCTCCACTTTGAAAACTATGATCCATACCAACGTTGTGGCAAAGTCACTGCCCCAGGCTGCCCACATCTGTCTGGGCCCCCCAGGGTCGGACTGGGCTGGGCAGCTTGCCCCTTAAACACATCTCTATCCCGGCCCGGCCACTCGCCCACCCATTCCGGCAGTGGTCCCCGGGCGCAGTGAGGGCTTGCGGCGGGGAGCTGGTACCTGCTTCCTGAGCGCCTCGAAAGCTGCGCTGATGGTGTGCACCCGCGTCCGCTCCCTGGCGTTTGCCAGGAGCCTCCGGGTCTGCTGCAGGGCTTTGATCTCCGAGGAGGCGGCAGTCGCTTCGCCCGGTCGTTTCCTAGGCGACGCGGAGGAATCCGGGTGGTTATTGTAAATTACGTGTGAAATTGACGAGTAGGAACTTTCCCCAGGGCGCGTGGGGGGCGCGGGGCGCACTGTGGACTCCGGGGGCGCGGGCGGCGCTGGGGGCGCGGACGGCGTGGGGCGCGCGGGTGGTGCGCACAGCAAGATGCGGGGACGCAGACCCGGCTCTCGGAAAGGCTGTGGCTCTGGGCCCCCAGGTGCCAGGCTCTGGGGCACAGGAGGCGGCGGCGGCGGCGTCGTGGGGAGTCCTGGCCCCACTGCGCCCAGAGCGAAGCTGCGTTTCCGCGCGTCAGAGACCTCAGGCGCCCGGGAGCCCCCGCGCTCCCCGGCTGTGTCCGCGCCCCCTCTTGGAGGAACGGCCGGCGCCACTGGGGCTGGCACCGGCACCGGGACCGGGACCGGGACCGGCTGCAGCCTGTGGGTCCTGTCCCGCAGCCCGTTGGTGGCGACGGCGCGGGGCTCGGGCGCTTCCAAGTCCAATCGGAAAGTTTTATAGCCGTTCGCGCGCCGCGCCGGCTCCTTGCCTTTCCGCTTGAGCTTCTTGAGGCCGTTCAGCTCCTTCACGCATACGGTCTTCCACGGCCCGTCCTCGAGGACCGGGATATGCTTCATGGCGCGGGCGGCGCGCGAGGCAGGGGCGGGGGGCTGCCCGGGCCGCCGCCGCGCTCAGCGCCGAGGAGTCTCTGGCTCTCCCCCTTCGCCCGCCTCCCCCTCCCGCTCTCCCTTTCTCCCCCTCGCCCGGGGCAGCTGCGCGGCCGGCTCCGCGAAGCCGCCGGGTTGTCCGTTCCCGGAGCGCTCAGAGTGTCATCTGAAGTCGCTGCCGCCTTGCCAGCATTTCTGGAGAACGCCCGCTGCGCTCCATCTGTGTTTGTTTAGCCTCAGTTTACACAGAAGCCCAGTTCGCGAGATCAGTCAGCGCCGCCGCCCGGAGAGGAGGCAGCTCCCGCCGCCACCGCCTCCCCAGCCCCGGCCGCCCGAGCCGCGAGCGCCTTTAAAGAAACAGGAAGCATTTTTCAAAACAGCTGGGCCGCCGGCCGCCTCCTTTGTCCGCGTGCTCCCTGCCTCCCCCCACCCCCATCCCCTCGGCCCAGAACCTGCCTCCTCCGGCTCTCCCTCCCCGCCCCTACTCAAGTCTGGGGCACTTCTGGGTTCCCAGAGGACCATCCGCTCCTGCACAGCCGCCCCGAGCACGTGATTTAGGGGCCCCTTGGCCTTTCCCCAAATCACAGCAGGGCCTTCTCTCCCCGGCCTCGTCGGCCTTTCGGTGACACAGCTCCAACCTGGCCCACCCGGTACCTCCCCGCCGGTCCCTCTGCCCCAATTCGCCAAGCAACAGAAAACTGGGGGAGCGGGGACTTCTGCGGGGTCCGATGGGGAAGGGGGAACTCCAGAGTTGCCCGACCCTCACCCGCGCGGCAGCCCAGTCCACTCTCACTTGCTGGAGCGGGAAAGCAAAAGGAGCAGAGGACTTAAGGCAGGGAAACTGAATCTCTGAAAGCTCCAAAGTCACACAGCAAGTCACAGAGGCAGAGGAGGGTGGAAGCTTCGGATTTAGGCAGACCTAACGTCTGTGAGCCTCTGCAGTCACCTCACACCAGGCGCCCTGCTAAGCCCGGATTTACTCATCTATGAAATTAGAAATTCGGAAAACATCAACGTCTAAGTCACAGCATTGCTCTGAGGAAGGTAAAGCACCAGGCACATAGGAAGGGGTCGTCAAATGGAAGCTGTGGTTGTTACTATTATTATTTATCGAGGCAAAATAGCTCCTTGAGGCAGACTTCCTGGCCTCAAACCGCAGCTCTGCCACTCACTGTGTGACATTGGGAAGGTCACTTAACCTCTCTGTGCCTCCCTTTCCTCACCTGTAAAATGTGGGTCATAATCATACCTTCCCCCCCGCTAGGCAGCTGTGAAGAGCATGTATGCACAGGGTACTCAGAGCAGTGCCTGGCACCAGGCGACAGCTTGGCAGAAGCCCACGTTTATTGGCAAGGGGCAGAGATCTACCCCCCAGACCCTCAGTCCTCTGTGCCACTCCACTGAAGATTCTGGAAAGAAGGGATCCAACTGGTAGCCCCTTCACACGTCCTCACTAGAGGACCACCTCCTAGCTGCTTCCTTCTGAGGCTCAGAACAGGGCTTCACTCTTTGCTGGTCCTTTTTCTGTGGCTGTTGCTTCTTAAGGAAGCTGGGCACTAAAAGCCAGCAAGGTGGTTTGGGAGAAGATGGACCCTTGACCCTGGCCTTGAACTCTGATGAAAACACAAGGGCTCACACTGGAGTGCCTCTCTCCTCCAAGAGAGAATGTGCAGGGGTGGAGGAGGCAGATGGCAGGGTGGCTTGAAGCATGTGAGGTGCTGGGAGGTGGGATGGGGGTCTGGGCAAAGCTTCAGGGGCTGGAACATGGAGCTGGGCCGGGAGCCCTGGTTGGGCCTTGGCTTTTCAACTCTGGAGCCCCATGGCTATGAGCAAGACATTTCCTTCCACCGGGGCTCTTCTTTTCTGTCTTTGAGGATGTTTCTGTCCAGCCAACTTCTCAGGGTAGCTGAGAAAGGACAAAGAGATCATGAATGTCAAAGGACTTTGACATAAGGATTCAAACATAGACACACACACACAGACACACACTAAGGCACATGGTTTTCTGACTATAGTAAATGCAAAATCTCATTTTCCCACCAAGGTGGGTGCCAGCATCATAAAGCATGTGTTCCCAGAGACCCCCTTCCCAGGACACCTGTGTTTTCCTGCACCTTATCTCTGTCCTGGAGACCAAGGGTGTGCCCCCAGAGAGAAGCCCTCATTCTCCTGTCATTTCCCTGCTCAACCTCGAACCCTAAAGTCCTGGCCTTTCCTCCCAGGTCTCCACTTTGCAAAGCACACTCTTCCTCACCCTTTGATGACCGGCTCCGGCCCTGCTCCTCCTGTGAACCTTCCCTGCTTACCACAGCCTCCAGCTGTTCTTGCTGGCCTCTGCACATGCTTGCTCATTAAGTCCTGCTGCAACTTAACCTGCGCTGCAGCCCTTTTGGAACTCCTGGGCTTGTGCATTCCTCAAAGGCACACTCTTGTCTTCCTCCCTGTCTCTAAAGCCTGGTGCTCAGGAAGCCTCTGATAAGGACTAACAGCCCTTGTGCCCTTTACAGTCCTGTCTGCAGAGTCAATCCTCTTGTGCATCCAGCTAGTCAGTGGCAGAGACGGAGGAAAAACGATGCCCCTTCTACAGAGCTGCTCAGGCACTCTCTGAGCTTCAGTATCTTCCTCTGTAAAATGGGGTGAATGACATCGTGCCTCACAGGGCTGTGAAGACTCACAGGCTGCATGTGCAGCATTTGGCATGATGCCTAGAGTCTAGGGAATGGTGACCTGGGGCAT
This sequence comes from Sapajus apella, assembly GCF_009761245.1. NCBI lineage: Eukaryota > Metazoa > Chordata > Mammalia > Primates > Cebidae > Sapajus > Sapajus apella. The sequence continues at coordinate 11,250,012 of NW_022436992.1, read as the reverse complement.
CCTGGGTTAGCCAGCTGCCCAGGCCCCCTTGCATCCCAGACTTGGGTGTAGTTGAAGACTGGGGTGCCCATGGCCAGTTAGGGGATGTGAGAATTCTCTAGCAGGATTGAATTTTGTCCATAAAGAGGCCAAGCTGTGTCTGGGAAAATCACATCTTGGTTGAATACCAAGGGATCCACTCGTACTGACCCTGAGCCCTGTGCCAATTTCCCCCAAATAGAGGAGAAGATCACTGAGATCCCATGGGGCAGAAGGAGGGGAAGGGATTGGATAGGAATGACCAGCCACGCAGGGTGGAGGTAGAGCCGGGCTGCAAGCCAGACTACAGGCCAGACAGGCTCCTTCCCCTCACCATGCTGCCTCTCCGCTGGCCAAATGCCAGGGCCCCGGATTTGGAAAAAGGCAAGTCCAGAGGGACCTTCACCAGCTGTGTGACCTTAGGCAGCTCCCTGACCTCTCTGAGCCTCTGTTTACTATCTGGGCATCATCTTATGAGTCTTGATATGAAATGGTATGTGCCGGAACAGGTAGCAAATTGTAAAGAGGCCAATTGACATGGAGTCCCCGCCATTGCCATTGTCAGTCTGCCAGGTTACAGACCTTCCAGGTCCAGGCTGGCTGTCCACACCTCACCAGCGGAAGGGTCAAACCTGTCTCCCTTCCAAGGGCTCTCACTTCTGCCTTCCTCAGCCTTGCTGAGAACTGGGGCAGCGACCAGCTGGGCAGCGCCCCCTGGTGGTATCATACTCAGGACTGCACAGAACACTGCGGTCTCTCCATGAGGCACTTCTTGCCCATTGTGGTGGCCCTGTAATGACAGAAATGTGGATTTCACGAATTCATAGACTTTCCAGGATAAAAAGGCTCCCAAGGCTCCAGGTGGCTGTCCCAGCCTTCGGATGGGACAATGCAGACAACACTCTATGCCCTTCATTAAAAACATCTCCCACTGAATTAACCATTTGAGGTGACCCTGGGAGGGAGTGATGTTGTCACTGGAAGATTCCATACCCCCTTGGGTGGCTGGCCCAGGGAAAAGGAGTAAAGATAAAAAGGGAAGGAAAGGCAAGAGCTTAGGGGTCAGGCTACTGGGAGCAGTTGCTAGAAAGCCATGCAATCATAATTCTTTAATACAGCCATGGAAGGAGCGCATACAAACTCTATCTCACTAATCCTTATTATCATCCAGGGAAGTAAACCCACTCTACAGATAAGAAGACTGAGGCTCCTAGTGGGGGAAGGGGAAACCTTGCCAACAGAAAGAACAGTAGTAGGATTTTAACCCAAGCCAACTGACTCCAAAACCCACGCTCTGAACCACTGTGTCTGCTGCCACCTGAGAGCTCGGTGACTAGCATCTGGGAGGTGATAACTGGCCCACCTATGGGGCTGGTCTGTGTCAGCCAGTTCTCCTTGCTGTGCTGCCAGCCTGGTGGGCTTCTTGCTGTCCACCTCTCAGCTGGAGCCACTGGCCTCCCTTGGTCCAGCACAATACCCTTCTAGCTCCTTTTAGTCAGGGTGAGATGGCAAGGGCATCCAGAGCCCAGATCTTGGTATCCAGGCACTGGGGCCCTCCCTCATTGCCAGTGAAAGCTGCCCAGCAATTCCTTGGTGCACACACCACGAAAGTGAGGACAGGACAGCTCTGCAGAGTGGCGGCCAGTGATTAGCATCTTCTTGGCTGGATGGGATGGAACCTCGGATGCTTGCTACATGAAGCCTCTGCATTCCTGAATCTGGAGTCCCTATTTATGGCTGTTCAGATTGTTCCAAAGTAGGTGTGGCACCCATTAGAGAAAGAGAGGAAGAGTAGAAGTTAGGCTGCCAGGAGGAAACTCTCCTGGTGGAAACAGACACAGTATGAATGGTGCCCCCTGGAGTGGTACTCACAGCAGCACCAGAAAGGGCCACACAGGGGAGTAAGAAGAACCCAGAGCTCCTCCTCACCTCCTATTCACAGTGCTGGCATTGCCACCATTAACCAGCGGGACATGGGATCCAGAGGACAGTGAAGAGACATCCAGGCAGGAAACTCTTCCAGACTCTTCTGCAATCTTCTTTCTACCTTTCTCTATTCAAGTGGCCATCCCAATTATAGAAAACTGAGTCTTTGGGACTGGGCAGATGCCAGATAAGGGCACTTCCTCCCCGAGACCTGCTGTGTGCACCATCTCAGCACATACTCTGTGCACCTTCTTAGCACATGCACAGAGGGCAGTGCCCGAGGGGCGGGGCTCGGTCCTGACTCTTGGTCAGAGTGGAAGGGGAGAGTGGGGAGGGGAAAGGCCAGGAGGGTGGTCAACAAACAACAGGAGAAGCCTGGCATGAAAACTCTCCACACCATTGGCCAGGCATTCTGCTAAAACAGGACATGTCATGTCATTTCTCTGCTTAAAACCTCCCCTTGAATTTTTTTTCTTGGATGTGTTGGGGGCTGCTATGGATGCCTCCCTCCCTGCCTGCATGGAGAGGTGGCATCTGTCCCTCCATTGCCGTGAACCTGGGCTAGCTGTGGGTGCTCCGGCTAATGCAGCAGTGGCGCTGTGCTTCACCAAGACGGGCTGTTTCAGCTTCCTGCCAGTTGGAAGCCCTTAGTTGCTAAGTGAGAAGTCCAGGTGGATTCTGCTGGAGAGAGAGGCCACACAGAAAGCAACACAGTGCCAGACATATGAGTAAAGAAGACACTCAGTGGAGCCTTATGGTGCCTCCAGCCCCAGTCTCTAGCTGGCTGCATCCCCATGGGAGAACCCACTCAAGAACCACCCGGCTGAGCCCAGTCAACTCACAGAACCATGAGAAACAATATTAAATGGTTGTGTTAAACCACTACAGTTTGGGGATGTTTCTTACAAAGAAATTAAGAACTAGAACATTCGAGTAGGAGCAAAAGTTGACATCTGGTTTCCTATTTCCTCTCAGACCTCATCTCCTACCCTAGTCCATGCACTCTGCTCTCGACACACAGGGCTCCCTGCCACTCCTTGAATCTACCCAGCAGGCTCCCACCTCAGGGCCTTTGCACTGGCTGTTTACTGTGCCTGGAATTCCCTTAGCTCAGGTAGCCTCAGGATTCACTCCCTCACCCCTTTCCGGTATTCCTATGTCACCTTCTCAGTGAGGCTGTTCCTGACCACCCTCTGTGAAGTTTGTACCCTTCCCCTTCAGTATTTTCTACCTCTGCCTTGCTTTATTTTTCAATGGCACGTACCATTATCTGCTATACTATAGATATCATTGGTTGCTTGGTTTCTGTCTCTCTCACACACTAGAATGTCAGTTCCACAAGGACAGGGATTTTTGCCTGCCTTATTTATACTATTTCCCAGCCACCAGAACAATCCCCGGGACACAGTAGACACCCAATCAGTACTCGCCAAGTGAATGAAGGCCCATGCTTCTGTTTGGACCAGGACCTGCTCAGCCATTCAGTCAGCTGCTTTGACCAGAAAAAAACAGTGGATCCAGAGATAGAGTTGGTCATGTCAAAGGCACAGCTGCCCTGACCACCAAGAACTAGTTGTTGTCTTGAATCCACTCTCTTTTCTCAGGCACTGGGTTCCCCCACCTGATCAATTGATTTGGGGAGCAATGGATTCAGGTCAACAGTCATTCTTACATTGGACAAATCTTGAGCTGAGCCAGGCACAGTGATGGGGCTGATTGAAAGATAAGTTTGGTGTTTCCTGAATCTGAATGTAGCAAAAAAAGAAAAGAAAGATAAGTTTGGTGGCCAGGCATGGTGGCTTACTCCTGTAATCCCAGGCTGAGGTGGGTGGATCACTTGAGGCCAGGAGTTCGAGACCAGCCTGGCCAACGTGGTGAAACCACATCTCTACCAAAAATACAAAAAAATTAGCCAGGTGTGGTGGCACATGCCTATAATCCCAGCTCCTTGGAAGTCTGAGGCAGGAGAATCACTTGAACCTGGGAGGCAGAGGTTGCAATGAGCCGAGATTGCATCATTGCACTCCAGCCTGGGCAACAGAATGAGATTCTGTCTCAAAAAAGAAAAAAGAAAGAAAAAGAAAAGAAAAAGAAGTTTGGTGAGGTTTCTACCATCAAGAGCTCACATCCTGCAAAGAGACCATCTCCATCCCTTCCTTTATTCACATAAAATCCTTCCTTATCCTCTGTAAAGCACCTGCTAAGGCTGGGGTTAGGTGGCAGGGAATAGAGGAAAATCCCTACCCTGTGGAGCTGACATTCTAGTAAGAGGAGACACAGTGCTCACCTTAAGGAGCTCCAAGTGCAGGAGGAAAGATAATCCAAGTCTGAACCAGTACAAAGTGGTAGACACTAAGGAAAACGCTGTGGGAATTTGGAGTGTAACCAAACAGCTCTGGGGGACTTCCTGAAAGAAGAGGCATTTGAACCAGGCTGGAAAGATGGTGGGATTTGGCCAGGCAGACCACCTCCCTGAGAAATGCCTATGGCATTCTTCTTCTCCTCCTCCAAACCTTTGCCATTATGTCACTTGGTCCCTGAGGCCTCCCCTCACCACCGGTTTCCAGCTGGAGCCACCAGTCATTTCACCTTACGACATGCTCTATGCTTTACTTGTGCCTCATGTTTATTCTATGTCTCCACTTGAAGGAGACAGGAAGGGGCAGGTAGGAGCAATACTTGGGTGTGGGCAGAGCCCAGTGAGGTTCCCACTGGCAGGTCACATGGTGCCGTCCTGACCATCAAGGGTCTGCTAGGGAAGATTTCAGCCTCAAGGAGCCCTGCCTAAGGAAGAAGCATGGTCGGCCTCCAGAGGATAAGCACGCTGCCCTGGAGCAGATACGTCTCCAGGCTCTTGGCTTCCTCTGCCTGGCATCTGACTTGGCCCTGCCCTCTCTTGTTCTTCTTCCCTCTCCCTGACATCCTCCTGCCCCCCAGATTTCTCAGGCTAAAGCTCTGATGGATGCAGGAAGAAGGCTAGGGTCCCCTGCTGGTGCTCTGCTCCTCTCCTGTGCCCTATGAGATTCTCTTTCTGCAAAACAAGATTAGTCATCATATCAACCGGTTTAATATGAATTTTGATTGCCTTTGTAGTTTTCCTTGTATTTATTTATTAATTTGTTTTGGGTTTATAGTTATATAAGAATTAAAAGCATAAAGCACAAGAGCATAATTCAGATCTTAGGGTTCTGGGACAGTGTGTTTCCTTTTGGGACAAAGGCATATGTTACTCAAGTTCAAGAAGCTCTGAGCTGGAAACTATCTGAGTTTTCTGCAGCTCTGACTTGCTGGTCTGGAAGTAGAGAGATGCATACTATCCCAGAACCAGCTTGGCACCCTTTGGCATCTGCCTCCCCTCTCCCCTACCCACCCGACCCCACCCCACAAGCCTCAGCTTCATCCATAAATGGAGAAAAGTGACGGGGAGGTAGAACCCACAGATCTCAAGTTCTTCCCATCCCTAGTGTCTTAGGATTTGTCTTAAGCCTCCTCAAAACCAGAGCACAGCAGTGGGGAAAAGTGAAACATTCACCCGTGAGAAAGCAGGCCCCCCTGCATGCCTAACATCCATGGCAGGCAAGAAAAGCTATTTCCCAGGGCCTCGATGATCCCAACGAACACCATCAAGGGACCGGCCAGGAGGGCAGGCGGTGAGTGAGCTGCTTGCTAGGACTCTGCTCATCAAGACCTAGTCGTCAACAGCCTAACGAGACTTGGCTTGAGCCAGCGATCTCCTGGTAGCTATGAGCAATCCTCGCAGATGCACTTTGCGGCTAGATGTGAAGTTACAGTGTGCTGACTTCTTCATCTTCTTCTTCTTTAAGGAAAACATCTTTCAATTCCCCAAGGAGCACATTCCTTCACTGTGAAGTCTTCCCTCTGCGTTTCCCCATTCCCTCAGAAAAGAAAGGAAGCAAAAGGAGCCTTGGCTGCTACTTCTGTGTAGGCTCCTCAAACAACGACAACAAAAAACTATTTTTGCAGCTCTCTGAAAAAGTCCCCACTGATGACAGCAGCCAGAGAACATGAGGGGGCAGAACAGAGCTGATGCAATGCACATTTATCAGCAGTGCGGAAAATTAATAAGGCAGCAGCTCGAGGGCAGCCCCACAGACCTGGACGCCCCAGGGACAGCTGTAGACCTGGTGGTCCCCAGGCTGAGTCCTCAAGATGCCTGATCAGCTGCAATTCTAGATCAGCACAGCTGGAGGGAGGCTTGGAGATCATCTAGTTCTGAGGACAAATGCTTTTTATCACGCATGCCAAATCTAATTGATTGGTAGAGACTGCCTGAAGCCCTGTGTTGAAAAGGATCCTGAGGCTCCATCTGGGTCCCTTTGGGAATGAGTGCTGTAACTGATTAGCAATGTCTGCCACGGATGAAAGAAGAGGAGTGGCAGGATTCACACCAGGTGTTCGCCACTCCTGGTCTAGTTCAATCCTGTCTTTTTTTTTTTTTTTTTTTTTTTAATGGGAGAGACCGAGTCCTGATGCCCTTTGTTGGTAGGGTTTTTCCCAGTCTTCTCAGGAATCTGACTACTGTTGGTCAGTGGCAGGTAGCCTGAATGTCTCTGAGGACTGAAGATGTCGGATCCAAAGACTGTCTTCAAAAAGCCAAAACAACTGGTTTTACTTAATGCCATAAACTGCCTGTTTCCTGGAAATAATTAGTAAAATTAGTTGTCTCGTGGAATTGACTAGTCAGTTCAACCCATGTAGGTGATGTATCAGACCCAGGTAAGCCCCAAGCCAGTGTCTACCTAACATTAGTGGTCAGCTTGGCCAAAAAGAGTTCATGGGGGAGGCTAACAAACTGTCCGGGCTCAGGACAATAGAACTCCCAAGTGGTCAACAAAGTTGTTCTAATCAGATGGATCACTGTCCGTCTGATTACTACCAGACAAGCTTGAGCCAAGCTGTTCTAACCATCCTGGCCAGGACTCCACCTCCCTCACCCTCATCTCCTCCTGCCCTTCCAGCCTGGCTCCTTTCCTTTTCCTTCTTGAACCCATGACAGACCCTGTTTCCTCTGGCAGAGAATCCTTCTGCGGTGAGCTGAACACCTCGAGAAAGCCTTCCTGACTGGCTCCCAACACTGTAGATAGTTCCACTGCTTCTCCTTCCCTCTGTGACAGCTCAAAGACCATCCAGGCCACTCCTTATTTTAAAACTGAGGAAACTGAGGCTTGAGAATGGAAATGGCTCACTTGACATCACACAGGAGGTAGACTGTTGACTTTAACCCAATACCCCCCAACTCAATGGGCTCAGGTCCCCTGATTCCAACTCCGGGGTTGTGGTGGCTGCCCGGGGAAAATCCATTCTGTCTGGTTCACCGGGTTTCACGCATGACTCAGAGCAACACAGATAACTTATGAGGACCCCCAGAAATGGACAGACCTTTGCTCTGGGGTGGCAAAGATCTTGGCATGTGATGGGGTATGCTGGGGAGTGTGAGGGGGGACGTGGGTCATTGGTAAAGGGGGGTGGGCTGCAGGAGAGGACTGACTGGGTATGAACCCTGGTGGGACTGCCAAGGGGCCCAGACGCTACCTCCTGGGAACAAGGAAACAAGGCAGTTTATCTCTCTGGTATCTGAGCACTCGTCACACTGCCCCCTGGAAGTCTACCCGGCGTCTTAGGTCCTCAACATCTCCCACCTTGAATTCAACAATTCTCTCTTGGGTGGGGCAGGGGAAAACAAACCCTTCCTCAAGGAACTCAGCTAAGTGAAAAGTAGCCCTCAGCGGTGGTGGACGGAGCCCAGGCTTTGGACAGGGATAGCCCTGAGTTGACCCCTGGCTCACCACTTACAAGCTAGGGGCTTGGCTCAGTTCCTCGATCTCACTGGGGCTCAGTTTCCTTGTCTGCAAAGCCAGGATGGAAAGATTACTGGCCCCCATAGGGTTGTTGTGAGGATTAAAGGAGACTATCAGTGTAAAGGGCTGAGCACAGGGCTTGGCATGTGGGAGCTAATAACTGCACCTTGAACGTCTCTCCTCTCCTCTCAGTGCAGTACTGTACATGATTCAGGGATCTGACCCTACCACACCTCCTTCAGGAGGCCTTCCCTGAATACACCCAGCCCAGGGGAACACACTCAGCCCTGGGGAACTTCCAGGCTCACCTGCCTGTATTCTATACTGAACGCCTTGTTTCTCCAAAGAACCCACAGATCACTGGGGCTGATGTGGTTTCAGCCTTCCTCACTCCTGCAAACTCCCAGCTCAGAGCTGAAGACATAGCATGTGCTGAATAACATGGCTGCACACACTCCTGGCACCCTCCCCCCGACCCGGCCCACCTTATTCCCCCAGTTCCCCTGATTTTCCAACTCCCTGTCTCATTTGTTCCTAATGCTTCTGTCTCCACATCTCCAGAGCTCTGTTTGCATAAGGGAAAAATATCTACACACACACACACACACACACACACACACACACACACACACACAGCCCAGAAAGCATCCAGTTGCTCCCGGGCTGGCTGCCAGCGACTGAGTGACCTGCAGCTTCCTCCCCAAATCACATTCCACTGGCACAGATCTTGCCCCGCCTGACGCCAGCCTCCGAACTCACCCCCAGAGCAAACATTTCCAGTTGGCAGCTCGGCCTTGTTTTTCTGAGGCCCTGATTCGGGCTCCCTTGTAGAAAATAGAAAACAAAATGCATGGGACCAAAAATGAGCTAAAATAAATTTTAAAAGGATGGGGGTCTGGGGGAAGGCATTTGCTCCAAGTCCCATGGAAAAATATAAGCTCCAGGGCGTGCAAAGAGCATTTAAGAAGCAAGCGCACATGCTCACCACCCCCCGTCCTGCTGGTTTTGAGGCTGTGATCAATTCATTCAGGCCACTGCCTCTCGCTAAAAGACTTACTCTGTTCTCATTCACAGCTGCGAGGGGAGGACCCGGAGAAGGGTGGCGGGAGCCCACAGATCTGAAAGGGGAGGGTGGTCGGGGTTACAGGACTGTTGTTTGTTCCAAAGGGGAAATTAGAAGAAGAAAAATAAACATGGCCAGCCAAATTTTAACCCCAGTGCACGAGGCGTCCAGGGATGGACAGAGTACGTGTGTGCGTGTGCTGGCGTGTGCACATGCTTGTGGGCGCCGCCGTGTTTGCCTTCTCCAAATAAGAGCTGCTCAGTGGAAAGATGTCATAACCCAGGCTCAGGCGGCGGGGGGACGGGCCAGCCAGGGAGGGCCGAGGCTGGCGCCCAGGCCTGCCCATGGGGTCAGGCAAAGGCCGGGTGTCAGAACAGGGGAGCTTTGAGTCAAGGGCCAGGCGTGTGACTCCGAAGGTCAGCCCCCAGCTGGGGCTCAGTCTATGGGGAAGAGAAGGCCTGAGAAGCATTGCTAAGAAAGGATGAGCTCAGGGGATGTGGGGCTCATCTCAGCAGGGAAGGGTCAAGATGTGGGGAGGGAGGCCCCAGGGGAGGTCCATGGAGGTGGAAGGGACTAGGTGAGGTCGCAGGGTGGGGAGGAGGACAGAGTGAGGACAGATAGCCACCCATCTGGCTGGGTCTCAGAGCTGAGGAGCAGGGCTGCAAAGAACCTCCTACTCAGTACCAAAAGTGCTAGGAGGTGGCACAGGGAAGGAGAGAGGGATCCCAGGACTGAGAGCGTTTGGGAACTGGGCTGACATGTAGGGTCCTCAGCCCAGCAGAGTCCCAGAAGTGTTGTCAAGCATCAGGCCAGGAGTGAGTAGACAGTCACACAAGAAGCTGGGCAGGTCCAGCAGTGTGGGAAGCTGTGAGACAGGGTGAGAGCAGGCAGCTCAGAGCTGGCACCAGGACCCGTGTGGCTGGGTTGCTTCTCCATGGTGCCAGCTTCTCCATACAGAGAAGAGCCTGGCACCTTTAAGGGATCTGGTGGTACCAAAGAGATCCCACAGTGAGGGCCTGATGGTGTCGCAGTGGCTGTAGTGCTCAGCTGGATTGTCAAGGGCTCTGGAGCTGGAAGGTACGCAGCCCAAGAGAGAGATCCAGTGTCCCCCAGAGGCCGATGGCAGGACCACTGTGTCCTAATCACCTGGGAGATGTAATAATATGTACCTTTCTGCCGTCATCTTACCTGCTGGATCAGAACCCATGTGACTGGGCTACTGAGGAGCTGAACTTTAGATGGCCAGCCATGGGATTCTCCTGCACATTCAAGTTGAAGAATCCCTGCCCCGAGCTGATGTTGCCAAATCCTTTGACCTTCCTTGCTCCTCTTCTACTATCTATCTAGATCCCGGGAACCACAGAACTTTCCACTTTTCCTTTATCACAACCTTCAAGGAGAATAGCCATACACCTTTCCCAAGGGTATTTTGACTGATTCAGAACCTTTGTAAACCCAAACAAATGAGTCTCTGGCTGGGCGCAGCAGCTCACGCCTGTAATCCCAGCACTTTGGGAGACCAAGGTGGGTAGATCATAAGATCAGAAGAGCAGTCTGGCCAACATGGCGAAACCCCGTCCCTACTAAAAATACAAAAATTAGCCAGGTGTGATGGCACGTGCCTGTAGTCCCAGCTACTCAGGAGGCGGAGGCAGGGGAATTGCTTGAACCTGGGAGGCGGAGGTTGCAGTAAGCCGAGATTGCACCACTGCACTCCAGCCTGGTGACAGAGCAAGACTTTGTCTCAAAAAAAAAAAAAAAAAAGAGTCTCTAATTGTGGAAATTCAGGCCTAGAGAAAGCAAGAAACAGAATCTTAGGGAGAACATGGGGTGCCTTCCAACTGACTCTCAAATTCACTGTATCTGGGAGGCCCCAAAGGTGGTTTTTTCAAAAGCATGTTTCCTTAATTTGTCAGTTCTCAGACTGGTGACTTGGTTCTTTTTTACTATCATTTTGAATTCTTGGATTTTTACAATGTTTGATGTGTTTCAGTTCCTTGCAGGATTTTTGTATGTTTGTTTACTTTTATTTTGTTTTTGGATGCACAAATAATCCCATTGTATCCAGTGGGAGCGCCTTCAAGTTGGCACCTGCGTCCTTCTGACATGCCCCTTGTGTTTCATCGCTTTCTTGCTTTCTGGATCAGGATGTTCTGGGCTCATCTTGTATATTTGTTGCTCCCTACCTAGAAACAGGCAATTCTCCAAGAAGCCTTGGTTCCCTTCAGTGAGAAAAGATACTTAGAGACCACAGTTTAGGCACTATATGTGCTCAACCAGAGACAGCTGATTTTCTTTTTGTTTCTCAATCTTCTCGAATAACTTGAGTCTGGGCCCAAGCGCATCTGAAGGACACCATGCTCTGCCCCATTAAGTGTGTTTCTCCTGGATCCCAGGCTGTCTCTTCCTTGGAGGTAAGCTCTGCCCACCTGGAGCAGCCTTATTCCTTTTCCTTCCCTCCCCAGAGATTAACCTCCATCTCCAGGGCTGGCCCCAAAACCTGCCCTACCATCTCTCTTGGGTGTATACTGGCATGTGAGGTGCACCAAGACAGTTGCTTACCTCTCTATGCCATAGGTTCTTCATCTCCAAGGTGAGGTTTTAAGGATGTTATTATATTTTTCTTCTTTTAGAGTTAGGGTCTCATTCTGTCACTGAGGCTGTAGTGCAGTGGCACAATCACAGCTCACTGCAACCTCCAACTCGTGAGCTCAAGTGATCCTCACACCACAGCCTCCTAAGTAGCTGAGACTACAGGTGCACACCACCATGCCTGGCTGGTTTTAATTTTTTTAGAGATAAGGGTCTTGCTATGTTGCCCAAGCTGGTCTCAAACTCCTGGTCTTAAGTGAGCCTCCTACCTCTGCATCCCAAAGTGCTAGGATTATAGGTGTAAGCCACTGCACCCAGCCAGAAGTATTTTAAATAATTCAAAGTTCTTAGCACAGTGCTTAGCAAATAGTGAGCACTAGAATACCACATAGATTTGTATATTCATAGTGTCTGCCAGGGGAACCTATAAGGTCCTTATGTGTACAAATAGAATTTCTGGCAGTCTGCTCCAATATTCCCCAGTAAGAGGGTCTGTAGATCCTCCCACCTTGCTGTAAAACAGAGACACAGAAGAATTTGTGCTGCATCAGACATTTTGAAGGAGGGAGCCCCGGGTTGGGAAAGGAGCATTCAAAAGAAGTAAGAAGTCTATGGAGGGATGTCGTAAGCTGCAAGAAATACACAAATGTGTGTGAAGGATGGTGGGCACTGCAAAGCACGTATGGGGTAAGAGGGACTTTGTGTGAGTATAAACCAGGATCACAGGATGGCAGGGCCTTGTGAAATTTTAGCCTGTGGGATCTGAGGCAGCTGTAGGGACCAGTTCCCCTCTCTGTGGCAATCAATATAGCTGGTCAAAGATACTCCTGTTTCTCCTCTTTCCACACAGACAGTAGCACTGCACGATTCTTCCGTCTTTAATATTAGGCACAGCTATGAGATTTGCTTTAGCCAATGAATTGTGTCACTCTAGATAGAAGCCTTAAGGGCCAATGTACAATTGGCCGAACGTCCTTTCCCTGTCTCTGCAACTGTGGAAACACACATCAGCCTCTATCGGCCTATGTTCCCAAGTTTTTATGGTGCACAGAGCCTTCCCTGCCGACCTGTGATGGACAGGTCATGTGTGGTCAAGAAGAAACTCTTGTTGGGCTTAGCCCCTGAGATTCGGGGTTGTTTCCACAGCAGAACCTAGCCTGCCCTGTCTGACTGCTCTCCATCTTGTTTTCAGCGGCTCATTCCCTCTCTCAGAGAGTCTGCTCTCTTCTGTGAATCTGCTCCTTCCTCCTCTCATTCTTTCCCCCAACTCTAGGAAAGCTCTTCTTTCCTTGTACCCATCACCGGCTCCGCATGTCCACTTCCTCATCACTTCCACTTGCCTGATATTTTTCTAGGGCCTATCTTTGCTTTGTGGCTTTACCTGTAACTGCCTCATTCTTCAGGATCTTTTAGTTCAGAGAGACAAAGAAAGACTCTGACTGCCCCAGCTCATCTCTTCACACCAAGCTACATATTGGTTGTTGCCCAGCTTCTAGACTGGCTCTCTGGGCTCCATCCCAATCCCTGGCCCAAATGGCTATGGAGGATGAGAACAAGCGAGGCGGTGCTATTACAAGATACAAAACAGAGCACCTGCCCCAGGAGGGGGATAGGGCACAGCCACATGGCAGGGACTATGAGTGGGCAGGTAGCAGGCCTAGGGAGTGGGTAAGAGAGAGGAATGGATGTTTGCGTTTAAGCACTAAATCAAGTTAACCTTTCATCTACAAGATACTAAACATCTGGCTGAAACAAGAGCACTTTGACAGAACATCTGGATATGCACTCTGCACAGTGGAGCAGCTGGATCCTTGGCAGCATCTGTGGGAGTGACTGATGTGGGGTCTCGTCCGTGTGTTTAACATCACATTTGTGCTTTCCTTTGCCTGTAACAGAAAACCAGACTCATACTGGTTTAAATTTTAAAAGGGAAATTTTTAGCTTGCTAGGCTGAAAAGTCCAGAGATGAGGTTGGCTTCAAGTAGGCGTTAATCTAACAGCTGGGCAATGTCAGCAAGGACCCAGTTTCTCTGTTTCCTGATATCAGTTTTATCTTCAAACTGGCTCCCCTTGGAGGTCCCCAAAAGGCTGCCAGAAGTCTGCACAGTTACACTTACCTTGCTAACATCAGAAAAGTGGGTTCATATTTGTCCCCATGTTGCCAGCAATAAAGTCTGACACCACCTACTCTGATTGGACAGGACTGGGCCACATGCCACACTGATCCAATCACTGTGACCAAAGGGTAATGGAATGTGCTGACTGGTGTGGTCACAGGCTCCGCCTTGGAACCAGAACCATGCAGTTCCGAAGCCAGTTTCTTCAGAACTCCATGAAAGCCAGGTGCGGTGACTCATGCTGTAATTCCAGCACTTTGGGAGGCAGGAGGATTGCTCCAGCCTAGGGGTTCAAAACCAGCCTGGGCAACATAGCAAAAAAAAAAAAAAAAAAAAGATGCTGCCTCTACAAAAAATAATGTAAAATAAATTAGCTGGGCATGGTGGCACACACCTGTAGTCCCAGCTACTCAGGAGACTGAGGTGGGAGGATTGCTTGAGCCCAGGAGGTCAAGGCTGCACTAAGCCGTAATTGCACCACTGCCCTCCAGGATGGGCAACAGAGCAAGACTCTGTCTCAAGAGGAGAGAGGGGGAAAAAAAGAAGTGCATGGATTCCCAGTACAAGCTGGAGAATGTTGGGAAGAGGGAAAAGGGGCATGGAGGTATATCTGCTGCTAGACACGGGGTTGGGGCGGGGTGAGGCAAGAGAGGAGCCTAGGGCATAGAATTCAAGAAGACATTCCCTCTCGGGGTCATGTGCGGACCCTGAACTGTCATAGCCCTGAGAGGGAGCATCTCCTTAAATGTTGTGCGCATTTAGACATGTCATTTGCCTCACCCTAGTGACAGTGTGATCCCTGGCTGCACAACAAATTACCCTAAAACTTCGTGGCTCCAAGCAGCAAACATTAATCATCTTACAGTTCTGTGGGAAGGACATGTGCAAGTGGTTTAGCTGGGGGTTCTGGCGTGGGGTGTCTCATGAGGTTGCAGTCAAGATGTCAGACAGTGCTGCAGTCATCAGAAGGCTTGCCTGGGGCTGGCAATCCACTTCCAAATGGCTCCTTCACGTGGCTGTTGGCTGGAACTAGGGCAACAGTTCCTCCTCATGTGGTCTTTTCATAGGACTGCTGGAGCTTCCTTATGGCATGGTGGCTGGCCTCCCTCACAGCAAGTGGTCCAAGAAAGGTCAGGATGAAATCTACCCTGCCTTTTAGGGCATTAGTCTTGAAATTCATACAGTCATTCTGCTACTTTTTATTCCTTAGAAATGAATCACTAGTCCAGCCCATACTCAAGAGGAGGGGAATTAGCTGCCACCTTTTGTAGGAAGGAATGTCTAAGAATTTGTGGACATATTTTTTTAATTTTTAAAAATTGTGTTTATTTTTTGTTTATAGAGACAGAGTCTTGTTCTGTTGCCCAAGCTGGAGTGCAGTGGTACGACCATAACTCACTGCAGCCTCAAACTCTGGGGCTCGAGTGATCCCCTCACCTCAGCCTCCCAAGTAGCGGGACCACAGGTGTACACCACCATGCCCAGCTATTTTTAAAATTTTTTTGTAGGGATGATGTCTTGTTGTGTTACCCAGGCTGGTCTCAAATTCCTGACCTCAAGTGATCCTCCTGCCTCAGCCTCCTAAAGTGTTGGGATTACAGGTATGAGTCACCACACCCTGTCTGTAGACAAATTTAAAGGCACTCCATGAGACAATGACAAGATAACTGGGTCACTAAAGATGACCTCAATTATGGCTTCCTTACTTCCCATTTTCTAAGACTGAGATAATACATATGCTTTATCTCATGTGCCAACTTTGTTTGATTGGTAATGACTGAGAGATTTGAGATTGATTGTTAATATGTGCCCTTGGCCAAACCAACACTCATTGCTGCCCATGATTTTGATAACAGAATTTGTCTTTGTTCGGGATCCAGCTGCAGTGAGCTCAGAGAAGGTGGCTTCCCAATGATGAATCAGGATTGTCCTAAATGATCCTTCCCATGGGAAGGGGCAATCTCATTTGCTCTTGCCAGCAATTGTGACACAGTTTGGCCACGATAAGGGGAATTCTGGTGGAGAGGTTCTGGAAAAGGTTTTCTTTGTAGATTAAATGACAGTGGGTGGGGGGAGAAAGGGAGAATGCTTCCTTTAAAAACAATTTTAGAAGGACATGATGCTTGGAGGTCAGGCTGCCACATGACAACCCAAAGGAAAAACCATGAAAATTTCTGGGAGATGGAACCAGAGTCCAGACACCATGGAGCTGTTGGATTAACAGGTCCTAGAACTGCCCTTCTCTGGACTTCTTGTTTTGAGTGATAACAAATGCTCTTATCGAATGTTCTAATTGGATTTTCTGTTATGGGTGGCCCAGTGCAAACTAATTGATATGTGAGATCGTCCCACATCTCAAGATAGTTTTATGTTCCTTCATATACCTTGAAGAAAACCAGACAAGTTCCTTCCTGGCATCCTGGGAGAATATGACTCGGTATGACTTACATGTCCTTCTTTATGATCACAAGGCTGTCTGGAGCCTCTTCTTGGCTAAGTGGGAAAGTAGAACTCTGCACTTTGTCTTCTTTCCTTCTGTTAGATGCAGATCGCTTTCCAGAGACCTTCACCAAGGAATCCAGAACCCACTTCAGGTCTGGGACCCAGTGGCAGGTTCACTGATCTCTGGGGAAAGGGAATGTCTCCCAGCCCCCAAGGAAGTTGTCTACGATAGACCCCTCAGGCCCAGTCACCCAGGAGTGGGGGTCAGGGGTGCTGGGGATCAGGTTTGGCAAGGGCACAAACTGCTCCAGAGAGCCTAGCCCCTTCCCTTCCTTTTCCCTCTCCTTCTGAGAGCTTCTCTTCCTCTTCACTTTCCTCAGCGCCAGTATCATCTCCTTTCGCACTGAGATTTTTACTCTGGACACAAAGATGCTCAAAACCAAGGCTGCATTTCCCAGATTCCCCTGCAGTTGGGGGCAGCTATGGGGAGTGTATTCTGGCCATTGAGGGGCGGGGAAGGCATGTGTCAGCTTCTGGGTTGGGCCATAAAGTGGGGTACAGTGCCCCTCCTCTACCCTGCGGCTTGAAATAGACTGTTGTGTTTGGGGGTGGGCATCTTTGGTCATGAAGATGAGAATGACAGCCTGAAAATAATGAAAGAGAAGGCTCTGGGCTCCCACAGCAGCCCTGGACCACCTGCTTAGACTGTTATGTAAGTGAAACTTCCATCATGTTTGTTTCAGCCACTGTTATTTTGGGGTCTGTGTTACCTGTAGCCCAGCCCTTTCTCTCCCCCTCCTCCTTTTCTTTCTTCTCCTCTGTCTTATTTATATTGTTCTCTTTTCTCCTTTTCCCTCCCACTCTTTTTCCTTCCAGTCCCCAAAGCCCCTCACCTTCCTTTTCTCTCTTCTCTCCAACCCACTAGCCTCTTCCAAAGTGGCAGGTGATGGGCGCAGACACCGAGGGTGCAGAGAGCCTTCCTGCTCCTTGGTCCCTGTGAATGTGTCCCTGCCCCAAAGTCCCTGACATGCTGGGGATTTGCTCCCACCCAGGGGAGCCTCCCGCTGTGTCCAGCTCTGTGCTCTGAAGGTGGCCTGCACTGAGGGAGGAGGCAGAGAGCCAGCAGGGTGCCAACCCCAGGCAGCCTGTCCTGTGACCCAATGCCCAGTGTCCAGCTCCTGTCTCATGATTCTGCAGTGACCACTGTGGTGCCTGGAACTGGACCCTTGCCTGGGCTATAGACCATCTGGCTGTGCCCTCTGGCTTCCCCAGAAGGGGATGCTTTTAGATGTCAGGAAGCTGACGCCAGCCTGCTAGGAGCTGGCCATGTCTACCTCTTTGTTCTTCAGCCTCAGGTCCAGACTTTGCCCGGGTGGGTGATGGTGGCAGGAGAAGAGAGGCCAAAGCGGATTCACCCGCCACAGAGACTTCGAGAAAACCAGTGTGCAGGCCCTGTGCCTTCCCTCCCAGCCCTGCCCTCTGGGCCCCCGTGCCAGCCTTCTGTCCCTGCTTAGCCCACATAGGCGACAGATGGTGACTTGAAGACGAGTCCTGGGATGGGGCCCAGGGTGCCGGCGTCAGCTGTGGCCGGACGCTCCCCTTTCATCCTCCAGCATGTGGCTGGGGTAACCCCAGCTCTTCACCTGGCTAAGTAGGGCTCAGCAGGGCAGAAGGGCTGAGCTGCTGGAGGCCACATGCAGGGATTTAGGCCCTTTGGGTGTGGAGGCCCAGTGGAGAGAGGAGAGATGGCCAAGGCCCCAGGGTGAGAAGGAGAATTCAGAGAGGCCAATACCGTTCCCACGTGCAGCCAGTACCGTGAGTGCAGGGCCTCTGCTGGGCTCAGCTCACAGGGAATGCATCAAGGATGTCTGTTTGCCCCCAGGCTGCTCTCAGAGAAGGTGGTCTCTCCCTGGACCACGCTTTTGCTCTGGACTCAAAGCCAGCTTTTGACAAGAAGCCAGGCTGGGATCAGCTTCACCTGGGCACGTCCAGATCCCTGACTGCCTGTGCAGCTCGCGGTGGTGTGATGTCAGGTCAGAATTCTCCAGACGCTTTCCATCTGGAGTCAACACTATCCTTGCAGCTGCTCCGAAGGCCGCGCCCTGTGGCCAGCCACGGATGGGATCGAGTGTCCGTCCTTCTGGAGGCCGAGCATAGGGCAGGCTTCGGAGGAACAAATTCAAAGGCGGCTTTTTTCCAAAGGACAAACTGAAAGCCCGTAGTGGCTGAGGAAGCAGAGAAGCGTTTGTGGGGTAGAAGGGCAGAAACCCTGAGCCCACAGGGAGCAGGGAGAGGCCTGCCAAGCCCAGGGCTATGCCAGGAGTGCCAGGGAATGGTGTCGAGGGGGAGGCCAGAGACCATGGAGAGAGATGAACGCAGACAGGAGTCTCTGTCTCTCTTTCTCTCTCTCAGGCACACACGCACACACGTGTACTTTCACACCCCATGCCATCCTCTATGTCCATGCACTTCCAAGTCTGTGAGTTTTGCTCTGCCAGGAACACCCTCGGTCCACCTGGAGAATTCCTTTCACTCTTCAGAGGGCCACTCAAATGTCACCTCCTCTGTGAAACGTCCTCCCCAGGGGCCCCACCTTCTTCCCCTCTCCCCAAGCAGATTCATCAGTGCCCCCCTGGGGTTCCAGCGACCCTGCCGCCCCACCGAGCTCACACTACCGTGCTAGCAGATGGCCTCACAGCCCGTGCATCCAGCTGCCTGACCAGGAGGACCTCAGGGCAGGCCGGGGAGGAGGCCTGGCAGAGTCAGGCTGAGCAGGCGTGACTTTGTCCGCTGTAGACACGTGGTTACTTCTTTGCTCAGTGCTGAGCACACAGCTAGGGCTCAAACAAATATTAGTTATAACTATTTGGCTAGGACCAAATAATAAGTGTTTGATTGTTATTGATTGAATGTACTTACATAGGCCTTTATCACAGGCTCGTATGCAACCCCCAGTCACAGAGATGTCTTTCCCGAAATCTCTTCTGTGTCTTGGAGTTATTCAGGGGTTGGTCTTCAGTGTGGGGGAAAAGTTGCAAAAAAAAAAAAAAAAAAAGGCAATCGAGTTTTGTTGGAACAAATTAATGAAACCAAAGCTGCCCAGATGCTTCCCCCACCCAAGAAGCCAAATGAGGAAGAGGGAGGTCTGGGAGCCTGGAGGAAATTCCCTTCTGCACCCACCCAGACACATGGTGTCAGGCAAGGTGCAAGCTGCTTCACCCATCAGAGCCTGGTAATAATATTCACAGCGTTGTTGTAAGAAACAAATGAGATGACAGGTGACAAAGTGCTTGGCAAAAAAGTACAGCACACCCACAGAATCGCCTCATGCAGCCCCACCCCTCACTTCTCTCATTTCCAGTTCTAGAAAACTGGCGTCAGTTACAAAGGCCTTGAGGAACTCCACGAAATTGTCAATTATTGATCATTGAATGAATGTTCTGGAGACAACAAAAATGTAGGGAAACAGGTCCATATTCAGTACTCACTAAATGCTTGTTGATGAGATTACATTTTTAAGAAAGAGTTCTAATTTCAAACGTTGAAAATCCAAGTCTATCAAGAGCGGCTGTTGACCCAGAATGCTTCAATTAAACTGGAACTCCAGCCCCTGAACATTCTGGGTGACCAGAAAGAATTCTCTCTGGGAAAACCCAGGGCCAGCTCACAACAAGCATGACTTCACCCTGTGCTCCCAACATTGCAGGTCAGGGACATGAAGCCAAGGACAAATGTCACACGTCTTCAGGGAGAACAATTTTATCCCGAAGTTTTTTGGGAGGATGAAAATTCCCAGCAAGAATTTCCCTCGTTCTAAGATCTGCATTTTCCCTATATTTGAACATTTCTAACATATGTGCCCATGTTTTTTGCATCTCAAAAAAGGAAAAATATTATGTATCCTTAAATCCGCAGTGCCTCTCGCAATGACAGCACCTTAGGACTAAGCAAATAAACCAGCCACATAAACCACCTTAAATGAAAATGTAAGTCATTAAAAAGATTGTTTTTAATGATGAAACTTGCCAGGGGGCACTAAAAAGTAGAAGGTGAAAGGCAGGCGAACTTTTAAGAAAACGAATGAGTGGTCAAAAAAAAAAATGTTTTCCTATGATGGGCCACTGCATGTCACGCCCGGCCAGAGTCCCTTCCCTCTCCCTTGCCCTTGGCCATGCTGTGGGGAAGAAGTCCAAGGATGGCTGCCTGACTCTGCCACCTGGGACTCACCTGCCCAGAGAGAGATTGCCTGGGAAAAAATTAATAGCCGGGCACGGTGGCTCATCCCTGTAATCCCAGCACTTTGGGAGGCCAAGACAGGTGGATCACCTGAGGTCAGAAGTTTGAGACCAGCCTGGCCAACATGGTGAAACCTCATCTCTACTAAAAATACAAAAATTAACTAGGTGTAGTGGCAAGTGCCTGTAATCTCAGCTACTCAAGAGGCTGAGGCAGGAGAATCGCTTGAACCCAGAAGGCAGAGGTTGCAGTGAGCCTAGATTGCACCACTGCACTCCAGCCCGGGTGACAAAAGTGAAATTCCATCTCAAATAAATAAATAAAGATTGGCAAGGAAGGGGTGTCTCACATGACACAGGAGCCTCATGGCCCTTTGGTAACACACCCGTGTCCACAATGCCTGTGGGGTAAGCACAAGCGAAGACCACCAGGCACGCTGCAGAGGGCAAACAGAGTGCTACAGCCATGCCTCACCTTCCCCTTCCAACTCCACTCCCCTCTGAGCCAATCTTGGGTGAGGACAGAGCTTCAGGGACCATGCAAGTCGTCAGCCAAGAATGAGCCTGGTTTGTCAAGGAGTTACCTCACCCAGCCAGACCCACTTCAAACTTTTGCAGGAAGGGCATGGCTAGGAAGAGAGCTGGAATCCCACTGGAATAATCCTAGCTGGGATAAGCCCGAGAGTCTCAGTCCATGTCTTTAGAGAAGGAAGTATCTGGGCTGTGCAAGCTCTTCTGTCATGCTTGGGGACAAAGGGTCGTGGCAGCTGTGGGCCCAGCCAGAGTGGGTAAGCAAGGCTGGCTCTCATGCCTTCTGGCTTTGCCAGGTCCTGAAGCCCACTGACCCTGACCCTGAACCTCATAACGACCTCCTAACCCCACCCCCTCCTTTACCATCTCTCACAGTCTTCCTGAATCCAGGTTGGGCCTGCCTCAGCTATCCCAGCCCACAGCCTGCCTGGGACTCAGAGAGGCAAACCTCACAATTTCGAGAACATTTTACATTGCTTCAGTATCTAATATTTTTAAACCTGGGACCATTTACCCAACAACCCTCTAGACCAGACTCCTCAGCCTCTTCCTGTGCCTCAGCTCACATGAAGGATGGCCTCTGCAGACAGCTGCACACCTCGGGCCACCTCTAAGCCAAATCCCTGGCTTCTAATCCCGCCCCTTTCTCCCACTTCCTGCGGCCTCTGAATCTCAGATGTCCGTCTATTGTTGCACTGCGCACCCTGCACCTCGGTTACTTATTTAGGCTCCAGTCTCCTCTGGGGGCAAGTCCTGGATTTTCTAGAGGCTGTTTTTTTTTTTTAATCTCCGTGGCCCCAGCGCCCAGCCCAGCATCTAACACACTGCCCGCAGGAAGACTGTCCCTGAACCCTTCTCCCTGGCCAAGATCGGACCTGTTCGAGGAAGATGGAAAAAGTGCTCAGTGAGCAGGATTATGAAATGACAAGGATGACGTGAGGGGCTTTCGAAACCCTGGGAAGGAAGGTGCCCACGTGAATGACAGCCCCTTGCTATTCTCGGCCACCAGAGGTTCAGGTTTTAACTCAGGACAGCTGCCCGGAGCTCGCAGTCAGCCGGGGACAGAGCCTCCCGCCAGCGCAGGTCTCTGCTGCCCCCTCGTGGTCCCGGGGACTCCGCCGAGTGGGGTCTCCAAGGGCTCCAGCTTCTATTCTCTGGGAAACTTCTCAGCTGCAAGCCTGAAGACAGAGATTTCCACCTCTTGCAACAGGAAGAGCTCTTTGCAACAGGAAGAGCTAAGAGCAGGGCCTTCGGGGGTTTTCCATTCACAGCTTTGCAGTTTGACTCACAGTGTGACTTCCAGTGACCTCCTTCACCGTTCTAAGCCTCAGTTTGCTCATCAGCAAAATAGATTTTAATATGAATCCTCCCTGTTATGAGTTTTGTACAGATTAAGCATTGCTTACTATATGTTAAGCAATTTTCATATAATTGCTTAACATACAGTAAAGACCCGGCAAATACAAGGACCCAAAGGGGCAGCTATCGCTATTATTATGAGGGGAAGAATCTCAGTGACCCTCTCTTCCACCTTTCTCTTCCCAGGACCTGGGGGCTGCTCCTAAGTATCTGCTGAATGAGTGACTGTATTACAGGTGCTTTTGACTTTCTTCTTTCCTGTATATTCTAAAATTTCTACAATAAACATGTTTATTTTTATAATCACAATACAGTTTAAAACTTTAAATGAGGAAACGTGTAAAGAAAAAGGGAAATGGGAGGGGTACAGAAAGTTTATCCTCATACTTGCCTGGCGGGGAGATGCCATGATCACAAATGTGGTTTTCCCATGGTGAAGCTCACCGTTGCATTCCAGAGGCACAGACCCCTGTGTTTTCCCCAAATGGAAAAAAAAGAAGAAAGAAAGAAAGAAAGAAAGAAAGAAAGAAA
>NW_022436992.1:11198926-11227279 GCF_009761245.1 Sapajus apella | reverse complement strand
GAAAGAAAGAAAGAAAGAAAGAAAGAAGAAAGAAAGAAAGAAAGAAAGAAAGAAAGAAAGAAAGAAAGAAGAAAAGAAAAGAAAAGAAAAGAAAAGAAAAGAAAAGAAAAGAAAAGAAAGAAAAAAGAAAAGAAAAGAAAAGAAAGGAAAGAAAGAGTTTGTCCTCCATTGGATCGACTTCATTCTCCTCCTCCGAGTGGTGGTGACAACGAGCACCAGGAACATGCTCCTTCCCCAAACACCTCACTCTCCACCTTCTTAAATTGGCCCAAGTTTGGGTGGAAATGTTAGACCACCCCCAGTGCAAAGCCCTGGCACCTGGTCAATTTCCTGGAGCTGGTGGATCTGGGTTGGTGGGGGCCTGTGGCAGTTCCATTCTGCTTCCCTAGGCCAGGCTTGGGGCATTGCACTTATCACAGGCTTTGATCTTGGGGTTGTCGAGGCCTCCATGGGCCTCATAATTATTTCCTTGAGTACAGATTCTTTAGTCCTACTCTGTCACCAGGCTGGAGTGCAGCGGCGAAATCTCACTGCAGCCTCCGCCTCCTGTTCAAGTGATTCTTCTGCCTCAGCCTCCAGAGTAGCTGGGACTACAAGTGCACACCACCACACCGGCTAATTTCTTTGTATTTTTAGTAGAGATGGGGTTTCACCATGTTGGCCAGGATTGTCTCAATCTCTTGACCTTGTGATCCAACTAACTGAGCCTCCCAAAATGCTGGGATTACAGGCGTGAGCCACCATGCCTGGCTGCGTGTAGATTCTTTGCCAGCGCTGAGGTGGTGGCAGGCCTCAGGTGGGGTGGGGAGATGCACGGATGCAGAGAGGGTCTTGGAGAAAGCCAGCTCCTGTCACTCAGGGCCACTACGTGGAGGAGCAGAGTGGAGTCAATTTAGAAGAGGGTTCATTTTTTGCACCCTCCCGATTTCCCATATTTTCCCTTTTCTTTATGCATTTTCTCATTTAAAGTTTTAAATTTTATTGTGATTATAAAAACAAACATATTTATGGTAGAAATTTTGGAATATACAGGAAAGTAAAAAGAAGAAAGTCAAAGGCATCTGTAATACATTCACTCATTCAAGAGATACTTAGAGCAGCCCCCAGGTCCTGGAATAGAATGGCGGACGAGAGACCCCATCTCAACGCTCCCAGAAATCATCCTCAGGTAGGGGAATCCCATGACCCTGAGATTACTTACATTACTTTGATATGCTTCCTTCAAGCTTTTTTTCTGTAAATATATCTAAACCTATATTTAGTTATTTAAAAGCACACTGAGATCATATCTGTCTGCACCTGTGTGCTATTTATCAAAAATATTCTATCACATGTATTGTTTTAATGACTGAGTATTCCAACATATAAATATAAAACAATCCATTTAACACGTCTCAGAATTTCAGTTATTACCTTGTTTCCAATTGTTTTGTGATTCTGAATTACCATGTGATTAAAACATTTTTAGGTAATTTATCTGATCTGCTCTGATTATTTCTCTAGGATATTTTTCTAGAAAATAAATTATTAGATCAAATGGAATAAATATTAGAAGCAAAACAAAAAAACCACTGAATATTGATTATAAAGAAATACAAGCATGTTTTAAAAATATTTGACAAAATACATAAAAGTACAAAGAACAAAATAATGCTCACCTATAATTCTGTTACCTCCAGGTAATTACTTATTAATATTCTTAAAACATAATTTTCCAGATTTTTATCAGCATATAAGTTTGCTAAAATCCAGCCTGGGTCAGGCATGATCTCTCACACCTGTAATCCCAGCACTTTGAGGCCAAGGCAGGTGGATCACCTGAGGCCAGGAGACCAGCCTGACCAACATGGTGGAACCCTGTCTCTACTAAAAATTAAAAAAAAAAATTAGCCAGGCATGGTGGCAGGGGCCTGTAATCCCAGCTACTAGGGAGGCTGAGGCAGGAGAATCGTTTGAACCTGGGAGGCAGAGATTGCAGTGAACCAAGATCATGCCACTGCACTCCAGCCTGGGTGGCAAGAGCAAAATTCTGTCTCAAAAAATAAAATAAAATGAAATCTGACAGTCTTTGTATTTTAATTGGAGTTGTACATTTCTCTGTGCATATTTTTTCCAAAATGAGATTTTACTGTAAATATTTTGATTCTGTACTCTAATTCTTGATGATATACTGTGAATAATTTTCCCTTATGATTATTATTTGGAGACAAGGTGTCACTATGTCAGCCAGGCTGGAGTGCAGTGGTGCAATCACCGCTTACCGTAATCTCGCTCTCCCAGGTTAAAGTGATTCTCCAGCCTCAGCTTCCTAAGTAGATGGAACTACAGGTGTATGCCACGATGCCTGGCTAATTTTTTTTTTATTTAGTAGAGACAAGGTCTCACTATGTTGCCCAGGCTGGTCTCAAACTCCTGGGCTCAAGCAATCCTCCCACCCCAGCCTCCCAAAGTGCTGTAACTATAGGCGTGATCCACGACACTCAGCCCCATTTGTATAAATTCATCTCTATCACTTCTTTTTTAAGCAATAGAGTCCAGCTATGTTGCCCAGGATGGTCTCAAACTCTGGGCTCAAGCAATCCTCCTGCCTTAGCCTCTGGAGTAGCTGGCACTACAGGCCGGCTGCAGGCACACACCACCACACCCAGCTTCTGCCCCCCCGTTTTGAATGGCTACATGGATATTCCACTGTAACTATATACTATCACTTATTAAAGTGTTCCTTTATTCTTAGACATTTAAGCTATATACATCTTCTGCTATTAGAAACCATGTTGTAATAAACATTCTTATATGTGCATCTTTATGTGTCTATCTTTTTTAAAAAATTACTTGTCCCTTGAGTTCTCTGGTTATCCATTTCCAGACTAAAACCATATATACTGCCCATCCCATAAATAAGTTGTTGGTATTATACATTTTTGAAGTGTTCCTCTAGTTTCCTGCCTTGTCTTTATTTCCCTGGAGCTTGTTCTGCTTTTGTTTGGCTTGGCTTTTTCTCTTGATATTCACATACAGGCTCTCCTCAATCATTTGCTGATCTTTGGCTGTTATCTTCTATTTAAGCAGATGATACTAAAAAGCTGATTGGGAGCTTCCAGGTCAAGATGTCAGATTGAGCCCACACATTCAACTTTTCTCCCTCCTGAAACCCCACCAACATTAAAGAGATTAAGAAAATGCATCTATAAGCCAAAAGGAATGGGAAAACATGAGAGAGGCCATTGCAACCAAACTTTGGAAGCTGGAAGGCAGATGGATGCATGGGGACTCATTTAACAGAGCCCGGGGG
This sequence comes from Sapajus apella, assembly GCF_009761245.1. Taxonomy (NCBI): domain Eukaryota; kingdom Metazoa; phylum Chordata; class Mammalia; order Primates; family Cebidae; genus Sapajus; species Sapajus apella. Next base: position 11,223,987 of record NW_022436992.1, on the reverse strand, counting down.
GAAGAGCAGATGCGGCGATGGGGAAAGCTGAGAAGCAACCAGATCTGCATTGCAGAATCATCAGGAGCTCAGGAACTGGCAGCCCCTGGAACTTCTAAGATAGAGGCAAAGGACTCCTGAACAGAGGAGAGTGAGGGGAAATCTGTGTGGGAGGCCGCCAGCTCCCCAGATACTCTCCCCTCCTCTGCAGCACCAGGCAGCTGTCCTCCCCACCCAGCTGAGACCCAACCTGTCTTCTCTGGAAACAGGGAAACTGAGGATCTCCGTGTCTGGAGGTCAGCTGGCACAGGTGTGAGCTGCAGAAGAGAAGCAAGGGGTTTTGCTGCCTGCTGAGCCACCCAGGATAACAGCAGCCACGTCCTTGCCTTCAGGCAGGAGATGAGGATGCTTTGGGGAACCTGAGAAGCCCAAGAGGAGACTCTAAAGCCCTTGACATCTGGCATTCTTGCAGTAAGAGGCCCAGTGGCCTAGCATTGCCCTGCCTTGGACTTGAAACTAACAAGCCTCCTCCTCAGGCTCAGAGGCTGGACCCCACTCTAATTGAAGCAGATGGCTGAGGGCCACCTAGCACCAGTGGAATACCTCTCTCACTGGGGCCAGAGACAGCAACCAACAAAATAAGAAACAAACCAAGAACAGATAATGTGTATGAGAGACGAGAGGACAGTTACTTATGTTGATAACATTTATTTACTATCTTCAGAGATAGGAGAAAAGCTATTGTCTCCATCAAATTGGAGCAAGACGTTCTTTTTAAAGGCTCACTGAGAGAATGTCTTAAAGCTTTTAAAAGTGAAAAAAAAAATGACAGCAGGAATGGAAAACTCAACAGAAAGTGTGAAAGGTAGAATTGAGGAAATATTTCCCTGAAAGTGAACAGCAAAAAGACAAAAAGATGAAAATCGGAGAAGCCAGAACAGGAAGTCCAACATCCAAATTCCTCTTTCTGAAGAGTGATTCCAAAGACATCAGAAAAAGAAAAAGAAAGGAACTAATAAAGAAACAACCTAAGAAAATTACTCAGAACTGAAAGATGTGCATTTCCAGACTGAAAGGGCCTGCACATGCCCAGAAAAATGGATGAAAATGGACCCACAGCAAGGCACATCATGGTGAAATGCCATTGAGAGGACTGGGGAGCCAGGGGGTGGCCCTGTATGGGTCCAGGTCATGGCTTAAGACAACAGAATCCAAAAGAGAAAGGGATATAGTTAAAATTATTAGAAAGCTCAGGAATCCAGGAGGCTGAAGCAGGAAGATCACTTGAGGCCAAGAGTTGGAGACCAGCCTGGGCAACATAGTGAGACCCCCCCCAACTCCACAAAAACTTTAAAAAGTAGCCAGGTGTGGTTGTGTACACATATTATCGCAGCTACTGAGAAGAGAGGTGGGAGAATTGCTTGAGCTCAGATATTTGAGGCTGCAGCGAAGTATGATCACATCACTGCACTCCAGCCTGGGCAACAGAGCAGATTCTCTCTCATCACAGCAAAGAAAGAAAGAAAGCTCAAAAATCATTAGACAGCTGGAGAAACAGGCTTTAGGTGGGCTTCCAGAAACCTCCTATGACCCCACTGAACTGGTCTGATATGGAGCTGGTCCTGTTGCCCCAAAAATCCCAGTTACCTTAGCTTTCCCATGCTAGCAAAATCACTACCCCAAGCCCCATCTGTTTCATGCTCACTCTTGAGTCAATATTTCAAACATGAATGAACATAAACCTAAACCCTGCGAGTAGCCAAAGAACCTGGGAAATGTAGATTTCTAGATTCTACATAGAGAAGGCAACAGTTGCAATGTGGGAAATTACACATGGTATTCAACAGGTTTGGCTGGCCACAGAAGAAACTGTCTTCCCAAATCGGTGCACACATATCCAACAGCTCTGTCTCCTTTGAGATCTGACACAGTCTGTGACAATCAGATTCTCCCTCCAAGAATGCGGAATATTAACCTGAGAGCAAAGACTTGGAAGTGAGCTTGCTTTTAGCAATGGTCTAGGGCAGACAATGCTGCTCCAAGTGGTGTCTCCAGCTAAGGAATATGCTGAAGTGTTTGTCATCAGTCCTCAACCAGGTAAGCACAGAAATTGAGTAAGCTTTTAGAAACTCTTTCAGCAATTTGACAAAAGTAACTTTATATCTATTAGACCCAATAATTTAACATGGGGTTTGTTGGCCGGGCATGGTGGCTCATGCCTGTAATTCTAGCACCTTGGGAGGCCAAGGCAGGAGGATCGCAAGTTCGAGACCAGCCTGGCCAAGATGGTGAAACCCCATCTCTCATCAAAAATACAAATCTCGTCTACTAAAAATACAAAAAATTAGCCAGGTGCGGTGGCGGGCACCTGTAATCCCAGCTACTCAGGAGGCTGAGGCAGGAGAATCCTTTGAACCCAGGAGACAGAGGTTGCAGTGAGCCAAGATCACGCCACTGCACTCTAGCCTGGGTCCATTTTCAAAAAAAAAAAACAAACAGAGTTTGCTTTATGTATGTTTTTTAATTCCATGTTTCTAGTGATTGAATTTTACTGCATCTCCAAAAGCACTGGAATATAACATTTGGAGTTTGTAAAGACTTGGTCCTACAACCACAGAATTTGAACAGCCCGGCTCTACAGGGGAGGTCCATGAATCTGCTGCTGACCTCCTGGATCTGGCCTTTCAGGCCCTGCTCAAGTTAGGTGGTCCTGCCCTGCCTCAGAAGCCGTAAGCCACCCTAGGCCCTTCCAATAAAGGACTAGTAAGCTAGCCAGAGGTCATTCTAGTAATTGCCACTAAAAGGATTTTAATTAATCCAATCATTATCCCACTCTGCAGCTATGAAAAACAAGGCTCACAGAGGTTAAGTAACTTGCCCACTAGAAGGCCCAAAACTAGAAACAAGCAGAAACCAGGATTGCAGCCAAAGTCAGCCTGCTTCCGAGTCTCTGCCCTTTCACTGTGCTGCACTTAAAGCAACAACCACAAGGATTAAGAAATATTTTTCTTTTCTTTTGTTTGTTTAGACAGAGTCTTGCTCTGTCACCCAGGCTGGAGTCCAGTGGCACAATCCCGGCTTGCCGCAACCTCCACATTCCGGGTTCAAGCAATTCTCCTGCCTCTGCCTCCCAAGTAGCTGGGATTACAGGCATGAGCCACCATGCCCCATTAATTTTTGTATTTCTAGTAGAGGAGGGGTTTCACCATGTTAGCCAGGCTAGTCTTGAATGCCTGACTTCAGATGATCCACTTGTCTCGGCCTCCCGCAGTGCTGGGATTATAGGCATAAGCCACTGTGTCCAGCTAGAAAGATTTTTCAGTATCAGTGAAGGATGGGAAAAGAGGATTTAGAGGACTTTTTTTTTTTTTTTTTTTTTTTTTTTTGAGACGGAATCTTGCTCTGTGGCCCAGGATGGAGTGCAATGGCACAATGTCGGCTCACTGCAAGCCTCCTCTTTTCTCCTGGGCTCAAGTGATTCTCCTGCCTCAGCCTCCCGAGTAGCTGGAACTACAGGCGTGTGCCACCATGCCCAGTTAATTTTTTTGTATTTTTAGTAGAGACGGGGTTTCACCATGTTGGCCGGGATGGTCTCGATCTCTTGACCTCATGATCCGCCTGCCTCAGCCTCCCAAAGTGCTGGGATCACAGGCATGAGCCACTGCACCTGGCCAAGAGGACTCTTAAATATTGTTGGTGGAAATATAAGCTGTTTAAAAGAAAAAAGTTTTGGGAGGAAATATTGTATTAGTCAGTGTTCCCCAGAGAAAGAAAATCAATAGGACACACACATATATTACATCTATGTAAGGAATTTATTATAGGAAGAGGCTCATGTGATTATGGAGGCCAAAGAGTCCCACCATCTACGGTCCATAAGCTGGAGAGCCAGGAAAGTCAGTGGTGTAATTCAGTCCGGGTTCAAAGGATGGACAGCCAGGGAAGCCAGTGGTGTAAGTTTCAGTCTGAATTCTAAGGCCCAAGACCCATCCATTCTTGAAGCACTCATCACTATCTATATTCGATGACACCCAAATTTGTACCTTCAGCCCAAACCCCATTTCCCAAACTCCAGATCTGCACAATCCAATTGCCACAGTGGAGCATGCCTAGCTCCAGGCCTTTCATTCCAGCCCCTGCTCTAACAAATGGAACTACCAAGCACCAGGTGCTCGGGAACCTGGGAATCATCAGACTCTCCTGTCTCCTCCCCTTGCTCTACATACAATTCACCAGAAAGGCCTGTCACTTTTCCTTCTGAGAAACGAAAATGAAATCCAGTCCCCAAACTAACTGAATAGATCCCCTCTTGGTCTAACGGACCTCAGAGAAACCTTGGAAACTGAGTTCCCAACCACAGTGCAACCAGAGGTGAGACACCCTTCCTTATAGGCCCTTCTTCATTAACCACCATGAGGCTTTCTCCCTAAGGGCTAAACAGTAACCAGCCCTTTCAAAAGACTTGCCATGCCCCTGAATTCAACCCGCCAGGTTGAAACCAACCTGTGAGGATGCACAGTGAGGGTTTTCATGTCCTCTGCTTCACGTTTTGACACCAGAGGGCCAAAAACTCTACCCTGGGATCATGCTAATGCTGCCATGTTTTTAACATGGGACCCACAGAGAGGCGTGATGCTCAATTGCACCTGTGCCTGCTTCTATTTGACCACCCCTTTCAGCATAAATCCCTGTCTTAGTCTTCCCACCCTCAGAGTGCCTGTTCTTGGCTTCTGACCCGAAGCCACGCTTCCCAGCCTGTCAGAATGGCCACGCTGCAAGCTGCAATTCTTTAGGAGAACTAAAGTTCTTCTGTCTAAATACACTGTATATGAACCTTGTAATTCTTCAACTGACAATTCCAGAATGCACCTTGGATTCATTTGCTTCTCTCTGTCTTCACTCACCTGCCCTGTGGTGGTCATTAGTGTGATACAGTTTTTCTGGGTTTGCGGCATGATGACACTCTCCCACTTCATCTGAAGTTATGCTTGCCTCTGTGACTTGTTTGGCCAATGACATGTGAAGAGACATCTGTCCCTTCTGGTGGGAATTTAAAGAACTAATATACTTTCTGCCTCCTGTCATGGGGAAATGGACTTCATGTCCAGATGAGACCCAAACCTGGATCCCTGCATGATTAACAGAGCCCTTCTGCTGACGCATGCCAGAGAAATAAACCTTTGTTATGTGAAGCCATTAAGATGGGGGCTGTCTGTTACTGCCCACACCTAGTCTCCTGTCTGCTACATTACCATAGTCTAAGTCACCCAAACTACCACAGGGCCTTCCTACTTCTAACCTGTCTCTCCACAGAGCAAAGGAACCTTTCACAAGGCAAATTAGATGCCATCATTCTCTCCTTAAAACCCTTAGCATTTCCCATTGTTCTTGGAAGACAATTCCAACTCCTTCCCCTGGCCTAAAAGGCCCTGCCCAGTCTGGCTTCTGCCTGTCTCTCTGACTGGCCTCCCACTCTGTCTTCCTCACTCATTACAGTCCAGTTCCCCTCAACTCCTTGGTATCTCCAAGGCCCTGAGCCCTCTCCTGCCTTTAAGCATGTGTTGTTCCCTCTGCCTGGAGCACCTTCCCATCCCGCATTGTTCACTCATCCTTCAAGCCTCAGCTTAATGACATCTCTCCAGAGAGCCCCTTCTCTGACCACCTGACCACACTGCACCCAGTTCATTTCCTTATGAGCTCTTACCACAAGTCAGAACTATATTTTTTCATGTTTATTTACTTGTTGATCCACTAAGCTATAAGCGCTATGGGGACCACATTGGCCCTTAATAAGTATTTGTTGAATGGAGAAGTGACTTGATGAGAAGGCAGTTGAAAGGATAATTAATGCCTGAAGGAATTTTCAAGTCGTGGTGGTGCTAGGGCTGGGAAATACCGGCCAGTCCAGGCTCCCCTTTGGGACGGCTTCTTCCAGGCTACTGTGGACTAAACCTGCAAGGCTTTCTCCTTTCAGAAGCTAAAGTGTCTCTGAGATACTACAGGTTCTCCAGAGGGCTCAGCCTGGGTTCTGTCCTGCCTCGGCTCTGACAGCTTACCTGGTGACAGCTCAGCCTGGAGCAGGTCCAGCCGAGCCAAGGAGCAGGCAGTTGGCCCCCGAGGAGAGGCTGCCAGCTGCTGCCATCGTGAAAGACGCCTGGCCAACTCTCTAGAAATAGTCCAAGGTCAAGGTGGGGTGCTTCTGACCCCTACAGATGGTAAAATCTGAGGACACTGTTCTCAAATCTCTCTCCCACTCCACTGCAAGGAACCCTGCCCCTGGCCTGGAGCACCCCGATTTCCAGCCACACCTCCACAGACCCCTCCGTTCATCACTGCTCACAAGGACCCCCTCGGCCTCCTGCCTTTCTTCCCCTAACACACTTCTAGGATGCAGAATACGGGTGTTATCCTCAGCTTGCAATAAAGGGCTCCGTGGGTCAGGGAGGTACAGGGTCTCTTCCAAAGTCATGTGGTGAGTTCACTGCTGAACTGGAATTCAAATGGAGAGCCCCATTCCAGGTTCAGTGTCTTACCCCGTCAGAATGCCACACGTAGCACGTGCCTAAGTCTCGTAGACCCATTCACATAGAAGTGGCCTAATCTACGTCACTTGATGGGAGGATGGGAGCAAGGTCCTCACTTTGTGGACTTTGATCCCCTTCCCTGGACTTAGGAGACTCTTTTAGTCTCTTCAGCTGCCAACCCTAGCTAATTTCCCCAGGAGCCAGCTCTGTGTGCCCAAATCCATGGCTTTCAACTTCACCTCTGGTTACTCTTTTGCTTGACCAGCTCACTGCTGGCCTGACCACCTGAGTCCACTGTCCCCGCACCCACAGAACACTCCTTCCATGAACAAGGAAGGCCGAGAACCCTTGGGACACAGCCATAAGCTTCATGGGCCACTTGCTCTGAGCAGGACTCTCCATCTCCCTTCTTTTGAGGGTTCCCACAGCTTTCGGAGGAAGGAGCAGAGATGCAGATCAGGGAACTACAAGGACTGTCCGGGAGCAGATTTGGGGAGGACAGCCGCCTCGAGGGACCTGGACAGGGCAGGTAGTTGGGAGAAGGAGAAGATAGGTGGCTTTCCCTGTAAATAGGACAGGACAGGGCAGGCAGCTCGTAGAGTTTCCACCAATCAGATGACGGCAGACAGAAGAGACGTAGGAATTCAGAGAGAATAAAAAGTGGAACGTTCTTGGAGAATAGTGTTTGTCGTTAAAGGACATTCAATAGATCCAAGTAAAAGCTGATAGTATGTCCCCCATCAGACAACCCTCAGAACACGAACCACCCATAGTACAACTTGAAAATACAGAGACTCCATGCCCATAGGTGCCACAAGTGCACTGCAAGCTCTAGCGGCCCCTTCACATGGTAGTGATGGGAATTTGAACATCTACACTGCTCTCTGGTAACTGGTGGTTAAGTGTCTAAAGCAGGGAAGGGTATCTTTTCTGAATCTGTTGGGCTAGTGACAGAGCTTCAAACAGGTACTTCTAGGAAGTCTGAAATCAATTTTTGTTCTTCCAAAGTGAAGAGATCTCTAGTGTGCACTTGCCTGCTTGACTCATTTGCGTGGCAGCCCTTTCTTCCTAGAGCATGGAAAGGTTGAAATGGATTCGCATCTGTTCTTAATTACAGAGGCTAAGACAGATGTTATCTCACATGCTGGGGAGGGGCACTCACCAACACTGTAAACTGTGCTGTCAATAGCAATGCTAACTCCGAGGCCTTATTTTGTGCGATGTATTAATTTGGAAATTACTGACAACTCTTCTCTTGCATGATGTAACATGGAAAGTGTGCACAAAGTCTTCCTGAGTTGTTTTCTTCACAAGCCAGCCTCATGGCTCTTTTCTCCCTGCGTCTATACTCCCCAAGACAGCATCTCTGTTCCTCGTCCATTTACAGTAATTGCACATCGGCATTGAAGAAGCCATTCACATCCAGCACTGCAGGCGGTAATAGACATGCCCTGAAAAATGTGTTTTTGGAGTCTTTAATATACTATGTGTACCGAGAATCACCAAAAGCAGAGCAGGCCATGTTTCCCATATCTATGTGACCACTGGTAAGATAAAGACCTCCCATGAGCTGAAGGGAAGATTTCTACATAGACCAGAGATTAAAGCATTAAACAAAGGAGGGACTGAGGAGGGCTCAGAAACATGTGGCAGGCTGCCTGGGGGACCCCGATAACACCGCCCATGGAGACCGTCTGATTACTGACCAGCAGTTTTAAAGTATATACAGCTAATGCTCAACTTACGACCACAATTGGGTCCGACAGACCGGTCGTAACATGATTTGGTCGTAAGTTGAGTAGGCTATATGTACAGTACTGTGAAATGATGTTATAAAAATCTTTAAGTCATATTTTATCATAATTTTCTTTCATTATTGTTATATATCATAATCTTCTTTGTTCATTTTATGCCATTTGTATCATCTCTACACCATTTTGTTTCTTATTTTTACATTCGTCTGGTTTAAGTAAAACACTGCATTACCAGTACAATTGTTTTAATATTTGCAAAACATTGTGGTCGTAAAGTCGAATGGTCGTAAGTTGCATAGGTCGTAAGTCGATCAATACGTGTATTTATATATAGTGTGTGTGTGTATGTGTGTGTTATATTTTTAATTGACAAATATGAAATGACATATATTTATGGTTTACAACACGATACTTTGATATATGTATATGTTGTAGAATAAGTAAATAAAACATATCTATCATTCCACATATTTATCATTTTTTGTGGTGAGAATTTTTAAAGTCTACTGTCTTCGGCTAGGCGCCGTGGCTCATGCCTGTAATCCCAGCACCTTGGGAGGCCAAGGCGGGCGGATTACGTGATGTTGGGAGTGCGAGACCAGCCTGACCAACATGGAGAAACCCTATCTCTACTAAAAATACAAAATTAGCCAGGCATGGTGGTACATGCCTGTAATCCCAGCTACTCGGGAGGTGCAAGAGAATCGCTTGAACCCGGGAGGCAGAGGTTGTGGTGAGCCAAGATTGCACCACTGCACTCCAGCCTGGGCAACAAGAGCAAAACTCTGTCTCAAAAAAATAAGTAAAATAAATAAAAATCTACTGTCTTCGACTAGCTTATTGAAGTGGGGCAAAATAAAATAAAAACCTAAGAAAATAAATAAATAATAATGTTTTGAATCTACTCTCAGTAATTTTCAAGTATATGATATGTTATTATTAATGGCAGTCTCCATGCTGTACAAGAAAACTCCAGAACTTATCCTCTGACCAGCAGTTTCTGGTTGACACAAAGACCTATTTCCAGAAGTTTCTAGAAGATACCATCTGGAAAGTAAATAGCAAATAAGATGGTTTGCTCTGTCTTTAGAGGAAGTAAGGACCATGTCTCTGATGACCCAGCCATCAGCTGCAGTTCCTGGCCTTATTCATTGGGAAGTCCACAGCAGAGCCCCCATGTCTACCTAGGGCTAGAAACTGATACCCCCAGTCCTCTTCCTCATGCTCCCAGGTTAGAGTCTGCCAACGAGAGGATCTTGCATGGGACTTGGAAGGCAGAAGGGAAGCAGAAGCCATTGTTCTCAGGGGTTCGTGAGAATGGATGTGGTGCTTCATCAGATGCAGGTGCGTCGCCAACTTCTAAGAACTCCCATGCCTGTCATTTCTTCCCTCACATGCCAGGCTTCAGGCTGCGGCCATCAAGATACAGAATGGCTTCTGTGCCCTGACCTCCCCTGACCCATGCCACTGCAGAGGATCTCTCTGCTCTCTCTGGCTCCGACTTCCACTCAGCCCCCAGCCTCACATGGGCCTCTCCTTCCTCAATTCCCACCCCTTGCTCAGCACAGACCCATGCTGGAAACCTGACCTCTTTTTTAAAGCTCCTCAAGACCTTTGTGTGTGCAGTGGACTTCACAGGAGTCTCAGAAGTTACCAGAAGAGTTTTGTCACACACCGACACAAATGATATGACTGATTACACGTTAGACACATGATTCTTAAAAGTTGCTCAGTCTTGTTTTTCCACCATTACTCAGTATCAGGCCTGCTTCATGAGCTCTGCTAAAACAAAAGCCTTCTACTCTAGGTTGGAAGCATCAGCAGGGTGAAGAACTGCCAGGTACCTTGAAGTTTGTATCTTTCCTTTCTCCATTCCCCACCAGTCTCGATAAACAGAAAGGATTCGTAGGGAGTAATTTTCCTACCCTCCAGCCTTACTCTTCCTTAGAAGGAAAATGTTGCTACACCTTCTGTCCTTTTCATTCATATTTTCCCACTATTCTCAAGTCTGTGGATATCACTGACTCTGAAAGATTATGTTTTAGGGTGGTGTGTGTATTCATTATCAATTGCTGTGTAATAAATTGCCCCCAAACTTAGCTGCCTAAAACAATAAACTTTTATACTTTTCTCTGTTTTTGTGGGTCAAGAATTATAATTAAGAGTGACTTTAGTTGAATGATTCTGGCTCAGGGATTCCCATAAGGTTGTAGTCAAGATGTCAGCCAGGACTACAGTCCCCCAGACGCTTGCCTGGGTTGAAAGGGTCTGCTTCCAAGATGGTGCCCACTTGAGGCTGTTGGTGACAGGCCTCAGCCCATCACCACATGGGCGTCTCCACAAGGCCACTTGAGCATCCTCATGAGTGTCAGCTGACTTTCCCCAGAGGGAACGGCACAAGAGAGAAAAAGCAGAAGCTACAATGCCATTTATGGTCTAATCTCTGAAGTCACATACCATCACTTCCCTTGTATTCTCATCATTAGAAGTGAGTCACTGGCCAGGCACAGTGGCTCACCCCTGTAACCCAAGCAATCTGGGAGGCCGAGGCAGGAGAACTGCTTGAAGTCAGGAGTTCAAGATCAGTCTGGGCCGCATAGCAAGATTTCATCTCTATAAAAACTTTTAAAATTAGCCAGGCATGGCGGTGAGCACCTGTAGTCCCAGCTGCTCAGGAGGCTGAGGCAAGAGGATCACTTAAACCTAGGAGGTCAAGGCGGTAGTGAGCTATGATTGCACCACTGCACTCCAGCTCAGGTGACAGACCAAGACCCTGACTCTAAAACAAATAAATAAATAAAAATTTAAAAAGAAGTGAGTCGCTAATTCCAGAACAAACTCAAAGGGAGGGGAATTAAGCTTCATCTTTGGAAGGGAGGAGTATCAAAGAATTTTTAGGCATAGTTTAAAACCACCACAATGTGAAAACAGTACAGGAAGTTCTTAACATTGTCCATAGGTTCTTGGAAACAGCAACTTGAAGCAAAAGAACGTGCAGTGAAACTAATTTGTTCTCTTATCAACGTTGTGACAAAACGGCAGTGAATGAAATGACACCATCTGAGGACCCGCTGTATGTTGTTTCACTTGAAGCTGCCGTTTCCAAGAGCCTCTGGACAACGTTAAATAAGGACTCACCATACAGCACAAGGAATCCAAATGCCAATTTTTTTTTCTTTTGGCTTTGTTTATCAAGACCAGGTCTCCCTTTGTCACCCAGGCTGGGGTGCAGTGGTGCAATCAAGGTTCACTGCAATCACGATCTCCCAGGTTTAGGTGATCCTCCAACCTCAGCCTCCTAAGTAGCTGGAACTATAGGCATGCGCCACCACACCCAGCTAATTTTTGTATTTTTTTTTTTGTAGAGACAGGGTTTCACCTTGTTGGCCAGGTTGGTCTTGAACTCCAGGGCTCAAGGGATCCACCTGCCTCAGCCTCCCAAAGTGCTAGGATTACAGGTGTGAGCCACCACACTCGGCCTACCTATGTTTTAATTTTCCTTCTAAACACTTGGGGACTTGGCAAATCCCTTCACCTCTCTAGATCTGTTTCCCCATCTGCAAAACAACAGGATTGACTTGGATGACTGCTAAGGGTTCATTTTCTTTTATTTATTTATTTATTTATTTTTTGAGAGGGAGTTTTTCTTTCGTCACCCAGGCTGGAATGCAATGGTGCAATCTCTGCTCACTGCAACCTCTGCCTCCCAGGTTCAAGCAATTTTCCTGTCTAAGCCTCCCAGGAAGCTGGGATTACAGGCGCGTGCCACCATGCCCGGCTAATTTTTGCATTTTAGTAGAGACAGGGGTTTCACCATGTTGGTCAGGCTGGTATCGAACTCCTGACCTCCAGTGATCCACCCCACCTCAGCCTCCCGAAGTGCTGGGATTACAGTCGTGAGCCACCGCGCTCAGCCAGGGTTTGCTTTCAATTAGTATGTGTTTCAGTGTTCCAGAACTCAAGACCCTAGGCCTAGACCCCAGACCTCAGGCAGCTTTTCCTCCACTCCCACTCCTTCCTGGCAGATCTCGCTGGCTCTCAGCCCCAGGTGTAGCCACCTCCCATCAGCTCCTCCAGATGCTTCTTCCAAGCCTTGTAGCCTCCTCTCACCTGGCAGTGCTCTGCCCTGGCAGCACCTTGGGATCACCTGTGGAGCTTTGAAAACTCCCTGTGTTCAAGCCACACCGCTGTTCATCAACTTCTTCAGGGTTGGGACCAAGCAGCAGCAGGTGCGACAGCTCCCGTGACTCCAGTGCCCAGCCCAGGCTGAGAACCACCACTCTAGCTTAAGTCACCCTTCACATGCGGAAGCTTTTCAACAAATAAACTCACACTGCCTGTGGCTGAGTACTGATTTGCTCTTTCCCTTTGATGTACATGCACTTTGAGAGAACTCACACTGCAGAGGGTAGAGGTGTTAATTTACAGTTAATTATGTTTGGGGGCTGATTTCTCTAGGAGACCATTTTGTGTAGTACTGACCTAAGAGCGATATTTAGAGGGGGTTGGGGAAAATTTTTGTGACCAGGACAGGACTTTTTATGGACTTCTTTCCCTGGCTCAGGATTTCTCATCAAGGTATTGTTTCCATGGGAAAATCAATTCAATTTTTATCTTTTTTACTTACACCACCTTTTCCTAGAATATAACCTGCTATAAGTCTGAACAATGCCTGCATTTTTTCCCTTCTTGCTTGTGCATGTGTATGTGTGGGTGTGAGAAAAGTTAGCATTCTCCAGGACAAGGGAGAACCCAGTGCTGGGAATGATGCTAGGCTTGGAGCTCCCAGGCCAAGGAGCCGCTGCGGAGCGTGGGCATGGGTGTGGGGCCTGTGTCAGGGCTGAAAGACGTCAGCTGGGTTCTCCTGACCCTCAGCTGAGTGCCTTTCCCCACACGTGCACCACATGAGTAAGCCACTGTATGGCCAATGCCCCAGTTTACCCAGATGATAGGGTTTCCTGGGACACAGGACATTCAGTGCTGAAACTGAGAAAGTTCCAGAAAACCAGGATGGTTTTGGCCCTGTGAGCATCACCCACATCTTTACTGCCTGAATACCTAGTGGGGATAGGACAGAGCTGCCCTACTAAGGGTGCTGAGTAGCTATACCAATAGGAACAGGGGTAGCAACACAGCTCCTCTGGGCTATGGGCTCTGAGATGCCAGTTCCCAGAGCCCACAGCCCAGGAAATGGAGCAATCTTTGCCACATTGACTTCTACTGGCAATCTCCAAATACCTGAGCTCCTGTCATGGAGAAAAGGGGAATGGCCTGCCATCTGTTTCTAGGCCAGTGATTTGAAATCCTGGGTGCACGTGGGAATCACCTGGCCATTCCCATCCCCAGAGATTCCGATTTTACTGGAATGCGGTGGGGTCCAGGTTCACACACATATGCACTTCTAGAGGTTTTCCTTATAACCTTTCTCTAGGCAGGAAATTTCCAACCTGGCCATGAAAACTTTGTCACTCCTAAAGTTCTCTATTTCTCCCCTTGAGGTTATCTTGAGTTAGATGGCTTCCCAGAGAAGCCAGACTTTTTCACTCTGTCAATGGCAGTTGGGATATAGATCATCTTCATGGGAAATTTTAATGTATAAAAGCCCAAAACACTCATCAAAATCTAGGAATGAACTGTGCAGCTCGTGCGTGCGGGTCCATGAGTGTCCCTAATCCGATTCCCCTCCCTCCAGCTCTCCCCTGGATTCCCTGCAAACCCAGCTTCAGGAGGTCTCCATGGACCCGTCCTCCACTTCTGGTTTCAATCTCCTGCCTCCCATATTTCCCTTGTTCTTTAGGTTCCATCTTTAGGATGCAAGAACTGCCCTCACCCACAACTGGAGAGGAAGCGGAGGGCTCCTGCGTTGTTCCTGGCGGCCTGCTGCCCAGCCAAGCCCCCAAACTAAGGGGTGAAACCCCGGCCAGTCTGGAGCAACCGCATTCGCTTTCTAGGGTCTGGGGCTGAGACATGGGGCCTCTGGTTAGCTGGCTGCGTGAGCTGTATATCCAGAAGATCACAGGGCTCAGGGCCTGGGGCCACCATCTGGGGAAATACATTTTGAAAGCAAGAGCAGCAATGATCAGACAGGGTCTGCAGACACACGGCAGAGATAGGCAACAAGACAGGTCGGTGAGGAGGCCTGAGTCTGACTGACAGCCCAACTTTGTCCCCAGGGAATGTCCCCATTCTTGCTCTCCTGGAGGCTGGACTCTGAATCCTGCCTTGGGTTCTGTGAGATCCTCACCCCCAGTCCCTCTCAAGCTAAGCTGGCATTCACAGATTCCTGTCGCCTGCCACCAACCAACCCCTGGGAGAGTCTCCAATGCTCACTGCTCTCACAGGCACAATTTCGGATCCTAAATCTGGGCCCTTCTGGCTTCCATGAGATCCCCTGAGTCCCTTCCTTTCCTGCTCCCTCTCAGCTTCAAAGAGGGCTAGCACCCATGGCCCCTGTGGTCTGTTTCCCGGGAGTTAAAGGAGAGATGGCCTCTTCCCTCCTGCGTGCTTCCTCCCACCACTTCCAGAGAACCCAGAGTTCTGGCCGGCATCTCCGGCATCTCCGGCTCCGGTTCCCATGGCCGAGCCTCTTCAGCACCACCCCCGTCATCCTCCTGGAAACATCTCGGGACACACTTCAGTGGAACACCCTTGAAAACAGAGTAAACAGCGGTTTCCTCACATTCCTGTCAGCCTTTGTTTTTCAAGACTGAAGAGTCTAAACTGGAGCGTCCCCCGCACCGCCCTCCCCACACTCCTTGGCTCTGGCTTTGACCTCTGCGGGCTATGGGCGGGGAGCGGTGAGGATTACTGGGCTTGTACAGCAGTTTGAGGTTGCCTGTTAGGCTCTCGGTCCTCCTCCATGGTCCCCAGTTGACCCCACTCTGGCCCTGAGGGGAGAATCAAAGTCAAGTGACAAGGCCAGAAAACCCAACCGAGGCAGAGCAGCCACCCCCCAACCATTGCACCACCCTGCCTCCGCCTGCCGCAGCCCAGACGGCCTCCCAGGGCGTCTCCCGCAGCTGTGCCCCACTGTCCCAGCCCTGGTAGGGCCGAGGGACCTGGCTTCTCTTCTAGGATGTGGTGTGGGCCTCAGGGGAGAGCTAGAACAATGCCGGGCCCCTTATCAACAGCTAATCCCATCCTGGTCAGCTCCTGGACTTCCCTTCTCAGAAACACCACCTCTTATTTTAACACATGGCGTGTTCCCTTCTGAGTCACCTCAGACCTAATTGTGTGTGAACAGAGGAGCCGGGAGCCCTCCCTAATGCCGCGGCCACACTCTTCCAGGGAACAAAGAGCTAACACCTTCAAGTCCGCCAGGAATGGGCCTGGCTTCCTTCTGCTCTTGTCACAAGCCCTGGGTGCCATAACCTGAAGGCACTGGAGGCAGAGACCCTGGAGATCATCAAATCCTACCCTTCGCTCATAGCTGAGTTCACCGAAGCCTAGAGAGGGCCCAACCTTGTCCAAAGTCACACAGCAAGGTCAGGACTCCTGGTCCAGGCCATTGCTTCTGAGACAAACACCTGTCAGGACATAAGGAGGCCGGAGGAAAACCCCTGGAAGTTTACGTTTGTTGGAGTTAATTTCTATTTAAGTTTCCATTCTATACTTGCCCAGAGGGGGTGTTTGTCCTACCTCAGGGCTCAGCACTGGGGCCCAGCTCAGCGGCAGGAGGGGTTTCAGGCACCCCAGGCATCAGGATTGACTTTCCCCAGAAGGGAGACTATCAGGAACCCCCCAGAACTCCTAGTGTCCCAAAGCATGGCACTTCCTCGAGAAAGCACTAAGTGGCTAGACAAATGGCTAATAACAAGAGTTGGTGTGATGTGGGGCAGTGAGGGGCGGGGGGCCCAGGTGCGGGCCCCATCCAGGGACATCTACAGCCCTGGAAACTGAGAACTGGGTTTAAAATGGCCTCCCACAGGCCCTAATGGTGCTTTACGGTTGTAACTGAGCGAGTGAGAAGGAATGCACCACACTCTGAGTTCCAAATTAAGAGTCCTTTATTAATTTGCTATCTGTTCGGAGAGTCTCTGAGAAGGATTTCTGTCAGACAAAATGGGTTGAGGCTAATCCCCAACTAACCTTGCATTTGTGCCCCACAACACAGCCCACCGCCCATGTGCATTCTCACTCATCAGAGGGTGGGCTCCAGAGGCAGTCTGCGTGGGGTCAGAGCCCAGCTCCGCCACTCACGGGCCATGTAGAGAAGAGAGACAGCCAGGCACTCACTTTGTAAATGTGTGCAGTAACAGACCCTTCCTCCCAGGGATGGTTTAATCATTAAAGCATTTGGAACAGTGCCTGGCATGTGATAGCTTAGATGTCATCCTCATCCTCATCATCACCATCGCCATCATCATCATCAATCATCATCACTATTATTCTTTCAAGCACTCAGCAGATATAATCTGCTTCCTCTGGGCCCCTTAAGTACATCCCTCAAGGGCCAGCATTGTGGAAGCAGGAAATGCTAAGTCCTGTGATCCTCAGGACCACTCTGGGTGCAGCTTTGGGGATCTCTGTAAGATAGACATAAGCCAGCAGCTGTGATCAGAACATTCCAGAACAGGAACAGGGGGTTTAGACAGTCTACTGTGTTCTGTGATTTAGCTAAAACATCAAATGAGCATTTGCTGGGTGTGCATTGCTCAGCATTTGCCCAAGCACTTCCCATCTTTCTACTTCTGTGTCATGATAAAGGTAGAAGGCAGACAGAAGTTTTCATTTGATAAAGAGACTGAAAACCAGAGAATCTGAGCTCTGGCCCCAGGGAGTTCCTAGCTTTTGATAATCAAATATCTGACCTATTTTGTCATGTCTTTTTAAAGCATTTTTACTTATATGTTTTTTTATTGTCAGCTTGTTTTAGTTTTTAGCTTTGAAATAATATTAGACTTCGAAAACATTGCAGAAGTGGTACAAAGAATACTATATACCCTTCACCCAGCTTTCCCAAATGTTAACATCTATACAACCATAGCATAAGTATCATAATTCTCCAAACCAGGATAGGAGCACTGATACAATACTGTGAACCAATCTCCAGACTTTATTCAAACCTTGTCAACTGTCTCACAAATGTTCTTTTTCTGTTCCAGGATCCCACATTGTACTGAGTTGTCTCATTCAGTCTGGCACAGCTCCCTCCATCTTTGCCTTTCATGATTACGGCACTTTTGAAGAGTGGTGGCCAATTATTTTGTAGAATCTTCCTCACTTTGGGTGTGTATGGTGTTTACTTGTGATTAGATTGTAGTTATGCATTTTTGGCAAGAACACCACAGAAGGGACAGTGAGTCCTTCTCAGTACATCACAGCAGGAGGCACAGGATGCTGATACATCTTGTTCCTGGTGATCTTAACTTTGATCACTTGGAGAAGGTGATACCTACCAGATTGGTCCACTGCAGTTATAATGCTATTGTTTCCTTTCCAATTAATAAGTCTCTTGTGAAGATGCTTTGAGACTATATAAATGTTTTGTATCATCACATTTCCAGCCATTAACTTTAGTGTTCATTGATGGTTCTTGCTGGCCACAGTTATTACTTTTCCTTTCCTTTTCATTTATTCAATTATTTATTTATATCAATGTGGAGTTACTCTATGGGTTATAATCTATTGCTCATAATCTATTGTTTATTCTATGGGTTATAATCTATTGCTATCACTATTTACTTGGTTACTCAAATTGTCTCAAATTTGACCATCAGGAGCTCCTTCCATGTTGCTCCTGTGTCCTTTCAAGCAGTTTTTCTAGCACCACAAAATCTTCCAAGTGCATTTATACTTTCTCTGTGAAAGCCCTAAAATCAGACATTTCTCCAAGGAGTGCTGATTCCTTTTATTAAAGAATAGTAGTTACAGATCAAGATCCATGGGACTCAAAGCTATGAGGGTGTCATTACTTCTAGTCTTTCTTAGAGGACAAAACCAGGAAATATAAATACACACACACATACACACACACACACACACACACACACACGTAATATATATATGCACACATATATATACATACATACATACATACATACATATAGATATAGAAATTATAGGTATATATAGCTGTATGTGTGTGTGTGTCTATATATATATATAAATGGAACACATTTATTTCAATTAATAAATGTAGACGGGAGGATGGAAGTGGAAAATCACCATTTGGTTAACATCACAGTAATAACTATGGCCAGCAAGAACCATTTATTAACACTGAAATTAATGGCCGATATATATACCTAATACATATACCTATAACATCCATATATGATAAATAAACTGTTATAATTACATATGTATATGTATTTTATATATAGTTACACATGCCTATCACAGTTTCTATGTCCATCTATGTATATAAAGCATCCATTCACACCAATTCCTCTGATTCTAATCCAGCCCCACAGAAACCTTCCCCCTTTCTATATCTGTTATGCTTTTTCAACAGTGAAAAACCTGGTTCTCACTATCTGCCACATATTTACTAATTTGATTAATTGTGGAATGCGCTTGAGATCGTTTCAGGATCTTGAATGCCTTTTTTGTATTTGTGTGATTTTAGTCGATAAATGTTGTTAAGGTTAGAGGTGAAGCAAGACAGACTAGTGGTTAAGTGTGTGAGCCCTGGAAGTGGGAAATTATTTCATCTTTCTGAATCTCACCTTCTTTATCTGCAAAATAGGAATAATAACAATGTCTAGCTCATAGGAGTGAGTGAGAATTGAGGGAATGTATGTAAAGTGTTTAGCACGTAGGAAACCCTGGATAAATGGTACACATTTTTATGAGCTATTAATTAGGAAATGAAGCGAAATTTTCTATGAGAACCCAATTGTTTCAGTAAAATGTTGACCCATATATCAGTTGATGTGACAGAAACAAGAAAGAGGTTGGAAGCTCTGAAGCCTTTCATACAGTTTCTCTTTTCACATAGTTATGTGCCACACAATGACGTTTCAGTCAACGATGGACTTCATCTATGACAGTGGTTTCATAAGATTATGATACCATATTTTTACTGTACCTTATCTATGTTTAGAGATGTTTAGACACAAATATTTAACTAGCATGTTACAATCGCCTACAGTATCAGTACAGTAACACCCTGCATGGGGTTGTAGCCTCAATGAAATAGGCTATACCATATAGCTTAGGTGTATAGTAGACTATACCATCTAGGTTTGTGTGAGTACACTCTATGATGTTCGCACAATGATGAAATTACCTAAAGATGCATTTCTCAGAACGTTAACTGTGTTTCCGTGGTTATGACTCATGACTTTATGCCTTTGTAGAAACACATCATTTTCCTCCACTAGGTGGCAGCACATGTGCAATAGCTTTGAGGCGGGTTCCTTGCGAGAGGACCCAAGTATGTTGGAGAAAGAAAACTTCAGAATTGGGATCCTCATACAAAATGTGAGAAATAACCCACAACTTTAAAAAAAAGAAAAGAAATACCCCATCCCTAAGTACACTTAAGAAGTACCCGCAGTGAATTCAAGTAAATCTGCCCAAAGCTGGCCCAGGCCACAGGACACCTGCTCCTGGTGGGTGGGTCTCAGATCCCCCAGGCCTTGGAATGTCATCCCTGGGGTGGGGGTGGACAGACTTTATTGGAGGTCCCAAGCCAGGCAAGAAGCTGGGCAGGTTCTTGGGCTCTGCTTCTTCAACCTCTGGGACTCCCCCAGGCCCAGGGCCTGGGTGGGGCTTACAAAGACGCAGGAACCCATGTGTGCAGGCTTGCTGTCTGGGGCCGGAGAAACAAGAGGCT
This sequence comes from Sapajus apella, assembly GCF_009761245.1. NCBI lineage: Eukaryota > Metazoa > Chordata > Mammalia > Primates > Cebidae > Sapajus > Sapajus apella. Next base: position 11,203,948 of record NW_022436992.1, on the reverse strand, counting down.
CTGTTTGAAACAAGAAACAGAGGCCCACTGGAAATGGCTAAAAAGGGGGATTCGAGGGGGGCGATAGGGCCCCACTGTGGGAATTTGTGTCCGTCTAACCACAGAATGAGGCTCAGACAGAATGAGGCTCACACACAGGAAATCAAGGTGGTGGCGGCCACCTCTTCTGTCGGTGTCCAGGTGCTACCAGTCCTGCTCCCGCGAGTGACAAGAGAGGGCAAGAGGCACCCACGGAGGGCGTGCGGGAAGTCTGTTGCAAGAACTCCAAAATTTGCGACCTGAGTAAGGAGAAAGCATATCTCATTTAGGTCACCATTTTTCTACAGGTAAATCTGAAGTTCCTGATTCTGTCAGGGACATCTCTTCCTATTTGGAAGTACCAGAGTGACAGTACCCGCCTGCCAGTACAAGCTATGCCAGAAATTTGGCGCTGCCTATTCCACTGCCTATCATTACCCTAACCTCTTTTGGAGAATCATCTGGCACCTGCTGTGTACGGTCTTGGTGGAGAGTAAGCCCAGCATCCGCCAACCCATCCCTAAGACAAAAGGGTCTTCCAGGTGCCCTGCTGCTGCCTGACTTTTCTCTCGCCATGATACGGCAACCAAACGCAGGCATGAGAACTAAGCTCAGACTTGCTTTCCTGGGAATTTGGCTATAGAGTAAGAAACACAAGGACAGAAGGAGTGGTGGAAGCTCATTCATCCCAGCGATGGCACTTGGGCAAGACCGAGGAGCTGTCCCTGCTCCCAAGACCATCTAAGCTGCCTGGCCCCCATCTGTTTAAGCTCTGTTCTAGTCCTTCCCTTCCATCCTGTGGCAGCCGAGGCTGCCCTGTCACTTCCCTTGTCTTAATTTAGCCTGAGTCCATTTCTGCTTCTTATTGTCAATGAACCTGGCCTTACACCAGCTCATCCTATTTCCCCTCCCAAGGGAAGTGCAATGTGGAGCCCAAATAACAAACACAACCCTCCTACACTGAGGGAATAAACTTGCTAATATTCTAAGCCAAAAAGAAATCTATGAAATTTGCTAGCCCTAACCAGCAGCCAGTTGGTAGCTTCTGAGCAGAACATGGAAACCTGAGTGTGCTTGGCTTTTAGGGCGCCTGTTAAGAAAAGGGAAGAAAGGAGTGGAATTTCAAGTGGTTACTCAAGTCACCTACTATCTATTGCATCACTCCTCGGACTTGTGCTGGGAACATGGCAGGGTCAAGCCCATTGCCTCACAGGATGAAGGACATGGTCAACATGGTCAGGGACTTGGTTTTCCTACCCTGAACCATTTCTAGGCCCATGCAGAGCGTTCTGGTCCTGCTGTTCCTTAAGGATATGTGCCCAGATTATTTACCCCAAGTTACAAGGGAACCCAAGCCTCCATTCTTTGGAGAATGGTGGCTTTGTGTGGTAGTTCGCAGCTAAGACTGCCTGGATTCAAATCCCAAATCTGCCAAGGCATGGTACCTTTGACATATCTATTCATCTCTCTATGCCTCAGCCTCCACGTTGTAACACTGGACATCAGAGTCAGTGTGTGTGAAGGATTTCAAATTGTAAACACAGTTACCCCACATGGCTGTCTTCCCAACTCTGCCATGACATCAGACCACTGAGCAAGCGACTAGACACTAAGCAGCCAGCTGATGTTGCGTGACCTGCCTTCTCTCATTCACTTGTAGTCATACTTGTCAAAAGAAAACATCCGAGGGAGCTCTACTTTCAGCACACAGCGTGCAGAGCTCTGTGAACCTGAGAAACTACTGAAAATTATTTTTAAAACAACTATATAAATTCCTTATATAGCTGTTTTATATAGAAATTTATTTAAGTACATAAAGCAAATGAATAAATATTTATTCAAGAAAATCTACTAAAACTCAGTAAGAACTGCAAGAGTCTGTGATGTTTAAACAAAGATGTGCCTTCTCCCTCTCCCAGCTCAGCAAGGTGGAAACTGTAGCCCAGACTGGCACAGCCAAGAACACAGGGCTCTGTGAACACAGCTCCCAGAGGGCTGTCTTCCCAGGAGGGAAAAGATTCTTCATCTTGCCCCCAGCTATCTGTTGCTGAGGTAAAGCTCTGGGTGAGTAAGGCCAAGAAATGGGGGCTGCCTTTTTCCTCCACCCGCTCCCCACACCTCGGAGAATGCTGGTCCCATGATTGCCCCTTGTCCCCGTTTATGATGAGAGAGGAGAAAGGAAGAAATTCATTAGGTGGGCAGTTAGGGTGGGTCCTCAGTTGAATTCTTTCAAATGACAGAATAGCCTGCAGGTACAGATTAGGGAACTTGCACAGGGGGACTTGCCTATGACATGCCCACAGCTGCACAAATACAGAAGGCTACGCAAGTGACTTGCCGAGACATGCCTACAATGGAAAATTCCATCCCCTGACATATGCGCAGTAAGGGGAACAAAACAATATGTAGTAACTCACGCTAAGGGCCCATGTGTGCATTCAGAGGATGAGGTGGACCTACCAGAAATTCATGCTTTATGTAGCTAAGACATCAAGCCCACATTGGTTTCTTATAAAAGCTGTCACGTCCAACTGAAAAAATGACAACCCTCTTCCAGGCCCCCTGTTTGTGGAGGAGAGCTTTTTTCTTTCACTTACTAAACTTTCACTCCAACCTCACCCTTCATGTCCATGCTCCTTAATTCTCTTGGTCATGAGACAAAGAACTTTGGTGAGACTGTACCAGTGAGGTGGGGAATTCCCAACAGGAGAGGTAAGAGAGGAGACCAGGAACTGCTGCCTCCTCATCCACAGAGCCTTGAGCTCCTAGAAATGGGTTATCCCTCAAACAGAAGTGCACCATTATCCCCATTGCCAGCACCAGAGCCTTGGCTCTGAGATATCCCCCAAAAGACAGAAGTAGACTATAAACAGGGAACTCCAGATCCCCCTCAAAAGAACTGGCTTCATTTGCAAAAGAGAATGTAGAGAGGTTCAAGCTTAAGGGTGATCTCAAACACAGTGAAAGTTGTGGTGACAGACATTTGGGAGGAGATTGGTAGAATCATTGGAAACACAGGCTAAACTGCAGCCTGGCTGGTTTGCTGGAGAGAAACAGAAAGACAGCTGTAAAGAGGCCTCCTCAGTCAGAACAAATCTCAAACACTGACCTCAGGTACTAACCCCATAAAGGAGCCTAAATTTCATTGAATTCCACTATGAAGCAACTTATGCCCTGGGACATGGTGATATTATGAAATCTGTATTTGGTCCTCATCTTGTTTCCTGGCATATAACTCCTGAAAATCACTGGAATCTCCAAAATGCTTGGGGTTTTTTGTATGCTCATATGACTGATAGCTTCAGGATGGGGCAGGTCACTGGAAAGACACAGACATAATGAGAGGGTTAGGACTTACAGCCATACCCCAACCTCCTGGGAGGGAAGAGTAACTGAGGGTCAAATTGATCACCAATGGCCAATGGTTCAATCTTTCATGCTTATGTAATGAAGCCACCATAAAAACTAAAAACAATAGAATTCAGAGAGCTTCCAGACAGGTAAACATGTGAAGGCTTCTAGAAATTGGTATGCCCTTCTCCCATACCTTGCCCTATACATTTCTTTGTCTGTATCCTTGGTATTATCTCTTCTGATAAACCAGTAAACATCTTTCCCTGAGTTCCATGAGCTGCTCCAGCAAATTAATTGAACCCAAATTGGGGGTTGTGGGAACTTCAACTTGAAGCTGGTTGGTCAGAATTTCCAGAGGCCTGGACTTGTGACTGGTGTCTGAAGGGAGCAGCAAATTTGGGGACTGAGCCCCCACCTGTGGGATCTGACACTGCCTACAGATAGATAGTGTCAGAATTGAGTTGGAAGACACCTATCCGGTGTCCACTGCAGAACTGACTGCTTGCTTGCTTGTGGGGAGAAATCCCACATATTTGAGAGTCACAAAAGTCTTCTGACTTCATTGTTGCTGTGTTGGTATAAAAGCAGACGAAAAATGTGATGTGTTTTTCCATAAAACGCATCGTTAAAAACAACAGAGCAGGCCGGGCGCGGTGGCTCAAGCCTGTAATCCCAGCACTTTGGGAGGCCGAGGCGGGTGGATCACGAGGTCAAGAGATCGAGACCATCCTGGTCAACACGGTGAAACCCCGTCTCTACTAAAACTACAAAAAATTAGCTGGGCATGGTGGCACGTGCCTGTAATCCCAGCTACTCAGGAGGCTGAGGCAGGAGAATTGCCTGAACCCGGGAGGCGGAGGTTGCGGTGAGCCGAGATCGCGCCATTGCACTCCAGCCTGGGTAACAAGAGCGAAACTCCGTCTCAAAAAAAAAAAAAAAAAAAAAAACAATGCAATCAGCCAGGAATTAGCGTAGTTTAACAGTTAGATGTGGTCAGAGAAAAAACCAGATAAGAGAGCCCTGCCAAAACCACTGTCATCACAGGATGGCTGCGGTACCCTCAAGGCAACACTCCTAAAGGTGCAACATCAGAGGCTTCACACTCTGGGGGTGGGAGGAATTCACTAAAATAATCCATCCAGTCACTAAACAACTAAACAAGTAAATAACAGTATCAAGCTTAGAGTAGCGGCAGGGGATGTCCAGCAGCCAGACACGTGACAATAGATTATCTAAAATGCCCAGTTTCCAAAAGAAACTTATGAGACATAAAAAGAGATCAGAAAGAGTGATCCATACACAGAAACAAACAAACAAACAAACAAAAGCAGGAAGAGAAACTGCCTGTGAAAGCAACCAGGTAGCAGATTTAACAAAGATTTCCTAGCTGCCATTATAAATAGGTTCAGAAAAAGCTAAAGAAATTAGGATTGAAGAAGTAAAGAAAGATACGCTGATAATGTCTCATCAAATAGAAATACTAATACAGAGATAAAATTATTTTTTAAGAAAGAATCAAATGAAAAGTCTGGAGTTGAAAAGTACAATAACTAGGTGGGCGTGGTGGCTCACGTCTGCAATCCCAGCACTTTGGGAGGTCAAGGTGGGCAGATCACCTGAGGTCAGGAGCTCGAGACCAGCCTGGCCAAC